>NC_069388.1:68022977-68332977 GCF_027475565.1 Acinonyx jubatus
ATAGTTTGACATCATCTACTAACATTGCAGAATGTGGCCCAGCATTCCACATTTCACTCCTGCCTTATACCAAACAGAAATGAGTGCAAATATGCACCAAGTAAAGTGGACAAGAATGTTCAGAGCAGTCATATTTATAATGGCCTCAAAATGGAGAAAATGCAACGTCCATCAATAAGACATTAGATAAATATGTTTTGGCATATTTAGAAACCAAAATACTATACAGCAATTTTAAAAAATGAACTACAGTTATATACAAGAGTATGTTTCGGGGTGCCTGGGTGGCTCAGTTGGTTGAGTGTCCAACTACAGCTCAGGTCATGATCTCACAGTCTGTGAGTTCGAGCCCCACGTCAGGCTCTGTGCTGACAGCTCAGAGCCTGAAGCCTGCTTCAGATTCTGTGTCTCCCTCTCTCTCTGCCCCTCCCCTGCTCATGCTCTGTCTCTGTCTCAAAAATAAATAAAAACATTAAAAAAAAACAAAAAAGCAAGAGTATGTTTCAATCTGACAAACACCAAATTGTATGAAAGAGGAAAAACAATTTATGTGCTGTCTGATTCATTTATATGAATTTTAAACACATGAAAAATTAAACTCTAGGGAGAGAAGTGAAAAGAGTAGTTACCTGTATACATTAGTTTATTTTGTGATGATTTCACTTAGCCACACAATTATGTTCAGTCCATTTTTCTATATTTTTGGTTATATTTCACATTATTAAAAAACCAAATAGGAAAAAATATATATGTATAAAATGTAATAGTAACCAAAATCATTGCCTGTGTAAACACAGACTGGCACATAACACCTTTTAGTAATAAATATGACTCACATGGGGTTGTTATCAATTAATCCGTGGGTATATTTTCATATAACAGCTCACACTGTCCTGTGGAAACCATTAACTCAAGGGAACTCTAGAGTTATCTTTATTACTATGTCATGATAGTTTTTATTGTGCAACCACTATTCTTTCTGTCTTAAATTACAATAAGTAATTACATAAAAAGTGGAGGACACCTGCATTATTTAAAAACTTAGAACTTCTTTGCCTATTATTTGAATTCCAGGGCAGGGAGACTACTTGGAATATTTGGCTTGGCCTTCCATCTACATTTGTGAAAAAGAGCCTTAGGAGCATCCTAAATATGTAAACACAAATATAATTAATAAGATACCTCGGCACTTGGAGCAGGGGAACTGTATTGACGAATAAAGTAATAATTGCTTAATTTAGATATGCTAGTGTGGTAACTGGAGAATGGGAGTGAGAAGAAGGGAAGAAAAAAAGAGCAGGATATAGTTAGCCACCATCCTGGCCTTGATAATGATGTAATTATTCTTTAATCAGTACATAAATTCACTATTATCTGAGTTTAACCTAATCCATTCATTTTTTAAGCAGTTGTGTGTGTGTGTGTGTGTGTGTGTGTGTGTGTTTTAAGGAAGGCTCCATGCCCAATATGGGACATGAACTCAGGACCCTGAGATCAAGAGTCACATGCTCTACTGACTGGGCCAGCCAGGCACTCCAACCCAATTCATTCATTATGCAATTTCATTTGCTTGGCAGTATTTCTCTTGGGCAAGACTGCTAGTTAATTTACCCCTTGCCAGACTAACCAAATTCTAAGATTTCTCCCTTATTCCTAGTTCACAGAGGAATGTGGATATTCACAGACTGAGAATTTTGATTTTTTTTACCTTGAGGAAAGGGTTGTATTATTAGAAGTTGAACAAATCATGCAGGATTGGAGAGCAGTCATAGTACCCAGTGGGGGCGGGGGGGAAAGACGATGATGTAGGCACAACTGATGGAGACAAGATAGTGATAGGTCTGTAAGATGGCTGTTTGTTCTTTGTTTTGATCTTGGAAAATTTTGCAGATTTTTTACAAGATCCCAGAGCTGTGATCTAAATTCTCAATCTAGCTCTTTTAGATAGTGTTTTTGACAGTGATCTTTCATTTTCAGTGCATTTTACTTCTTTATTTGCCCTCTGACAATTCAGGTTATTTTACTGAGTGTGTAACCACATTTCCCACCACTGGCTCCTGCCCTGCACATATGCTAAAACTGAGGTGTGCTTTAGGAATCAGAAATCTCTTCTGAATTTTCTCAGAAGATAATTCTTAACACTGCCCTGCTGAATCTTGTCACTTCCTCTCATCCAGTTACTAGAAAATGACTCTGTCAAATTTATTCCCAGGATGAGCCAAAATAAATCTATAGAAGTTTCAGTGATCTTGTTCAGCACCAACTAAAACCAAATAAACAAGCAAAACAATAACAAAGTAAACAACCCTTTATCTCCTGGGTTCAAGGATTTTAGGTTTTGACAAAGGCAGTGATTCTTAGACTTTGGTGTGCCTAAACACTACTTGGGCAATTTGTTAGAGCATGCCAGGATTCTCTTGAGAGTCACTGCCTACAATGGACTAGATATTTGTTTCCTTCCCTTCCTCCCAAAATCATATGTTAAAACTCTAACCCTATGATCATATGAGATGGGGCCTTGGGAAGTAATTAGTTCATGAGGGCAGAGACCTCATGGATGGGATTAATGCCCTTATAAAAGGAACCCTGGAGAGCTCTCTCACCCTCTTTCCATCATGTGAAGATACAATGAAAAGTTGGCAGTCTGCAACCCAGAAGAGGGTTCTTACCAGACGCCAAATTTGCTGGTGTCTTGATCTTGGACTTTCCAGCCTCCAGAACTATGAGAAATAAATTTCTGTTGTTGAAGCCACCCAGTCGATGGTTATAGAAACCTGAACTAAGACACTGCCACAGGCAGAAAACATTAAAACAGTGATAGCAGAGGACACTGGTCATACAGATTAAGAGAGAAATAAAAGTTGAAGGTAATATTATATAAAGGTAAATGAATGTTACAAAGAATAAGTTCAGAAGAAAGTGAGGTTTCTATTGGATGCTATGGGTAGGGAATTTTTTCTGACAAGGTGAGCTTGACCTGAGCTATAAAAATGTAGTATAAATTCTAGTATATCAAAAATTATTACATCGGTGTCGATTAATCAAGGTCGGGAGGGTGAATAACTATATTCTGCTCTTTCTGCCCTTCCTTAAGCTCATTCCTACTTCCCCAATCCTACCCTAACCTCTCATGACTATACCATTATGACTGGATCTCTCAATCCCAGCAGTACTCCTGGGATGAGTGTTTATTTATATATTTAGGATGCTCATAAGATATTTGGCAATCAGGATCCGCAGAAGTTGGAGGAAGGTCAGGCCAAATACCCCTTCAAGCAGTCTTCCTGCCTTAGAAGATGTGGATCCTGATGTCATTTACCAGATAATCTGCCCTGTGGATGCTAGCACACTGTAGTCCCTTTGGGAATGTGGTGATGGGCTCATTGTTAGAAGAAGAAATCCAAGCAAGCATCAAAATGCATAGTAGCAATTGTATATTTAAGCAGATTGAAAGCTCACAGAGACATATGCCACTACTTAGTTAAGGTCATTAGCAGCATCTTAGTCCAACAGTAGCCAGGCCAATTAAACAAATGTATAAGTGATTGGTATCATATTCTCCCTTTTGTGGAAGACATCAGCGCTGGTAGGATATTTAATGTCTTCAGAGAATAGAAAGAGTGAAGAAAAGATAGCTGAGGATACTGAAGACAAATGTCTCACACTTTCATAATTTTACCTCTTCACCTTCCACTTTGCAGATAGAATCAGAGCACAAAGACTTTGCCTGGCAGCTGCCATGTAGAGCTCTTGTCTAAATGTTTCATATAGTAGTATATAAGCACAGTATAAGGGGGAATTTTTTAATCTGATAGTACATAATGTAGTTTAATCAATGGAACTGTTGACAAAAATAATTTACAGACAATTGTTTGTATGTGTATTCTTGAATATCTGGGAATGATGATGAGAAAAAAATATGCATTTTTCATGCCCAAGATTAAAGTTTCAGAATAGGTATACTGGCTATAGGGGAGTCTTTACCTAGAAACCTCCAATTTTGATGGTAGAAGCCAGGCTTTCTCTCACCTGAATACTAAGGAATGCTAAGAAATGCTAGTTTCTGCAGACACCTTTCCTGCTTCAAAAAGGTAAGCTTCACTTTCATCTATTTCCCATATGGGGTCTGTACCATTTTGTTTGTAGGGAAAAAAAGGTGGGGGGGGTTGGAAAGGGTTCTACCACTTTAAAAATGAAAAAAAAGACACCTAAAAACCTTGAAAAATTTCTAGAAAATACTTCACCCTTCCTTTCCTTTTCCTCCTCAGTTCAAATTAGAAGCAATTCACCACAGGTACAATAAACAGGCTTCTTCTGAATGAATGAATCAAGTTCCTTTTTCTCATTATTTATCACTCATAAAGTCAGAAGATTTCTAATTTCTCAGAGAACAAAATTCATACTGCATGATTATATGTGAATTAAAGTCAATGATGTTCTAAATATTTTTTTAATGTCATTGTGTTCACATAGAGTAGTTCTGTAGTGTTGAAGTACAAATGAAAATATAGGATGGATTCTCTGTAACTATATAAGAGTTAAAATAAAAGGTTCTGAGGACTGTATATTCTCCACAAGGATCATAAAAAACTAATGCCAAGAATCAGAAGAAACAATCAGCATTTACAGTAATGCTCACATGGGTCCCTACCCTGAGTCTAGGGAGGCTTGAAGCAATTCTTGAATCCCTATGAGCCTCATTTCTCTCACATTTAAAATGAGGGTCCTGGAGGGGTGCCTGAGTGGTTCAATTGGTTAAGCAACTGACTCTTGATTTTGGCTCAGGTCACGATATCAGAGTTCGTCAGATCGAGCCCTATGTAGGCTTTGCACTGACAGCATGGAGCCTGCTTGGGATTCTCTCTCTCCCTCTCTTTCTGCCACTCCCACATTTTCTCTGTCAAAATAAATAAATAAAGATTTTTTTTTTTAATGAGGTTGTTGTACTAAATGATCTCAAAGTCTTTTCCTACCTAAAATGCCATGATTTTACTCATCTTTGGAAACATTTTTAAGTTCTGATTACAAAGTAACATACGCTTGGGCAAAAAAAGAAATATAAATAAGAAAACGTACAATATTGATAGTTCCACCACTCACGGATAATCACTTTGGTGGGTAATTTTGTAGGTAATGCTCTGATTCCATAAAAATGTGCATGCCCACATACACACAACCACAAAGCCATAACAACCACAATACAACAAAGTGGGATCTCCTTTCTCCTTTATCTCTCTAAAGAATACATGAGCACTTTTCCTGTTTTAGCATTTAAGTGCTTAACAATTGAGGTTCTGGCAACTAAAACTGCACAGGCAGCAGCTCCATTTTTCTTAGAATCAAGTGAAACTGAACAGGCAATTAAAAGTTACTGAACTGCAAGGTAAAATTACTTCATTGCTCTGCTGCTGGGTGACTAAAGAAGGGAGACAATGGAAATCATATTTAGAATTAAGATAGAACGACAGAACATAGCAGTCTGCTCCACTAAAATGGAATCTATAAACATTAGACATAATCAGCAGCACTTCAATCATGCTCTTTGCTCACAGTTAGATGGAAGATTACACAAAACAAATGTGCAATGTTCAAATCTGTAGCATTGCTGGTTAACAGAAGGCATTTCCCTCCCAGCCCACACAGTGATCCAAATTCTCTCCTGGACAGTCAGTGCCCAGCTTACAAACGGGCTATACTCCAAGAGTCCATTATAACCCAGTTGTACCAAGCTCTGCATCAATCTTTCCATAGAATTAATGTTATAAAAGGTGCTTAGAACAAAATAAATAAGTAAATGCTGCTTAGGTTTCTGGGCTAGCCCACAAAAGCCAGTTTATTAAAAGATGCATTAGTAAAGGACAATGTCAAGAGTACCACGGAAACTAACCACGGTAGTAATGCTTCTTCAGAAATTGTCTTCAGAGTTCAATCTTAGAAGTACAAGAATAGAGGGGTACCTGGGTGGCTCAGTCAGCTAAGCACCCAGGTCTTGACTTTGGCTCAGGTCACAACTTCCTGGTGCATGGGTTCAAGCCTCACTTCGGGCTCTGAGCTGCAGTTTGGAGACTGCTTGGGATTTTCTCTCTCTCCCTCTCTCTCTGCCCCTCCCCCAACTTGTGTGCTCTCTCATTGTCACTCTCTCTCTCTCTCTCTCTCTCTCAAACTAGATAAGTAAACTTTAAAAAAAAGTACAAGAATAGAGCTCTTCTACTCTTAAAAACTGAGAACAAACTGAGGGTTGATGGGGGGTGGGAGGGAGGAGAGGGTGGGTGATGGGTTTTGAGGAGGGCACCTGTTGGGATGAGCACTGGGTGTTGTATGGAAACCAGTTTGACAATAAATTTCATATTAAAAAAAAAAAAAGAATAGAGCTCTTCCTCTGAAAATTACTAGTGGTAGTTCCCATCCCAAGAGACACATGGTAGGGTGAAAGAACAAAGTTTAGAAGACTTCAAGAGTTTAGTCAGGAAGTTTAGAAGCCAGAGATGTATGAAAAAGACTGACACTGCAATTTGGGAAGGAGAAAATGGCATGAGGTGGAAGAATTCGTATTATGTTTAGAAAGCATAAGAAAGAAGATAATAATCAGAATATGGAAGAACAGGACCTTTTTATAGGGTCTCCTGAACATCATGGTCTTGAGCTCTTAGTTGGAAGGTATACAGCTGGATAGTCAAGAGATCAGTTTTCCCTACCTAGAAGAATGTCTGGGAAAGATGATTTGGTAATGTGGGAAGAAGAGAGAAAATGGCAGTGGAAATCTGGGGAAGTAGTAACACATTTCCATTTCAACTGGGATCTCATGTCTATCACCTGCCCCTCCACTAAAAACCCTACCCAGTAACCTGAGCTTTGGGAACATGTAGGAAGCCAAGAAGATGCAGTGGGATTAAAATGAGAATTTCAAGGACTTAATAGGGTAGCTCACACATCAAACAACAATGAAAGTAAACAGGGAAGTGGTAGGCAAGGGAAGATCTTGCCACTTTTAAATGGCACAGCTATTTGCCCAAAAAGTAACATATTAAAATGGATTAAGCAATCTGAGGATCTCCTTTGGGTAACATTTTCCATAACCTAGGGAATAAATAAACGCAGCAAATTTTACACTTGATATCACAAGATAAAATATGAAACCCATTCTCAATAGTTATCATTCCACAGGTACAGGTAAAAAACAAATATGCTTAAGACAATAAGGTGGGAAATAATATCTACACGTAACAAACACATATTCTGATATAGATTTAATAAAATATAACTACAAATGCCAACATATAAATGGGGAAGGCTTAGGTAAACTGAAGTGAGTTGCTATGCAGACCCACACTATAGGAATAATTCCAAATAACTTTTATTCCTGCAATACCATCAAACCTTAATTAATTCCTTTTCTTCCAAGAAATCAATTAGAAAATACCATAAAAATAACAATAACAGGTTTGGGGAGATATGAGGATACTTTTTTAAATAGTACATTGGAATTCCGTTTCCTAGCACTACAGTGAACTAAATGTTCAGACAAACTCTTCCTGATATGCATTTAAAAATGACAAATAAACTATGAAAGTAGGTTCAGAGACATGGAGAAGATAGATAATGAAAAGATCCAAAACACTTGTAGTCAGTAGTCCAAAAGGAGAAGAGACAGAGAGTGGGGGAAAGGTTATCATCATAATTGATAAATGATGCAAAACCTTATAGCAGGAAGTTCAGTGAATACAAAGTAAAAAAAAAAAATGCTTACATAGAGAGTCACATGGTAGTAAAAGAATAGAACACACAAGAAGAAAGATGTTAAACACAGAAGGAATGAAAGAGTAGTTAGAAATAAATGATAATTAGATTTACAACTGGATTCTCAACACTTACAATGGAAGCCAGAGGAAAATGGGGTAACATTTTCAAAGTATGAGACAGTAGAACAGCTAATGCTGTTCTACAATAATCACTATCCCTAGTGAATAAATATTTTAGAATGAGGTTAAAATAAAGACATTTTCAAAGAATTAAAAAACAAGAAGTCACTTCCAAAAGACCCTCAACTAAAGAAACTTCTAAAGAATGTACATCAGAAAGAAAGAAAGAAAAAAAAAACCGAAAGAAAGAAAGATTCCGAAAGAAAGATCTAAAATGAAAAACAAAAGGAAAGGAAAGGAAAGGAAATGGTGAACTTCTGGGTAAATCTAAAGAAATACTCTATAAAAATATACACTCCATCTGATTGATAGGGTTAATACAACTAAAATCAAAGCCAACAACTGCATGTCATTCCAAGGAGATCATGATGGAATTAAAGCATTCAAAGATCCTTTTACTGTCTGAGAAGAAAATATTAGTTAATTCTACACACTGTAACCTTAAGTACGCACATTTTATATTTAATAACTTCATGGTAGAAAATTATTTCTTAAATAAGACATCAAATGCACACTACAAAGGGAAATATTGGTTATTCTTACAATGAAAACACTACTACAAATGTGAAAATTTAGGGGTAGCTGGATGGCTCAGCCAGTTAAGCATCCAACTTTGGCTCAGGTCATGATCTCACAGTTTGTGAGTTCTAGCCCTGCATCAGGTTCTCTGCTGTCAGCACAGAGCCCACCTCAGATCCTCAGTCCCCCACTCCCTCTGCAACTTCCCCAGCTTGTGCTCTCTCTCTCAAAAAATAAATAAACATTAAAAAGAAAAGAAAATTTCATATGTGGAATTTGAGAAACTTAACAGGTGATCATAGGGGAAGAGGAGGAAAAATAAGGTAAAAAGAGAGAGGGAGACAAACCATAAGGGACTCCTAAATACAGAGAAGAAACTGAAGGTTGACAGGGGTGGGGTGAATGGGTGATGGGCATTAAGGAGAGCACTTGCTGGGAGAGTACTGGGTATTATATGTAAGTGATGAATCACTGCATTCTACTCCCAAAGCCAAAACTACACTGTATGTTAACTAACTTGAGAATAAAAAACAAATTAAAAAATCCATCATATAACAATAAATAAATAAATAAATAAATAAATAAATAAATAAATAAGTAAAACCGTTCTAGAAGTGGAAAAAAAAAAAAGAAAAAAAGTTCAAGCCACAACCTAGGAGACTATACCTAGAAAATATAATTAACTTCTGTGAATCAATAAAAGCAAGACAATATACCAGGGGGGAGAAAAGGATCAAAAATGTGAACAGATATTTCACAGAGTTCACTCAAATAGCCAAGAATCATGTGAAAATATGAACAGCTTCCTTACCAACCAGGAGAATCCAAATTAAATCATAACAGGATAGCACTACACACTCACCAGCCTGTCCATCGTAAAGAAGTGTAGATGGGTACATGTAGCAATGGGTGTGCCTACACTCCAAAGGAGAGACTGGGAATGGTAAGCAATTTCACTAATAAAATTAGCATGTGCATTCCATATCCATTATGTGTACTCAATCCCAACTCATTTGCATGCCCTAGAGAAATTCCTGGGCACAATTCAGAGTCACACACAAAGTTCAAGGAGCACTGTTTGTGAGAACAAGAAATCATCTAAATATCCACAAGTGGTAGGGTGGAAAAGAATACTGTGGTTTATTCACTTACTAAAATGATATGCAGTGGTAAGAATGAATGAATTATATCCTATAGTAAATCTCAGACAAATAAGCTTCACGGACAAAACAAATCAATGAATATTTGAGTAATTATTCCATTTATATAAAATTCAAAATGAGACAAAACTAATACACCATTTACTGATACATATACATGCAGTTAAATTACTGTGAAAAGTAAGGAAAGTATCAATACAAAATTCAGGATGTAGCTATCTCTGGAGGGAAAGAAGAGGACACAGACAGTGCTTCAGATATTGGTAGTACTTTGTTTCTTTTAAAAAATATAGTTTTAACATTTATTTATTTTTGAGACAGAGAGAGACAGAGCATGAACAGGGGAGGGTCAGAGAGAGGGAGACACAGAATCTGAAACAGGCTCCAGGCTCTGAGCTGTCAGCACTGAGCCCGACGCAGGGCTCGAACTCACAGACCGCGAGATCATGATCTGAGCGGAAGTCAGCCGCTTAACCGACTGAGCCACCCAGGCGCCCCTGTAGTACTTTGTTTCTAATGTCATGGGCCTAGCACAGAGATTTTAACAATTATACTTTAGTGTATAATATGTGTTTTATAACTTTTATATGTAAAGTAGTTGCAAAATGACAAAGTACCTTTGATATTGTTAACCGTAATTTAATAACTGGAATTAACAACTTCAAATTCAGAAGGTCAGCTTTTCTTTTAATATTTCAAATTTGGAGTTTTCATCAAAAATCCCATTTTAAAGAAACATGGCAAAACTGTAGGTTAAACTGGGGGTCATTGTCTGAGTCATACATTTTCAGAGCATCAGTAGAATAATAATGATTCTAATTATACCAAGTGAGAGTTGAAAATGTCTGTTTGCTTAATTATTTTAGTTTGTGGTTCAGTTTTATAGCATTTCCTCATCATTAATTATATATTGCAGTTGCATTTTGCAAAATGAAAACAAATAAAATTAGAAACGGTATGCTTCATGAAATGCAGCACAATGTTACAGTGACTCTTACCACAGTCATTTTTGAGTATCTAATATTATTCAGTGACTGCCCTGATGTATCCTGATCTCAAACTCCTTTATCTTCAAAATGTCCACATTTTGTTCCCGTACAGAGAGGTCCTCTGACTCAACCAGCAAAAAAAAATTCGTTTTCATCCAAAAGGAATGAAACTTAACCTTTTCTCCACCCCTACTACTTTCATCAAACTTACTGAACTAATTTATGAGAAAATGATTCAAACAATAACATTAATTTACCAAATGAATTGTGTAATTCGCCCCACTTCCAGTCACTCATTAACCCTTATGGAAGCACCTGCTTGAAGAAAATTGTGTTGGAGAGGAGTGGAGAGAAGGGAATAGCACCTCACAGATGCAAAGAAGACCCTGAGGCCTGGAAGCCTGGACACAGTCAGAGAAGCCGCTCTCAGCCACAGTCTACAGAAATCCCTTGGGCCAACCACTAACTTCCTTTTACACTCACTCCTTCTGTCCCCCAAGCCCTAACTTCACTACACAGTCACTTTTCCATTCTTGTCTCCTTCAGTTCTAACAGAAGTTGCAATCTTTCTTGTCAGAAGTACAACACAGTCATTTCGGCAAGACCCAGCTCCTCTCCTACCCAGAGGGCAAAGCACTATAACAGGAGGTATTTGAGTAATAGTATAATCAAAACCTAGCATTTTCCTGGGAAAGGCTCAGCTTTCTAAACATGTGCACAATATCCCTGTTTTTTAACAGGGATATTGTTAGATATTGTTAGAATCCCTAATCCCTCCTCAGGAAGCTTTTCCCATAATGAGGACCATTCCAAACTGATGGGTGACTTAACCATTTATAAACAAAAGCTTCCGTAGCATTCTAAAATCACCAGTTCAAGTGACTAACAAAGCTAATCATAAGGGTCTTGAATTAGGACATTTGAAATAATTTATTCTTACTTAGAGAAAAAAAATCAATGATTTCAGTAAGTATTCATCGAGTCTCATATCTGAGTCTTATTTGGAGCATGTGATTAGCACTAAGTTAGTCAGGAGGTAGGGATGGGTTTGTGTGGTAAAGGAATAAAAAAGAAACAGCACCTTACAATTAGGATGTTACACTTGAGAGGATCTACACGTGGAGAGAATTAGGCAGAATATGGAAAACAGTATGAAAAGGTGCCAAGTGATTTGGCAATGGCATTACATGATTAAAAAACAAAAGTTCAAATGAGGCAAATCAATGTGATCAGAAGTGTCAAGGGAAGACTTTTAAGAAGAAGTAAGAAGAGAGCTGAGAATGGACAGGATCTAAAAAGTCAGAGAGGAGAGAGGAGAGCATTCCTGCCTGTAGAAATCGAATACGAAATTAAGCTCAAGAATGTGAAGAAAACGAGGGGCTATTACTGTGAGATATGACGGGGAGTTTAATGGCCGATCCCATCAGCTACTCTGATGAGAATATGAAGAGAAGGGCCACAAACACCCAGAAATCTGGCTGTTTGATCACTGAACTAATGCAATGTGCAAAGAATGCCATCTGATTCAAAGAGCAATGATTTGTACTCTTCTATCCTCTGATAATTTGCTGGCAGCACACACGTTCTGTCATGCCAAATTACTGCAGTCCTGAAGCTGTGTAGGAAAATCTGTGGTGGCAAATTAAGTCCTTGCCATCCTGAAAGAATTCAGGCATTCAGGACTGATTATTAACAAGTAGAAAGCCAGGGAAGCAAGGAGAAAATCATCACCCTCTAAAGCCAAAGTCCCAAAGCCAGCAACCATGTAAACATGAACATTAGGCAGCCTCGCTGGAACAAAAGCATTCTTTGGCCTCCAGCCATGCACAATTCAGAGAGAGAGCATAGTATGTAGGCAAACCAGGACATAAAAGAAAATGGGTCGCTGGAATCCATGTCTCCACACCAAAGAAACACACAGGAGGTGACATCCAAAATGGCACTGTCATAAGTCCAATACATACTGGCTTCCTGTCTGCACTCCTAAATCTAAAAAAACAGATCTAACAGGGATTCTGTTACTGAAGTCAGCATATCCCATTAAGATGAGTGGTGAACTGAGATTTGTTCAATGAGAGAAATAAACTGAAGTTCACATCTAAGATGTAGGAAGATTCACATTTTCCATCCTGTGACATGTGACACATTCTACACCTTCGAACTTTAAATGGCTTACACAGTGCAAAGATTTGCAAATCTGGAGAAAAGGGAGACTGCGTTATAAAATAAACACTCTTTTGTTTTTTAACGGATAGTACTTACCAAGAAATGGGAGGGATTGAATTTGGGCTGCCTTTCAAAAGATAGCTTTTGGGAGAGGCATGGTGCTACTTGTTTGGTTTTATTTTAAGTTGGAAAAAAATCAGAAATCAGAAATCAGCACTAATTAACCTTACCTTTAACCAGGACCTCTATTACTGAATTCCATTCCACAATATTACATATTTCATTCTATAACAAAATAATAAATAGTAAAGTAACTAAAAGTAGCTAACATTTATAAAAAAACTTACATGTCAGATGTTGTATCAAATAATTTTAAGATATTATCTCATTTAAACTTATAACTACTATACTACATAATTATTATCATCTCCATTTTATGGATGAGAATCAGGTAAGTCACAACTAAAGCTCAGTTTAATAAAGTGACCCACCCATGACCATAGAGTTTAAAAATGATGAAGTCAAAAAACAGTCAAGTCTAGGGACACCTGGGTGGCTCAGTTGGTTGAGTGTCCAACTTTGGCTCAGGCCATGATCTTACAGTTTGTTGGCTACAGCCCTGCGTCGGGCTCTGTGCTGACAGCTTGAAGCCTGGAGCCTGCTTTGGATTCTCTCTCTCTCTCTCTCTCTCTCTGTCTCTCTCTCGCTGCCCCTCCCCTGCTTGTGCTCTGTCTCTCAAAAATGAATAAACATTTAAAAAATTTAAAAAACAAAGTAAAGTCTAAGGCATGTATTAAATCACATGCTATATTTATTTTTCTGCATACTTGTTAATTAATTGATGTGTTCTTCAAGGCAGAATTGGGCTTAATATAGAGGCTTAGCAATAACTTCTTGCCCAGATATTACATCAAGGAGCATTACCTGGAGCCCCAGTTAACCAGAAGGTTACTCCAAGAACCACTCAAAACCACTTCCCTTTTGCCACCTCAGCTTTATAATAGAATAGGAACAGCCTCAAAACAAACATTTAAAAAGAAAAAAAGTGCTCCAAATACACCTTAATGAGTGATGTTTTAGCATAGGATAGAGAGAGAGAAGATGGATTTTATAAACTGGCTCATCAAGAACTATCCTGTTCAATTACATTAAGTTGGGGCACCTGAGTGGCTCAGTCAGTTGAATGTCTGACTTTGGCTCAGGTCATAATCTCATAGTTTGTGGGTTCGAGCCTGGCATCAGGCTCTGTGCTGACAGCTCAGAGCCTGGAGCCTGCTTGGGATTCTGTGTCTCCCTGTCTCTCTGTCCCTCTCCCCTCCTTTCCCCTCTCTCCCTGTCTGTCTCAAAAATAAATAAACATTAATATTGTTTAATTCATTTTTTAATGTTTATTTATCTTGAGAGAGAGTGATGAGCAGGCAAGAGATGGGCAGAGAGAGAGGGAGATAGAATCCCAAGCAGGCTCCATGCTGTCAGCCAGAGCTGGATGCAGGCCTCAAACTGAGAAACTGTGAGATCATGACCTGAGCTGAAATTGAGTCCAATGCTTAACCAACTGAGCCACCCAGACGCCCCTATAGTTAAGGGTTCTAATGTACTTGATCACTAGACAATACCTTCTCTAGTATGCATACACATTTTAAATAAGGAATTGACAACAGTGATTTCTTAAACAAGGAATTTTTCAGATGATAACTCTTTGAGAATTATGCTATCCTGTAACTAGGCAAAGCTCTCTTATCTATCATTAAATCTGACAACTAATAAGGATGAGTAGAGACAGAATATGAATTTAAATGTAGATTCATTCCTTGCCTTCACCAAAGATTTACTTATAAGTCAATGCTATTTTATTTTTCCCATTTGTGATATTTCAAGTCATTCTCCCCAAATTATAGAATTTACTTGAAAAAATAAATTCTAAAACTATAATTTAAAAAATTAACCTTATAGAGTTAAATTTTAAAGGATACTGTTAGCCCTGAGGACAGTCTATTCCTTGATATCAGTGTTTGGTCTGTAAGTCATTCTTTATTTATCAACCCAATAACATGTTAAAGCATATTCTACAATGACGATTTCTCATAAATTCATTCCAGTATCACTGTGATTCTAAAAAGCTGAAATGATTTAGTTATATGATAAGCTATATTAGAATTTAGTAAAATGTAAGCATAGAAAACTATTAAACAAGACTCAGCCCATATGCCATATCCTCCATAAAACTTCATCAGAAACCTTCTTCCACCTAATTAACAAATCCCTGCAGAGTCACTGTACCCTCTACAGGTGTCCATTGCTTGCTATGGTTCAAGTGCTATGTTATAACAGTTCTCCAACTTTATCAAGCAGCAGATTCTCCTGGAATGCTAGTTAAACTATAAGTTGCTGGGACCCACCCTCAGAGTTCCCCTGTCTATTATGACGGGGGTACAAAAATTTGCATCTAACAAATCTTCCGGTGATGCTGAGGCTGCTGGTCTGGGGACCACACTTTGAAAACTATTGCCTTTAGTGTTTGAATTTCAAAGTGTGCCTCCCAGTATGAGACTAGAGCCACTAGTCATAGTGTCTGACACCAACACTAGGCATTCCATGTGCATTTCTAAATAAGGCAATGCAAATAGGCCCCTTCGATGTTTAAGGGAGAATCAAATGGAAGATGGGAAGGCTGAACAACGTGAGTTTCAGTAAATGAAACTACACCACTGGGTAGTCAATATTCTGACCTTATGAATGGTTTGGTAGAAAGCATCACCGTTTAAAGAAAAATACAAAGTGTTTGAAAGCAATATTTGATCTAGTTCCCTCCAAGTCTTTTTCCAAAATATGCATGTATGTACTTGTTCATTAAGTGAGTGTTTAGTAAACATACACTTTAGTTAAGTCAATGAACTAGAAAACATGGAATATACCTAACTGAAGAAAACATTTCTTCTGTTAATAAAAAGGGATCCAACAAATAATATTATACACAATTCCAGGTATGGGGAGTATCAATTGCCTAAAACAACAACAACAAAAATGTTCTAAAACTCAAAGTGATTCAGGGTGGATTATGAGGTGCTTATTGCATAAGTAGTTCTGGAAACAGCTGGAAAATCATGGAAACATAGAAGGTTCAGGTCAAGGAAGGGAAGGTTTTGAATGTAAGATTTGAGAATTTAAACTATTTGAACTTATTTTGGTAGGAGTATAGCAATTCTTTAGGGAGACTAAACTTCAGGGGCTGTAGGCTGGTGTAGAAGAACTCTAGAGGCAGGAAGACTGGTGAGAAAAAATTATTGAAATGGTCTCCATAAGAGGTACTGGGATCTAACTAGGGGTAGCAGTAGCAGTGGAATACTAAGAAAGCACAATCAGCAAATAAGCCAGTGATTGGGTGCAGAGCCCCAAGAAAGGAGAACTTGGTTTAAAGTAAAGATGCTGAGCCTTGGGGCACTTGAGTGGCTCAGTTGGTTAAGCGTCTGCCTTCAGCTCAGGTCATGATCTTACAGTTCCTGAGTTTGAGCCCCAAGTCAGGCTCTCTGCTGAGAGAGACCACATCATGGACCACACTTTGGATTCTCTCTCTCTCTCTCTCTCTCTCTCTCTCTCTCTCTCTCTCTCTCTCTTTACCCCTCCCCTGCTCACTCTCTCTCAAAAAAATAATGAATGAATGAATGAATGAATAAAAAAATAAATAAATAAAGCTGAGCCTTAGTGACCAAAATAATGGGGGCTCCATTTAAGACGTAGGAAGAATAAAAAGATAAAGTCAATTTACTTGAAGCTCTTGAACTTAAAACTTCAGGATCACTCACCTAGGGACTTCTTTCAAAGCCCTAGATAGGGGAAGCCCCAGCAGTGTGTTCCCACAGCCCTGTATTTTTGTAAAATTTAGAAGTCATTTCTATCTCTACTGCTTAACCTTCTATCTCTTTCCACTTCAACTTTTCCTTGGTCATACTTCCACTCACACCAGGTGGCACTGGAGAGGTTATGGTCATTTTTATTTAATAAGTAACATTCTTTTCCTTAACTGACATTCATTGAATTATATTAACTTTAGTCCCCACAAAAAAAACTCTACCCTAGTTTTTCTAGGAAAAGTTTCTACTTGTGGGAAATATGTGCTCACTTTTATTCTTGGACTTTGATGTACTGCCCAGAAATTCAGGTGGAAAAAGTCCAGCATGGGTTTAAACATCCAACAGAACAGTTGAGAGCGGGGAAATAAATGAGAATGGCTAATGAAATCACTGAAAAGGGGAAGGCAGAGAGAGGGAAGATAGAATCTCTGCACCTGGGTGACAAAGAAAGGAAGGAATTAGGAGAGGGGGAGAGGAGGGGACAATCAGAATAGAAAAATGGTGCAGTTCAGTGAAATAGATGTCAAGGGAAGAATGAATCATTACAAAGAACATAGACTGTTCCCCCTGTGCTAAGACCAGAAAAGACGGTGCTTATATGAAGCTATTACACCTGTAGCTTTTAAAGGACAGGTCCTATAGACTGATCATCACTGGAAAGGTGGATGCAAACAGATGGGAAAGAAATATGCAATGACCTTCACCAGGAGGTAAAATAAAGAATAGTTTTCCTAATGTCACTAAAGGGGAGGGGAACTAAAATATGCTCCTGTTCCAGCGACAAGCACTTTGTATATCCATTTAGATATCATAAAGTGAGTTAACACAATTCTCATTTTGAGGAAACTCAAAATATGAGGAAACTTGTCCAAAGTCACACACCAAGCAGGGCTGGAATTCAAATTCTCAATTTGCCTAACTCCAAGTCCATGGCCTTATTCTCACAGCACATCTTAACTATAATCTATCTGCATCTATCTGCCCTCAATATTATGAATAGTGTTATTCAAATAATTATCTGGAATTTAGAATCAGAAAAAGCTTGATTCTAATTTTAGGGATATTTTTGAGATTCCACTTCAATTCAGAGATAAATGCTAATACAAAGTAACATTAGAAAAGTATACAATCATGGGAGAAGATATTTGCAAATGACGTATCTATTAAAGGGTTAGTATCCAAAATATATTAAAAACTTATACAACTTGACACCCCAAAACCAAATAATCCAATTTTAAAATGGGCAGAACACAAGAACAGACATTTCTCCAAAGAAGACATCCAGATAGCTAACAGACACATGCAAAGATGCTCAAAATCACTCATCATCAGGGAAATGCCAATCAAAACTACAAAGAGATATCACCTCACACCTGTCAGAATGACTAAAACAAAAAACACAAGAAACAACAGGTATTGGTGAGGA
Source organism: Acinonyx jubatus (assembly GCF_027475565.1). Lineage (NCBI taxonomy): Eukaryota > Metazoa > Chordata > Mammalia > Carnivora > Felidae > Acinonyx > Acinonyx jubatus. The sequence goes on from NC_069388.1 coordinate 68,041,008, forward strand.
TGTTGAGAAAAAGGAACCCTCATACTGTTGGTAGGAATGCAAACTGGGGCAGCCACTGTGGAAAAGAATATGGAGTTAAAGAGTATGGAGTGTGGAACCTCCTCAAAAAGTTAAAAACAGAACTAACCTATGGCTCAGTAATCACACTAGTGGGTATTTACCCAAAGAATACATAAACATTAACTCTAAGGGATACATCCACCCCTATATTTATAGTAGCATTGTTTACAACAGCCAAATTATGGAAGCAGCCCAAGTGTCCATCAGTAGATGAATGGATAAAGAAGGTGGTATGTATACACAATGGAATATTATTTGGCCATAAAAAGACTGAAATATTGCCATTTACGATGACATGGGTGGAGCTACAGAGTATATTGCTAAGTGAAATAAGTCAGTCAGAGAGACAAATATGAGATTCACTCATGTGGAATTTTAACAACACCACCACCAACAACAAGGCAAAGAAAAAAAAAATAAAAAGACAGAAAGACGCAAATCAAGAAACTCCCCAGAGGGGAGTTATGTTGGGGGATGGATTAAATAGGTGATGGGGATTAAGGAGTACACTTGTGATGAGCACCGGGTGATGTATGGAATTGCTGAATCACTACACTGCATACCTGAAACTAATACAACATGTTAACTAAAGTAAAATTTAAAATAAAATTTAGAAGAAAAGCATACTGTCATTACACTAATGTTCTATGTTTATTATGCTTCATTTTTAAATCAGTCTAATAAAATTTGTAAACATGTTTAAAAAACTAAGAATTCAATATATTGCTTTTCTTTCACAGTATTCTAATCTGTTGGTTCTAATAAATAAAAATGATTAGCTTTTCAAAAGAAAATGGGCAAAATACTGGAAGAGATACATTGAGCAGAGAAAATTTCCAGGTAAGATGTTATTTGAATGTATTTTCAAAAATTCAAAGTAAGCATTTTGATCTTCTCATTGCATTCATATAATGTTTATTAGCTATCATCAAAACAGAAAAGAAGCTGCATTGTTTTATTTTTCATTTCAGGCACTGACTTTTCATATTTTTAAAATATGTATGTTCACAGTCCAATATTAATATTTAACACATTAATTAATGTATTATGAACAGTGTTGAAAGATGTATTTAATTAATGCCAGCAATTATTAACAAGCAATTTCAACTAAAACTATAAAACAATTTTAGCAGCAATTGCCTTAAACAATGAATTTTTCTCTAATTTAAAAATAATTTTCTTCCTTACATGTTTACTGAGATTATATTGTACTTGCTGTATCTAAAGACAGCAAGAGCTTTAGCACATGTAAAATTAGAAAGTACTTTATAAGTATTTTAACTTCTTAAAATAACAGTTTGCTACTAAATCAAATTGCAGGCTGGCAGCTGCAATGTCAGGCTTATAATGAAAGAAAAAGAAGAGAATACAAAGGAAACCAGGTGGTTATCAGGAAGGACCTGAGACTTTACTATAATTGAAGTTTACACGTGAAACTTTATATTCAAACACTATTTAGAATTACTTACATACAGTTGTTTCCATGTCCATTAACTTTTTAGTTTATTACCGTCCTGAATTATATAGAATTGATACTATACTAGAAAGTGCTTTAAAACATATATTCTATAATTCTTAGTCTTCTCTTTGCTAAGGAACTTCAGCCTGTAAATATTTATAACTGTATTTCATTCTGCTTGGTTCAGCCAGAATAGCCACAATACAATTTTGAAAACACCTCACAACATGGCTAAAATTTAAAATACTGACAATACTAAGTGTCATGAGGATGTAGAAAAACTGGTACTCTTACATATTGTTGGTGGGACTGTAAAATCATATAGCCATCTTAGAAAACTATGGGACACTGTCTACAAAGCTAAGTAAATGCCTACTCATGAAATGAATGACTACACCCACAACTCATTTAAGAATGCTCATGGTCATAGTAGTCCCAAACTGGGCATAAACCATAATGTCCATTCATGTGAGAATCAATAAACACATTGTGGCATATCCACACACTGGAATACCACTCAGAAATAAAAGAGAATTAACTAATGATACATATAACAACATGGATAAATTTCAAAAATATTATGCTGAGAGAAAGATACTAGACAGAAAAGAGATTACTCTTTATGCTACCATTTATATGAAGTCCAGAACCATCAAAATCAGAAGTCAGAACAGCAGGTGGGATGGGGGGTGAGCTCTCCAGTGAGAGTCACTCTCTACAATGACAAAATTGTTCTATGCCTTTACCCAGGTGGTTATTACATGGAGGGAAAGAAATAGGTAAAAATTCTCCCATCAAATTCTGCCCTTTAAATTTGTACATTTTATCATATTTAAATTAGACTTCAATTTTTAAAGGAAAAATTGATAACAAAAAGGAAAACAAAGATCTTCATTATACTTCATAATATTATAGGCTAAAGTTAGTACATTTGTGTTCATATTTTCCTTTTAGTGTCCTTGATTATTAAAGTGAAGCAATCAACAAGATTCATACAACAGAGCATCTTGAAGGGGAGGCCATGCTATAGCAGATGAAAACATCTCAGCATCATGGCTAACAACAGACGAAAGGAAATATTTAACATTTAGTTACCTCACTCTCTTTCCCTACATTGAGATATTCTTAAGAACTGGAAACCCTGGGGGCACCTGGGTGGCTCAGTCAGTTAAGTGGCAGACTTTGGCTCAGGTCATTACCTCGCGGTTTGTGAGTTCGAGCCCCGCGTCGGGCTCTGTGCTGACAGCTTGGAGCCTGGAGCCTGTTTCAGATTCTGTGTCTCCCTCTCTCTCTGACCCTCCCCCGTTCATGCTCTGTCTCTCTCTGTCTCAAAAATAAATAAACGTTAGAAAAAATTTAAAAAAAAATGGTGAAGAAATTATTCCATTTAAAAAAAAAAAAAAAGAACTGGAAACCCTGTACTCATTTTCTACTAATTCTGTTACCCCCATAGCACTCTCAAACTCCAAGATCTATCTCGCTGTGCTGTTAATAGCTTCCTATACTTCACTTGTGACTCCACAACTGCTTGCTTGGTCAACCTTCTGACACACCTTGTCTCTTGTCATTTCTATCAAAGTTATCTGACTAAATGCTGGTTCAATATCTCCTGCCTGTGGAAATACAAAAAAAAAAAAAAAAAAAAAAAATTCCCTGACATGTAAAGTCATCTCCATGGGATGGAGGGTAAAAAGAGACAAAAAATGTAATTAACAATAGAGAAAAATGTCAATAGATGTGATTACAGGAAAATATTAAATTCTTATATATTAATAGTACTGTGAACAAAATTAAAAGGAAAGTGATTAACTGAGAAAAAAATGTTACTTACATATACAATAAATTCAGTAAAGGGTTAACAACATTTATACAAAATTTTTATAAATCAACACAGACAAAAGGAATACTCCACTACAGACTGGAAACCATGGTGAATAGGCAATTTGGTGAAGTAAAATTGGCAAATCCACATACGATGATGTTCAAACACAGTAAAAGCCCAAAGAGTGTAAAATAATTAAAATAATGAAATATCTCGGGGTTTTTTTTTTTTGTTTTTTGTTTCTGGCCTACAAAATGACAAAGACTGGAAATGGTAATTATAACCTACGATGGCCAGTGTGCCAGGAAATACACAGCACAGGAGATAATGTAAAACAATACCCTGGAAGAGTGGGGGTGGAATTCAGTTTGGCTATGAGTACCAAAAATCTAAAAATAACTATACCTCCTAATTTAGAATTTCCACTTGGTGCACAACACAGATATTTGTATTTAAGTATCATTCATAACAGCAGTGTTTATAAAATTTTTAAATGGAAATAGTCTAAACATCCAACAACAGAAGTCCTGGTGAAATACGTACAATCCAGGTGGAATGCCATGAAGTCATTAAAAAGTTAGAGTTCAAAAAGAAATTAATATCAGAGAAAGATATTTAACATGTTCTTAACTTGAAAAAGGGATGCAAAATGGCAGACAGTAAAATAATAATTTTTAATGTTTAAAACTATAAATAAAAACTACTAAAAATGCCAAAATTTTAATAGTGCTTATGATTATGGATTTTTTTTTCTCAGACTTCTGTGTTTTCCAAATCTTGTATAGGAACAGCATATTTCATTTAAAAATTCAGTTACCTCTAAATATCTTAAGAGTGTGACAGAATTCAAAGACATACGAAGTCTCTCCTCTTCCTTCTTTCATTAAAAAAGGCAGAATATTAAAACAAGGCCATGTCCTCATGTTTTAACCTTGCATCCCCAAGGATATTCACATTTGAAAATCTTTCCTCCCAATACCTTTTCCCCACCTCCCCCAACCCCAACACTATTTTCTCTACATTAAAAAAAAAATCTCTGTAGTAATATAAATTAAGCAAGGAAGCATTTAAAACTGTCAGCTTAATTGTGCACACAGGAGTTACGGTTGCTCTCAGTTCAAATAAATTTTAATGAACAAAGTAGCTCAAAAAGTAAAAGATATTCTCAAATTATAAGTAGACAACTTGTTCAGTTTCTCAGACCTTGTTTATTTCCATGGGAGTCACTTGGTTTAAAATTCTTCACAAGGAATGGCATGGATATGGTTGGATTACTCTTTGGGTAATTCATGAAAAAAAGCTGAGAGGAAAGGAGTACTGAGCTGGGGAAGAAACCTGGAACTGAATATTTAACCTTCCTGGGTCTCAGAGTCCTTGTTTGTAAAATTAGGGGTGAGAACTAGTTACTCTTTAAATTCCCTCTTCTTACTCCCAAATGTCTGATTCTAGAGATACATTCGTCATCTGTACAAAGCCAAAAAGAATGAAGAATGATAACCCAATAATAATGTCATTTTTTAGAAAGGTATAGATGATTTACGAAGAAGAAAGAGGAAGTTCATAAAAGATTTAACATTAAAAAAATCACAAACATTAAAGGAGATGAAACTTGGAAAAGACATTACAAAATCTAAAACATAAATAGGCTATGATGAAATGTATGCTGAAACAATACCTGCCTCAAAGCTTTCATGGTCAAAGGAAAACGCCTAACCATTAAAAGACTTTTTTACTTGAGGGGGAAAAAGGAGAAAGGACACCTTAGTTTGCATTATTAACTAAAACAAAAAAACAAACAAAAAAACCCACTTTCTAAGAATATTAGAAATATAAACCAAAGAACGCATAAACAGAAAAGCAAAAGGTGGAAAAGGAGATTGCAGACTGAAATTTTTTAATTATCTGTGTGCATCTATCCACTAACATACACATGCGGATGACCCTCAAAAGTATACCTATGGAGCAGAGTTGGCTGAATGCAGGGACACCCTATTCCAAGAAAACAAGAACAGTGAGCCTTTAAAGGAAATCTGCTTGGGCACCTGGGTGGCTCCATCAGTTAAGTGTCCAACTTCTGCTCAGGTCATGATCTCACGGCTCATGAGTTTAAGTCCCATGGGGGGTTGTGTGCTGACAGCTTGGAGCCTAGAGCCTGCTTCAGATTCTGTGTCTCCCTCTCTCTGCCCCTCAAACGCTCGTGTTCTTGCACATTCTCTCTCTCGAAAATAAACATTATAAATAAATAAATAAATAAATAAATAAAAAATAAATAAATAAATAAATAAATGGGATCTGCTTGTGCCCTTTTTTTTTTGTATGGATACTTTTTATGTATAACAGTCCTACCTAGCAGAAAGACTTAAAAGACGATAATGTGTTAGTATCCTTGTTAATATTGTTTAAGAGCAATTGATCACTAATGTGATATTAGGTTTGAGATACATTCCCTGCATCCAAATGACATTCTTGTGTCCTCTGATATAAAGCAATCACTTTCTAATTGTTCATTAGACAATATGTGTTGGAATTTTACAAAGAGCTAGGTAAAGGCCAGCCGGTGAAGATAGTAACTTTGATAATAGTGTGAAGTCATTCCCCCAAGAGCTGTCCAGGAACAATTTACACTGGGATCTTAGAAATGCAAATTCTTGAGTCCCACTCCAAATTTACTGAATAGAATTTCTAGAGGTGCAGCCCAGGCATCTGCAATTTCAATAAGTTCCCTCAGTGATTCTGATACAGTTTAAATGTTAAGAATCATTGGCTTACATCAGCTTAAAGCATTATGACTTCTTAAGTCTCTGGATTACATATATTATTAAAATGTTTTTATTCTGCCTAAATACAATTTACATAGCACTTTACAAACATTATGCCATTTATTCCTCACATAACATGGTTCAATAAGGACAAGGATTGTCACTTTTATCCCATTTTAGAGAGGTCATCCAGCTAGCAACTGGTAGACACCAAATTTCATGCTCTTTTAACACACAACAAATTTTAATGAAAACTATCAAGACACTAAAGAATGGTAGAATCACAGTCAATGGAAGAAATATTTAGATGTTTCAGGCTATTTATATAGCTCAAAAATAATAGTGTTGACTGTATCTTTAAAGTCAGTTCCAAGTAACAGTATGAACATATCATTGTTTATCAGTACGGAGGCTTTGTAGTAATCATTCTATAAACATTTCTGTACCTTTGAGTATTTACTGTTGGACATTATATTAGGTGGTATAGCTATAACAAACACCATACTTCCTGTCCTCAGGAAATTTAATCTAGGGGAATTAGAGTGCTGTTTTGAAAATGTAGGGAGTGTTTCTACAAACACATATTTTGAATGTATCTCAGCATGATCTCTGAACTAAATGGTAACACCTGGAAGCATTCACTTTTACCTAGTTGGAGAGCTCTGTGCTTCACAGGAATGCTAACCATCTTGCCAGCTGGGCATCATTTTTCATACTACTAAAAGCAAAATACATTCCCAAAGTGATACTCTTTTTGTAAATTTCTTTGCCATCTTTTTGAAGAATCAAATGCTTTAATTATTAATTTTTTTTAAATGTTTATTTATTTTAGAGAGAGGGGGAGTGGGGAGGGGCAGAGAGAAAGGACAGAGGATCATCGCTGACAGCAGAGAGCCCAATACAGGGCTTGAACCCACAAACCGTGATATCATGACCTGAGACAAAGTTGGATGCTTAACCAACTGAGCCACTCAGGTGCCCCAATTATTCAGTTTGGACAGAATATCTCATTTTTTCAAGTGCTCTTAAATAATTCCATACAAGTAATTTGGATACTTTAATTATATGTGGCTTCTCACTGCTCATCTAAAAAACATTACAGCATTAGTTAAATAAAGATATGTCAAGCTAGAGTGTTTTCCCAGAGTTATGTATACTTTTTTGAGTTATTTCAACAATGATAAAAAGTCAATAAAAGTTCATTCTTCAAGCTGGAATTCTCATTTCTTTTCCAAAAGACAAACCCTAATAAGCAACAAGAAAATTAAACCATCACACTGGTAAAATATATTAAAAGCCGATCTCTAATATTGACCATCTCACTGTAGGGGCCAAGGACAGGCTGCCCTAATGTGTCACTTTGGGATATTAATTATTTTAAATAAAAGTTACTTAAGAGATAGCCAAAAGGACACTCAGACCCCCGCTATTACACTGAAAACAGGAAATAAATCTCCCATGTAAAAGGTACCCTCTCAAGACAGGAGGTAAAGAGATATCCTTATCACCAGAGATAGGAAATTCAGGGCCAGAAAGGTTATATAAATAATCCTTGTTACTTTTCACTTATTTACTACCCCAGCCCAGATTCTGTTTAGAATTTTTACTAATTGAAGTTCCCAAAATTAAGTTTTCTTTGTCCTGCCAATTCTTCACAGATTTATTGTCTCTTCATCTAAAAAGTATAAAAACTAGCTGCCTTGGGGCACCTGGGTGGCTCAGTCAGTTAAGTATCTGACTATGGCTTAGGTCATGATATCGTGGTTCATGAGTCTGAGATCCACATCAGGCTCTGTGCTGACTATGTGGAGCCTGCTTGGAATTCTCTCTCTCTCTCTCTCTCTCTCTCTCTCTCTCTCTCTCTCTTTTTCTCTCTCTCCCTCCCTCTCTCCACCCCTCCCCTTCTCATGCTTTCTCTCTCTCAAATATAAATAAACTTAAAAAAAATTTTTAATGTTCATTTATATTTGAGAGACAGAGAGAGAGGGCAAGAGGAGAAGGGCAGAGATAGAGGGAGACAGAAACTGAAGCAAGCTCCAGACTCCAAACTGTCAGCACAGAGACCAAGGCAGGGCTTGAACTCACAAGCTGCAAGATCATGACCTGATCAGAAGTTGGATGCTTAACTGACTGAGTTACCCAGGCACTAAATAAACTTAAAAAATAAAACAAAACTGCCTGCCTTTGTCATTTCTTTATTCATTATTTGGCTTCAATTTCATTACTGGGCCTTCATGCACACATAATAAAACTTTGGTCTTTTTCTATTGTTAATCAGTTTCATGTAAATTTCATTATTTGTCCAGCTGGAAGACCTTGAAAAGTAGAGGAAAAATTTTCCTTCCCTTCATCACCAAATATGCAGTTTTTTAAATTTTATTTAAAAAATAAATACCTTTTCCTTGTAGCCCAGCAGATCTGTAAGACTCAGTTCTTTCAGTGGTTCCTTCCCAGAATCCCTACTGAATCATTAGGTATACTCGTCTCCTAGGGTTTCTATGGACAGTACACAAACACTCTGTGTTCACCAACTTGCATGGCAGAAGCAGCACTGGCCTTTGGGAGCTAGCATACAGTGTTTTAAGTCCCAGGTCTCCCATTTATAAACATGTGATCAAGTCAGGCCACTTAATGTGAACGAGCCACATTGTTTCCCCAATTGCAAAGTGGGGCAAAACCTGCCACAGGTTTATTGTATGTATCATGTAAGAAAAAAAAACATGAGAAACCATTTTTAACAATTAAGAGCACTACAAATGTGAAAACACAAATGCAATCAAACATCTCCCCAACCACCAACAGGACACTGGCCAGTTTTCTATAGAAATGTGTAGAGAAGGAAGGTCTGTGTCTGTCTACTCCATTTGATGGTGTAAATGAAGCCTCTGGTATGTCTGTAAAGCAGTGGTAGGGTGAAAATGAGATGTATTTGACATCTCATTGCTGCTGCTCTAGGACATTGGGAAGGCCTCCCAGAGGCCTGAAAGAACAGGATGCAGGCAGGTTGAATTTTAAAGCCCAAGGCAACAGAATGGATTTGACTGTCTCTTTCAGGGCCTGTGTCCTGTGGGAGTCACTAAGACAATGTCCCACCACAAGTAGCAGGCACTTGATAAGCATTGTTGACTAATGATTGGTCTCTGCCTTCTTGGCACTCTTAGGACAGTGATATGCCAGCATAGAGTGTACAAATACCCACATTTGGTAATAACCTAAATATCTGCATATTGTGAATGAGGAGGCTGAATGAAAGAAATTATGTAAAAACAGAAAGTCAGTTCCCTACATGTCCCTCCTTTATCATTTTCTCTCTGCAGATAAAGGACATTTAACAGTGAGGATATCAGGCTTCCTAAAGGCAAGGGAAGGACAGAGCACTGCCCTGCTCTTTGAAGGTTTTTTGTCTCTGTGTGTTTGTCCATCACTCAGGAGTGTGTTCCTCTGTAGTACCTTAAAGCCAGCATCCAGTAAGCACAACATCGTGTTTTACAGCTAAACTAAGAATGAGTTCTCTGTAGAAATTATGTCTCTGCTGAAAATTGTATCTCTGACTTCTGAACACCTACAGTGCTACAGTGCAGACTGCCAAGGCATGTTCACTGGGCCCTGTTTTATGAATGGCAGGCACTCCATATGAAGAGTCTCCAGATTCTCCAAAATACTATGGAATGCATGAATGCATAAGGTAGGACTTAGACTCATATGTCATAAGCCCCAGAGGAGCCAGGCAATGCTTTCTCCAGGAACATTCTTCATTATCTGTTATCTAGAAAGTCATCTTCATTTAGGGGAAAATTCAAGCTGCCTGGTTTCATAAGTTAAACTTGTTGGTGGCACTCATATACCACAATAAGAAAACCTTGGGGGAAGCGCAATAAAGACAATAACTTTAGCTTTATCAGCTGCTTATCTTAAACATGTCTTGCTTTGTCTGAAATACTCACTTCAAAGCATTTCTTCACACTTTGGGGTATGAAAGTAATGCGTCACTCCATAAAGTTACTCTATCTCAAATGCTACATCATCCCAGGTGATCACATACTTGAAATAAATGTGCTTCTGACCATCATTAAATTTTGCCTACCACACCATCCCTAAGATAGCCTCTTTTTAGAAAGGATAAAAAAAATCAAGCATGGATATTAAGTTCCTGTTGAAACATTCACTTATTTTAGGAAATTGGCTAGCTACCTTTTAAAAGTAGGTGATTAAATTACAGTTGCTGGGCATTTTCATTTGATTTAGCATTCTCAAATGCTTATGTTCTGTTTAAATGCTAGACTCTTAGCATTTGGCTACGACATAAGCAAAGTGGCCATTGTAAAAGAAGTGACATAGCGATTCTGGGCCAGGAAATACTGTTTCTCTTACGGAAATCTCTTTCAGCTGTAATATAGCCAGGTAAAGTTGGCTTTGTGTTTGCTGACATTTTCAGAGGCTGATTGGGCAAAAAAAAAGTGTATGCTCATTTTCCTAAGTCTCTCATCATCATCAATGCTCTCTCCTCCCCCACCCTATCTTAAGGAATCCTCATCTAAATTCAAAAAGAAATTTCTAAAGAAAACAAAGTCCAACACCATGATGCATCAATAGCTTTTATAGTTCAGCCCTGATGCAGTGTTCCTGGTTTAACTCCCAAAGGAAGAGAGGGCATAAAAACTGTTGGTTTTATGCATAATATCTTCTAATTAATATCTGCACCATCCTTTTTCGGATGAATCAAATGCCAGGAAAGGATCTCAATTTCAACCCCTTGTCTTTATCCACCAAGTTGATCTAGCATGATGAGAAGACAATCTATTTTAAAAGACTCCAAGGATAATAGTGTTTATAACTAACTTCAGTCTTTGTTTTTTTTCCTTAATGGAGTCTAGGGGAGAGAAGACCCAACGCTGGAAAGAGGTTAATCTATTACTGGAAAAGTAGCCACCATTTATCAGGTCCTGTGTCAGATGATTATATAAAGTAGTCTTCATGACAACCCTACAGAGTAGATATTATAGGTCCTACTTTACTCTCAAGGAGGAAAATCTTACTCTTGAGGCACAGAAAGGTTTAGAAACTTGCCCAAGGTCAGTTAGATATAGATACAAGACCTAAAAAAACAAACAACAACAAAAAAACCCAATCCTTTATCTCGTTATGGAATTCCTAGAATTTCAGCAGTGTTAATATAAGTGGTATTAAATTGAGAAACAAACAAAAAATCTCTAAGAAAAATGTAGCTCAAACTTCAAAGCATTTACCACCTATTCTGAATGATTTCCCAACTTATAGTCTAATTAGAAATGACTGGCAGATGGGCACCTGGGTGGCTCAATCAGTTAAGCATCTGACTTCAGCTCAGGTCCTGATCTCACTGCTAGTGAGTTTGAGCCCCATGTTGAGCGTGGAGCTGAGGGCTCAGAGCCTGGAACCTACTTTGGATTCTGTGTGTGTCTCTCTCTCTCTCTGCCTTGGCTCGTCTTCTCTTTCTCTCTCTCTCAAGAATAAACATTTAAAAAAAATAAAAATAAAACAAATGAGTGGCAGAAATCCTTAAATTTTTTCTGTAGTCATATAATACCATGCCTAAGAGAGAGGAAGACACAGAATCTGAAGCAGGCTCCAGGCTCTGAGATGTCAGCACAGAGCCGGATGCTGGGCTCTCAAACTCGTGAACCATGAGATCATGACCTGAGCCAAAGTTGGATGCTCAACCGAAAGAGCCACCCAGGCACCCTTAAAAATATACAATTTTATTTAACCATTTATAGAAGGATTCTTTTCATCTCATAAGACTATAATCATAATCAGATAAAATGCAACTGTTCTTTTTTAATTGTAAATCATGGCTTCACTTGCAAATTAGTCTATTATCACAGCAGATCTACCAATTTGGTGGGGAATGTATTTGCCAACTAGAATGAAAGAAGTTAATAAACATTAATAAGCATCTTTAATCAATCACTCCTTTACTCTTGGTGTGGTGGTAGATATTGAGATTAATAAGTCATTCAAGGGGCGCCTGGGTGGCTCAGTCGGTTAAGGGTTGGACTTCGGCTCAGGTCATGATCTCACGGTATGTGAGTTTGAGCCCCACACGATCTCATGGTATGTGAGTTCGAGCCCGGAGTCAAGCTCTATGCCAACAGATCGGAGCCTGGGGCCTGCTTCAGGTTCTGTGTCTCCCTCTGTCTCTGCCCCTCCCCCTGCTCACACTTTCTCTCTCTCTCTCAATAACAAACAAACATTAAAATAATAATAAATAAATAAAAATAAGTCATTCAAAACAAATAAAGTGATGAGGAAGGGAGGCACAGGAAGCCTCCTGATGCCCTGTGTAGTTAAGGAGCACAATGCATAAACACAAATTGGCAGATAAGGATAAGGTACTAAACCTTCAGCGAATGACTTGCTGGAAATTAAACAAAGTAAATCCAGATAGTCATCCTTGGTTGCCCCCCTATGTACTGCTGGTGATAAGAGCTGGAGGAGAAAATAAAATGCTCAGTCAGGATAAATGAGGCTTGTTGGTTGCATAACGTAGGGGTTACAAACATGGGCTTCCAAGTGAGCCTGCTTGGGTTTAAATCCAGGTCCCAGAACTTTAGTTTTTATAATCTTGTCATTTCTTAACCCCAGTGTGCCTTAATATCCTTGTGTGTAGAATGGAAGATTGATATGAGTACTTCACAGAGTGTTGAGGATTAAATGAGTTGATATTTGGTTAAGGGATTAGAACAATTCCTAATGTATAATTAGGACTAATTGATTAATAAATAAATAAATGATGTAATTGGCCATTTACTACCACTTTCATAGCCCTGGTTCTTCTATGCACAGCCTTTTCACTGGGATAGAATAAGAAATAGTGAAATACCTCAACAGCATCTAAGTCACTCCATTACTATAAGCCAAGAGCTGAATTGATTTTTTGTGAAAAGATAGTTAAAATTTTTATTTTATTTGAAAATAAGAGCAACATCTTATGTTTAAAAATAAGATTACTAATGCAAAGGTTTTATAACTGGCAAGTTCAAGTAGACTATTGGTATATATTTCAATCATCACAAAGGTACCCAATCAATACCTCATGTGTATACAAAAACATAGGCTATTGTATAAGGTATTTGTCAGAGATTCATTGGCAGTATTCTACTTTTGATTATGGTATGATAAGTTGTCCATTGTAGAATCAAACCTCTATTATCTCATTTAGGACAAGTCCCAAAGAGAAGAATGAATGGGGAAACCAAATATATTATTTGCATATATAACAGCATGTCCAATTAACCACTATGCTGAAAGATAAATTTAATGTTCATCTTATTCCGCCATATGCTATTACTCTGACAGTAGCTATGGAAAATGACTGATACAGAGTATTGCCATTCTGAAAATGTTAAAGGTACACTTCAAGGAATTTAGTCTAGAGTGTTAGAAAAGTTTCATTACTTCAACTCTGGAAAGGTGTAATGTAGAAAATGATCAATTTTCAATGAGTATGTTAGTCATAAATAATCCAACATGGAAAGATTTTCAGAAGTCTATGTGAAATACAAAATAAATAGACTAGCAAATAATACCCTTCAAGAAAAAGAGAAAGCTCAATTTCTGTAATACACCTTCTAGGCAAAAATTCTGAGATATTTAAACTCGTCATGATCCAGTCCTATTTCTCTATAACAGATTGTAACATACTTGATAATGAAAAGGTAATGACATATACATTGGCATGGATATAAACTAGAGAATTTATCAGGTTAAGAAAGGCAACATCTTGAAAAAAAATAAAAGGAAAACTCATCAGGAAAACTGCATACTTCTTTAAAACACCCTGCTGCATATCCAAATGAAAGTGCTAACTGGATACTCCCAGAGTACTATGACATTGAACTTCCATATTTGCTCTGAATATATTTTTTAGAACAGCACTGCAACCAGAGTGATGTGCTTTATTCTGTGTAACTATCCATACTTTAGATCATCTGATCTTAAAGTAAAATTAGAGATTTCAGAACCCCAAATCATCTCAGTTTTAAGAAGCATCAGAAATACCACTTCTGTTTAGCAGCCCTGCATCCTGTAGTCATCTAGAAAAATATGCTATGATGACCAGATGGTAACTAATAGCCAAGACAGGCTGAACCACATAAATAATTACATGTACCAATGTTAGTCCAATGGCAACTCATATAATCAAAACAACTGTGCAGAACTGATGTCCAAGTCAGTAAATGTCACTGCCGTGTATTTTACCACACAGTAAAAATCACTTCTTTAACATTTACTTAAAAGTTTTATTTCTAGTTACTAATTCCCAGACATATTTCATAATACTTTTTGCACCAATATAGTTATATGAAAAAAAAAACAAACCACACCAAATATGTACATGACTATATAGCAAAGTCCATAATGGGGTCACATTATATAATACATTTGAACTAGAGATCCCATAACTAAAAGGGGTCTAGAATTTTTACTTTCTCTCTCTCTGTCTCTCTCTCTCTCTCTCTCTGTCTCTCTCTCTCTCTCTCTCTCTCTCTCTCTCTCTCTCACACACACACACACACACACACACAAATGGCTACCAGATTCATACAAGCTTCATGTAAAACAATATGGACATAACCACATATCTTAGAAGTACATTGGAGAAATAAACTTTCTACACTACTTCAGTTCCGATCCACAAATCCCATAGATATCAAGTTCACAAAAATCACAGACAGCAGTTTATTCTTATCTGCCTGTATACTTAGTGATTAACAGAAAATTTGCTTAGTAACCATCATCTTTTAGTGATAAAATGTTTTTTATTATAATTGCTACTATTTATTAATAATATTATTTGTCATGGAGTATAATACTTTAAGTTGAATTTGAAAATGCCCCTCATTTATGAATCCATACCCATCTTACCACCTACTCTCAGCCAAGTATCAGAATGTAGTATTAACTATAGTTTCTTCTGCCAGAATGGAGATACAAAATTCATATATGTAGTCACTTGAAATTCTTAATAACTATATCAGTTAGCTCCCAATTCTTGGCCAATTTTCTTCTTAATGAAGAAACTTTTTTTTTTCTTGAGAAAGTAAATTGGAAAATGACGACACTAGGACAAAATTCAGACCTTCTAAATTTAAATGCAGTATTTTTTTTAAAAAACCTTGCCTCTTAACATACTATAGTGGAAAAGCAACAGTACTGCAGATACTTATTAATTAAGTGACCCTGGCAGAACCATTGCCTCTCTAAATCTACTTCCCTGTCAGCAAAATGGTTATCATGAGCCCTGCCAGGGTTATGATGTTGATTAAATGAGACACTTTACATGAGGGCTCTGTGGAAATGTATACTTAAAATATAGCTGTTTTTACTAAGTTTCTGTCTAAAGCTTGAGGGAATTCATTCTTAGATGATCCACATGGAGAAAAAATCTTGCATTTTGTGAGAGAAAGGAATATTTAAAAGGCTATCACCAATTTCTGCGCAGAGAGATATTTGACACCCCACACAGACCAAAAAAATAAAAAAAAAAAATAAGAAGCAAACAAAAACTGGGGAAGAAGACCAGGTAAAGGAAACAGGTGCCTTTTCTAAGAGATATTCCTCAGAACCTCAACTGAAAGGCAAGTGTCCTGATCCTGGCCCCCCCACATGGTTCCTGTGCACCTAAGTAAGCCATTCTAACTCATGAAGAAGACAACACAATGGCTTAAGGGACCTGAATACAATCTTTGCAAAAATATCTCCAGTTATGGTATGTTTAGGATCAATAAGGCTCTGGAAAAAGACAACAGGAGTATGAGGATTTTAAGAGCTTCTTTTAATCTAAGGAATCTTAGAACTCAAAGTTGGAAATGATCTTAGTCCAATTAAAAATATGAATGACAAAAAACAATACAAAAAGCCATGCTCAACATTATTGTTAAGATCATAGCACATAAAATAACCAATTGTGTCTTTTACTAAGAATGAGGCACACAATGTTGTGTAAATGAGGCACTGACAGCTGTCTATGAGGATAAACACCATCACTGGATGAATCAGAACTGGAACTCATGTCTCCTGGGTTCAAGTCTGTTTTTTCCACTTCATATTGTCTTCTCCCTGAAATCTCTTCTAATTTTTTAAAATTTTATTTTATCATGGTAAGAACACTTAACATGAGATCTACCTGCTTAACGAATTTTTTTTTTTTTTTTATCATTTACTCATTTTTGAGAGACAGAGCATGAGCAGGGGAGAGGCAGAAAGAGAGGAAGCCCAGAATCCAAAGCAGGCTCCAGGCTCTGAGCTGTCAACACAGAGCCGGATGCGGGGCTCGAGCCCACTGGCCATGAGATCATGACCCGGGTCAAAGTCAGACACTTAACTGAATGAGCCACCCAGGCACCCCTTAACAAATTTTTAAGTGTGCAATACAGTATTGTTACTATAAGCACAATGTGCTACAGCTGTAGCACCTATTCATCTTGTACAACTCAACTTTATGCCCACTGATTAGCAACTCCCCAGTCCCTCTTTTGCCCAGCTTCTGGCAACCACCATACCCTTCCCGATTCTATGAAGTTGACTATTTTAGATACTTCATGTAAGTGGAGTATTTGTCGTCCTGTGACTGGCTTATCTAACTCAGCATAATGTCCTCAAGGATCACCCGTGATATAACATACCAAAGAAGTATGTTCTTCTTTGTTGAGGTTGAATAATATTCCCTTATATGCATGTAGTATATTTTCTTTATCCATTCAACGAAAATCACACTGAGATATCACCTTACACCTATTAGAATTGCTATTATCGAAAAGACAACAAATTTTGACAAGGATGTAGGGAAAATGAAATCCTTGTACACCACTGGGAGGAATCCAAAATGGTGCAGGCATTGTGAAAAATAGATGGAAGTTCTTTAAAAGAAACACACACACACACACACACACACACACACAAAACAAAGCAACAACAACAACAACAAAACTATCACATGATCCAACAATGCCACTTTTTTGTATTTATCTGAAAAATCTAAAATCAGGATTTGGAAGAGATATTCGCACTCCCATGTTATTTAGAGCAGTCTTCAAAACAGCCAAGATGTGTAAACAACCTAAATGTCTAATTTTTTTTTTAAACAAACATTTATTTGGGGCCTATTATAGTCTGGGCACTTATCAAACCCATGGTCTCATTTATTCTCCACTGAGATATAACTGATATTTTCATTTTACAGACTGAGAAAACAATCTTAGTGAGGACAAATAGTTTAGTAAATTTATACGATGCTAGAAAGTGGCAGCGGCCAGATTTTCACATAGATATGCTTCTGTGAATTATCTTCACCAGATCAGGCTGCCTCAATTATTTTTACAGTGGTATGAATCTAAGTCAGTGAAGCTGCTGTCTTAAATACATTTGCCTTATCTCTTTTTGAAAAATAAAAGACTTTATATTTTGTTAGAAGAAATATACCTAGCAACTTAGTGAAAAGCAATTATGCAAGTAGCCCTTTATACAACATTAATATTAAAGGACAAGGTAACACAATGTAGATAAAATCCACTATGTTGACGTTTTTATAAGATCATTTCATGTTGAGCATCAGATGATTGCTACACACACATAAACTTTATGTTTTTTGCCTTTATGCTCAGAGGCTATTTGTTTGTAAAGAACAAGTTTTGTTTGTCTGCTTAAAGATTAACTGTTTCTAACAGTAGCTTGGATTTTTGGAACTAAACTAAATTTTCTGATGGTCCTGCCTTGGGTATCTTGCTCTTCCTCCCTTACCTCTATTCCCATTATCCCAATTACTATCCGGCCTTCCATGGTACCTGGCGCACAAATACAAAAACATGCACATACTATATATTTTCTGAAGCAATGGATGGACAATCAACAAAAATAAATAAATATATCAAAGTGGAGGGC
Source organism: Acinonyx jubatus (assembly GCF_027475565.1). Classification (NCBI taxonomy): domain Eukaryota; kingdom Metazoa; phylum Chordata; class Mammalia; order Carnivora; family Felidae; genus Acinonyx; species Acinonyx jubatus. The sequence goes on from NC_069388.1 coordinate 68,059,030, forward strand.
AACCAAAAGTTACCCTAGAGTCTTGGATTACTTGGACCATGATTGATTAAAAACTTCTTCTAGATATATTACCTGACCGTCTTATCTAAAATAGCATTGCAGTGATGCATATTTTTGTCCAAAAAGCCAAAGTAAGAAAGAGGTGTAAGGTAGAAATGTCTACTTCAGCAGAATATTCATAGCCAAAAATGTTTTGGGTCACACGTATGAATTAATTACCAGAAAAGCTAAATTTTTCTTCAATGCTAAGTGAAGTATATTGCAAAAGGTTTTGCTAACTTTCTTGGTTGCTAGACAAAGGAGCAAAGGGATCAGTGTATCACTGCAACTTTCGTCCCTGAGAAAAACAAAAGAAAAACAAAATCCTCCTCAGCAGAATCAATGAAGTGACCAGTGGGGCATCAGTGAGGTGTCATCAGCCTCCCTTACAGCATTGATTGTTGTTACTACATGTTGGAAGCAAAATGCTATGCTCTGGTCCTTGCAATGATTTCATCTCCAAGAGATCAACCATTAAAGCACATGGTGGACCCTCTCAGTTGCTCTGGGCTATGGGCCACGAAGCCTTGATTCTAATTCCTCTTTGACTTTGATCAGAGATTTGGCTCCATTTTCCAGGGCACCTATGGTGTGCTTCAGTATCCTTATAAGGAAAATGTTAAACTCCCTCCAAAACTGACTGGTCCTCAGAGAAGTTAGTGTATGTACAGAAGTGCCTCAGAAAGAGAAATGTTATAAATTCAAGATGTAATTATTATTCTTATATAACAGCACTGGGCTACTTCAATTATAAACCACCCTTTTAAAATCTGTTAACATTCCCTTCTGGGGAAGCCCTTTTGCCCTTTAATATTATAAGCTAATCATGACAGTATAATTTCCGGAGCTCATATTTGTGGGAGGAGAACGGCTGGCACTGGTAGGTTCAATTTTATGATGGCTTTCTCCTTCCTTTATCTCTGAAAACTACTGAGAGAGGCTCTAAGCTAATTTTTGAAAGTACGCAGAGGTTCCTAGGAAAGCCAAGAGTGGATATGGGAACCTGAGCACTGCGCTGACATCATTCTATGTTTGGCACAAATGGCACATTGCTAAAGAAATACTAACTGAACACACTGGTCTATTCTGAACTCTAGCCTGCTTTAAGTAGCATCCTTAATTATAAGCAGGCTTGTTTTTTTAATCATATATAGTCACACAGCTCTCTGTTTTTTAAAATAGAAATATAATTTTTTATGGAGGTGTTTTTCATCATTTATATTTTTAAGTATATGCAAAATAAAAATGGGATTCTGTGGTGATCTCAAAACCTGCTTCTCATATGCATTAAAAAAAAAAAAAAGAAAAGAAAAGAAAAGAAAACCTCATCATAATCTCTGCAACTGGGTCAGCTTGCACAAAGATGCTCAGGGTAGCCATAAGCGCTTTCAGCACCCTGCAATCCTTGTAAGTGACACCTCATAATAGTGCAAATGAAGCATGGCAAGATGAGAAAATGAAGAAGAATGAACCTGGATAGTCGACCCAGCAGTTTTCAAAACACAGAGAGGTTAGATTCAATATTATTCCCTAAAATACACCACACATGATTTTTCTTTTACACATTCGAGCATATACGGTGCTTTCCCTATTAAGAAAAAAAAAAAAAAACGCTTATGATTCCAAGAAATTCTAATACAAAAAACAGGCTGGCTCCTTTGTTCATCAACATATGTATGTTTTCAATAATCTCAAGTTTTGAACTAAACCTCATTTACACCTGCCTTGATTTTCAACTAGGAATTTACCCTATCGTCAGTCACCTTTGCTCTTCCCCTTCACCCTCATCTATTAGGCTCAAAGATTATTTCCTTGTGGGCCCTTAGTCTAATTAGCTGAATGTTCGGACAATTTATTGACCCAGCAAATTCAACATCACCTCTTTCTTATAGGTTTCTTTTAAGCCACCACCCTGCCTGCCCAGCTCTCAGCCCCTCCCCATCCCCCACCCGTGAGAGGCTTATTTCATCTTTAATGTTCCTTGATTGTTCTCTAGCTAGAGTTAATTCCCTCTCCACGTAAGGAAAGGGATAAAGTATGAAAGATTCACACCAGCTTTTATTTGGTGGAGAATGGCTGCTGACAGGTAAGTTTGTTACTCTGATTTTAAAAAAAAAGAAGAAGAAGAAATCAGAGAGGTTCATCCAAAAGTATGTGTAAAGAGGGTGGAGAGAGTTTCAAAAACAAACAAATGTGACCATACAATATAACCTTCAAAGGAAAGAGAAAGTTCTCTGACCCAAAAGAATAATACCAACCACTGCCCCCCACTGCCTTCTATCCTGTCTCTTTTTCAACGATACATGCTCCTAGGTTTTCATTCACATACAGAGACAAGCAATGTATTCTGGAGGGAAAAAGAAAGAAAGACAAAAATGTCTGTAAAGACCAGCAGACGGCGCCTGACTGGGGTAGCAGCTGCAGTGTCTGGGAGAGGAGCGCCCCGCTCTGCGGCAGGGCCCCTAGCCGTTCTCCTCTCCCCCTTTCCCCATTTCCCCAGGGTGCTCCCCGTTCAGCTGCCTCAGCCCTCGGGAGAGGCAGAGCCACAGTAAAGGAGAAGTTAATATGCACAGGAGGTTTTTAGCCAAGTGCTTCCCACTGGTACAGTTAGACACCCCATCCCCTCGAATACCCCCATCTGGCTCACCTCACCTACCCACGCTCTGTCTGCCCCTCCCATACCCCCACTGGTCTCCCTCCCGTGGGACTCACCCAGTCGTGCACAAAGGCAGGGCAGTGGGTGAGACCCGCACCAGGTAAAAGGAGCAACAAGGTCCGGGAATACTGTGAGCAAGTGGTGAGAGCAACAGAAACTCCTTACTGTTTCACAGGGATCTAGCCCCTCGGCTGGTCTCAGCTCAGAAGCCCAGGTGTGGGGCATCATCCTGTTTTCATCCTAGGCACTCTTAACTGGAGAAAATTCTTGAGAGGAACCAGGGGAAGGAAGGGAAGAGATTCCTAGGACCTACAGTGAGGTAGGTCTCTAGGCCACTCCTAAAGAGGAGTTGTCAAGAGGATTTGTTCTCTCTTCAGTGAGGTTAAGCTACAAGCTAACCAGAATTGTCCTCAGACAGGAAGCCTATCCCTGGGGAGGAGGGCCATCCAGGTATAAGCAACAGCTGTTCAGGGGAGAAGAATTCCCCGGGGAGAGGGGCAAAGGCTCTAAAGCTGAATGAAGTCTGAAAGAGGAAGGGGCCCTGCAAGGAAAAGGGGGCAGGAGAAGGGATAGAAGTGTCCACAACTTTTACCCTGTCTTTTCAAGTGGAAGACTTTACTTACACTGAGGGAGAATAAACACTGGTAGTGGGAAAGACTCCCCCAAACAGTTTGATGCTTTATTTATTGGCAGTTCAGGGAATCTGAAATAGGCACTTCTCTGAAGATGAGAGGAATCTGGCCTTACATTCTCCGCCACTCTGGAGAAGAAACCTACCAACCAAGGCTTTTCTCCACACTCTGCTCTTTACAAAGGAAGCTGAGGTCAGGAGAATAACTTCACTCTACTCTAACTTCTCCTCCAGGCAGACCTCCTGGCTTAGACCAGCCAGCCTTGACCCACCAGCCCTCTCTGGGAAGCACTCAACTCTGAGGAAGAAGGCAGCAGGCCCTCCTTCATCCCAACAGCCTTCAAAGAGGATCCCCAGGGAGATGGGTTTGGGTAGCCAAACCTCTCCCTGCCCTGTTTAAAAACAAAACAAAACAAACAAACAAACAACAACTCAGTCCAATCACCTAGAAAGAGAAGTGTGTCTGTGTGGGGATGGAGCAAAGGGGATGGTATTCAGAGGTCGTCTCCGAGCCTGGCAGGGGGGCTGGCCAGCAGCGGGGAGGGTGCCTCGGTGACCATCCTACCTTCTCCAGTTAAGGGAAGAGGTGGATGCTAAAGCAGTTGCATCCTGCTGAGCGAGTCCTGGGACCACAACCGCTTCACTGTCACTGCAGTCTGGGCACACTTTGAAGGAATGTGCGAGCTGGAACCTCTCCCTCCCCCAGGCCTGGGAAAATGGGCAGGAGGTGGGGCAGCACACACAGCACAGACAAAAGGTTCTGCAGAGCCCTCCTCTCTGTGGCTCTCAGGTCCCTCGGCTGAGCGCGACGCCCCATCCGGCCACACCGAGTGACCTTCTGACTAGCAACGCCCCCTTCCCGCGGGGCCCAGGCGCCCGGCCAGGGACGGTCGTTAATAGGTGCCCACATCTCTCCTCCCGGCACCCCGACAAGAAGCGCCCCTCCCACCCCTCACCATAAACACCCGCGACGCCTTCCCCCAGCCCCTTTCTATTGTCTTCAAAGAGATAAGTGGCTCCCACCAAACACACCCAAATGCACCTCCCTTTCTCGCGCTCCCATTTCTCTGAGCCTTAGGGGCCAAGAAGCGAGCGCAGGGCTGGAAGGGAGGAGACAGGGAGTAACCCGCGAGAACTTGGCACCTCAGACCCACCGTGTCCGCCTCGCAAGGATGCCGGTGACCTGTAGATTGCAATAGGCACTGAATGATGCTTGCTGCTGCCATGGAAATGGTGGATGTGGTGCGCTCCCAAACTGGACGCCCCCCATGCCACTCCTAGGAGGCCGCTGAGGGTGAGCGGGACTATCCAGAGCAGGGCCAGGCGCCCCCCTGCGCCGCCGCCGCCGCCGCCGCCCCCGGGCGAGCCCAGCTCGGCGCCGCACCGGAGCATCCTCTGGTACATGGCGGGGCGCCCGCCGAGGGGCAACCGCCGCGAGAGGCAAAGTTTGGGGCGCAGGGAGGGGCGAGGGCGCCGGAGAGCGGGCGGCTCCGGGTGGGCTGAGGGGCCGGCCGCCTCACCGCGCCAGGGCACCCATCCTCTCCCTCCTTCGGACAGTCTTCTCGGGGTCCTGGAGTCCGCCGTGCCGTGCGCCCCAAAGAATCCGAAACATAGCCGAGGCGAATGCAGCTGATGGGGGGGCTTGTCCGGGAAGGCGGCCCCGGGGAGCAGCGAGCGCGGAGCGAGCGGCTGCTCCCAGATTTCCAGGGCTCCAGGTTCTCGAGAGATACTCCCAAAGAGTTTCGGGCGAGAGTGCGTGCCGGGGGGTGGGGAGCGGGGAAATTGTTTAAAGCTCCTCCCGGAGGGTCCTCACTTCTACATGACAGCCATCCACCGCGATTCCACTAGGTAAATCCATTTAGCATCGTGTGTGGGGACTGGGGAGGCTACTTCGCCGGCCCGACCTCCTTTCAAGGGAGAAGCAGACCCCATGGAATCGAGGTGCCCCTTCCCTCCATCCAGCCCCGGCCGGCTCGCCCGACCGCGCCAGCCTCCCCCGGGCAGCGCGCGGAGCAGCGGCGCGCATCGCCTGCTCCCGAGGCAATCCCCGCGTCCGCCGCCTCCTGACACTTACGCCCGGCGAGGGGTTCAGAGGCAAGAGTGCACCTTATGGAGGAAGCGGGGGATCGAACGGGGGAAAGGGAGCTGAGCAAAAGAGGAAGCAGACGAAGGAGTAGGGCGGGGGTGGGGGGGGGGGGAGAGAAGAAAAGAAAAAGAAAAAAGAAAAAAGAAAAGAAAAGAAAAACCACACACGCTGGTGAAGCGAGGGGCTCTATGCAAATCTGCAGTCTCCAAACAGCAAATCACTGAAGCTCGGATGCAATGCAGAGGACGAGCCTATGTAACGAGGGAGGCTGGTCTAGCTTCCCACAAAAATCGCCCTGCTTTGCCTCTCTCATGCATTCTCCACACATCAAAGGGACACGTGTACTGCGATGCGGGGAACACCTAAAAAGCAACTCTCCCTCCTCTGCCAGGTGATCCCTCCGTCTGAATTACAACGGCAAATGGCACCCTTCCCCTACCCCTATGGTTTAGATGTAACCAGTGTCTTGAGAGCTCTTAAAAGGGAAAGAATTCGGCTCTTTTTATTGGACCAAACTTGTTCTGCCAGGTGTTCAAACCCAATCTTCTAAATATGGCTTGACACCATCTACTCAAGCATCAGTTTTGGTGATCTGTTAATTACACATATCACTCATAACAAAGAGTCCTCGATCCCACTACAATACCATATCTCATATAAGGCAGTGGAAATGCAGGGAACCAAAACACAGGAAGAGGAGGGGAAAAAAAAAAAAAGTGACTCCGGCAGCCAAGGGAGAGACAGAAAAAGAAAGAATGAAAGAGAGGAAGAAGGAGACAGGTGGTAAAGAGGAGGAAAGCAGAGGAGAGAAATAGAGTGAATGAGATTGCTTGTACTCCAAGACCCCCTACGGAAGCCTAGCTGTGATGATCTTTTGTAAGGGTGGAGTTTCGCCTTTCTCTCATGCTTTCTCATAAGGAAAATAGCACTAGGAAATAAAAATTCCTAAATCTAGTGCCTCCAAGGAAGAGAGGATGTTTATACCCTCTTGGTGAAATGCAGCATCTTTAACTGAAAGCTGCATGTCCTGGATGGGAGACCAGCAAAGCCAACATGCACCTAAAAGTAAAAATCTAGGACAGCAAGTGGAGTTGGCAAGGAGGACCACAGTCAGTGGAGGCTAGCAGACAGGATTTAGGACTATGACTAAAATACTCCCCTGGTTTCCAAAAGATGACAAAAACCATGACATGTCTAGTGGCTGAACATTTTGTCTTTATTCCTACTTAAAAACAAAGGAAAACAACTCTGAAAAAGCACTACTTCTCACTGGCTCCTCACTGTCTATGTAATCCCTTAAATCAACAAATACAAAGTCATGTATCAGGAAGATAAAAAAAAATGCTAGGAGGATTTGATTCAAATCAGCCATTCACAGAAGTGGCCATTTAGACTTGTATATTGCATCCTAGTTCCTAGGGTCCACCCTGGGACTCTGGTGGTCACTGTGTAACCACGGTCCAGGGGCCAACAAATCAAATCTGTAGCAATCCAGCATCTCACATTCCTGTCAAGTTTATGTGATTCTAACTAAAAATAATAATAATGATTCTTCAGTAGTTCACTAACTGAAACGGCTTAGCCATGCTAGAGAATATGCTTTTATCTTCTTAAATACACCATGTCTCCCAACTTCCCACAGCTGCTCAAAGAGCAACAGAACCCAAATTCAGCACCTTCCACTGTGTTCTGTTCCCACCCGTACCCCCAGGCCATTTCCTCTTCATTTTGTTATTTTTCAGCATGTGTATTTTAATTCATTAGCCAAGGGTTGTGAATATTCATTTTTAATACATCAAGTAAGCTTCAAAAGGAAAAGAAGAGGAAAACCATCCTGACAGTATGGAGTTAAGACTCCTGGTAATACTCTGATGGAGACATCTCACAGCGTTAGTATGGACAGAGTACTGGATTAGGACATAGGAAACCTGTGCTGCATTCTTGGCCCTGCCATTTACCGGTTATGTCACATTAGTCACTTGGCCTCTCCCTGAGGCTCCATAGCTTCCTTTATAAAATAGTCATGTTCCTATCTTTCCTAACAATCCCACAGGGCAGGAAGGCTATAATGCAATATTTAATGTGAGAGTACTTTAAAATATATCATATGCTCCCCACAGTTAAGGCATTATGTCTCTCCTCCCATATAGGTCTAACATATTTGAGCTGATTAGTCTGCATAGTTCATTCATTTCCCTTCCTCTATTGGAAACATAGAGTACTGTGTGCTCATATGCTCATATGTGGTGTAGATCTGTCCTTCCCTCTCCATCCAGATGGGAGATTCCTGAAGGGGAGAGGAGTCAAGTCTTCATCTGTACTCCCGTGAGTGCTGAGCATATGTGAAATATAAATTAGCCTCTTGGTGCATACAGTCAATTCTTATTATACATCGTACTTATGGTCTATAAAGTCACTACAGACACTGAATTAGGGAATACTGAACCGTTGCTCTAAGGGCTTAGGTTCCTACAAGCCTCGGTCACAGCATTTTCATCAACCAATCAATACATAACCTCATTTTATGTGTTTTTTTTTCTATTTAAAGACATCTTATTTAATATATTTGGTGTCTCATTAACACTGAACTCATCGTCAACATCACTAGAATTCAAACCTGAATAAAGTTTATCTAACGTACCTACTTTCTTTGAAAGGAATATGACAGCCTTCTTAAGCTTAGGAACATTAGATAGCACTTCAGCACTATGTTCAAGGGCCATTTTGAACAGCAAAATCACCAAAACCAAAACAAACAAAAAACACAAAAATGTGAAAAACATGGCACTAAATAGAACACAGAAAGAGCACTCGTTTATAGTATAAGAGCTAAAACGAGAAGGCAGAGTGTTGCCTTGTTTGACCTCAGCTGGAAGCTGGGTGTTAGGGACTCAAATTTTTTGCCACCCTGTGCATGTCTGTTAATGACCACCATAGTGCCACTATTATTGATTCGGAGGTTACAAATTTTAGTGAAGATGTGAATTCATATCTGAGATTAATGAGGATTTACTGAGTTTGTTATTCTCTTAAAAAATAGAGAAGGATGGAGCTGGGACTTTGGACAGTGATTTATATAAATTAAAGCCATAGGAGTAGAGTAAGTAAAGAATTCTGATGAACCTTCCCAAGAGCATTCCATGAAGAAGAGGGTCTCCTTCCTGTCTCACGTTGTCTCCAGCCTAGGGAGATAAAGGTAGGGTTAGGGAAAGGATAAGCCAGAAATCTCAGTTTTATGGGAGTCTCAAGAGCTAAAGAGGAAATATTTACAGCTGCCTTGAAAGAAGAAACTGTAGCTGCAGTTTTCAGGCAGATGTCTAGGGCACCTTCGCGATACCTGGGAGGATTGGGGTGGATGCTGTGATACTGATGCTGCAGTACTCCTTACAAATGGTCATAATTTGGTGGAATAAGGGGCCATTCTCTGCCCAGAGAGTGGTGGAAAGTCTTGTGAACAAACTTTTGCCCAATCTGACTGGTGCTTATTCATTCTGTCTCTTCAGCTGGTCAGTCCTTGTGGTTGGAACTGCATTATTTAAAGGAAACTGAGGCAGCCTCTAACAAATTGTTGTCAGGTGAGTTTAGAATTGGTTGGAGGAGACATGGTGCTTGGCTGCCTATAATTTACTCTTAAATATTTCAGCATAAACAGTGTAATATAAATGTGTGTTAGTGTTCTGTGTCCCAGGAGAGTCAGCTGCCTTCATCAGGAATTTATGCTCCAATGTCTCAACCAGAATTATAGAAGCCAGAGGTGGCTTCTAGAAGCCTTGGCTATCATCATCTCCAAGCATGATATGGCATTGCTCATTAATTACAATGTATGTTGAAAAAAAGGTTATAATTTGCAAAATAAATGACTCGTCAACTGGCATAATGGAGGTTAGGAATGGGTTCTCTTTGGTGAAGTTATTAACAGTCAAGATCAGTGGATTGGCCAAAATATTTTATAGACATGCTTTGCTTCCACTTGAACAGAGTATGTGAATCTAAGAGGCCTTTCGTCCTTTACCATAAGGAATGGTGCCATAATAATTGTACTAAGAACTAACACATTTGTAACTGGTACAAGTCTGAGAGAGGTAAATGTATTTGTTCATTTAATCATCACAAACCCATATGAAGTGGGTGCTATTTTTGATCCTTAACAGACCTTAGTCACCTAATTCTGACAGATGATGAGCTGGTTCCTGCCATATTAGCAAAATACTGCCATATTTGCACAACTTTTTTTGCAAGACATTTTTCATGTACCGAACAGAACCAAGAGCTGGAACTTCATCAAGCTTCCAGAACAGGCTATAAGATTTTGTGTCTACTTATTAATAAATGTCTGCTTTTGTAGCAGAAGTGGGTTTGCATTTGCATTCACTATGGCCTGCACTTTTGGGAACTCTTGAAAGAGTGGTTAACCCTACCCTGCCTCTAACAACGGTGGTTACTGGGATCTACGAAAAGAACCTAATAGCTGTGCATGGAAGATTGTCCTAGACCCATTCACAGCTAATAATGTATAATGAACAATAAATTAGGTAGCCTAACTTGGACAACGGTGTTAAGAAATGGGAGATGGGGGGGTGCCTGGGTGACTGAGTTGGTTAAGCATCCAACTTGGCCTCAGGTCATGATCTCATGGTTCTCAGTTCTCGGGAGTTTGAGCCCTGCTTCAGGTGAGCTCTATCCCCACTTGGGCAGGAGCTCAAGCCCTACTCTGGGCTCTCCACTGATGCTGACATTGCAGAGCCTACATGGGATTCTCTGTCTCTCCCTGTCTTTCTGCCCCTGACTCACTTGTGAGCTTGCTCTCTCTCTCTCTCTCTCTCTCTCTCTCTCTCTCTCAAAAATAAATAAATAATGTAAAAAGTAGAATATCTTAAAAAAAAAGAAAGAAATGGGAGATGGGTTTGAAAACTGAGGGGGTGGAAACAAAAGAAATGGAGGGAAAGAGGAGAATGAGTGGAAAGCGGAGTGTGCAGAGAAATGGAAAAGGACAGGTCATTTCAAATTATTTTTTCATTTTCCAAAAATCAACCCTTCTGCCTCAAGGAACAGGATGGTTGTCAGGCAGACACTTTCAACCTTTTCGTGTTTTCCTTAAACTTAATTGGAAATTCCTACAGGTCAGTATTAAGCTATTTAAACAGAAAAGTAGACACTAAAAGCAGCAGAGGAGAAGTATATTAAAACCCACAGGCAGCACCAATCTTTTAAAAATTAAAAATGAAGAGGGTGTCAGTCGTGCATTTTGCATTTCTACTAATGCCAGCACAATCAAAAGACAAGCAGACCCCACATCCATCTGCAGGCATTTCTGAGTTGGGATCCAGAGTGCAGAAAGAGGTAAAAATTCAAAAGTGGGTGTCCTCTGTGAAGCTATAGAGACAAGTCTCTGACCCCGTTACCTTTCTGGGTTAGTGCAGGTCCCTATGGGCATTCTGAGAAAGGATCTGAATAAGAGAGCAGGAGCATTGAGAGTAAAGTAAAACCAAATCAACCAACTAACTAACCAAACAATGAAACCATTAAAAAAAAAAAAAAAAAGGCCGGGGCTGAAAGCATTCCTGGAGATATTGTAGGGCAATCTCTTCTTTATTCAGATGATAAACTTGAGGCCCACAGATATAATAATCTTACCGAAAAGTCAGGTTTATTTAGGAAGTGTTTTCTTATCTGGAAGCATACTTTCATTTCCCACCACATATAGATCTAGGTTGGCGAATTCAGTCAGTGTAGCTATTACCTAGAACTTCCATATTGGAAGTTGGGTTCCAACACAATACTTCCTTCACTCAAATTGAATTAAAGCCTAGATGTGCAGTTTGTTTTGTGAAGCATGATTAGATTTATTCAATCAAGGTTAGTTGTATTTAGGACTGAAGTATTTTACCATCTGTATCTTTTCTCTTGCTCTATTTAATAAAAATTTCACGGGCACCTGGGTGGCTCAGTCGGTTGAGCTGCCGACTTCGGCTCAGGTCACGATCTCGCGGTCCGTGAGTTCGAGCCCCGCGTCGGGCTCTGTGCTGACAGCTCAGAGCCTGGAGCCTGTTTCGGATTCTGTGTCTCCCTCTCTCTGACCCTCCCCCGTTCATGCTCTGTCTCAAAGATAAATAAATGTTAAAAAAAAAAAATTTCACTAATGACATCCTACCTAAAATTTATTGCCTAAGCACCCAGGTGGGGTTATAGAAGTCTCACTGCAATAGCGTACTTAGGTGTTGTGGGTATTGCTTAAGCATAAACCAATCATATGTCATCTTTCAATCATTGTCATCATAATTGTTTATACAGTTATTTCAACCAACTTGTGTTGCTGACACACTCTTCCAAAGGTTTATACTATGTGGTTTGAATACATTCGTAATGCAGTAGACCACGTGGCTTGAATGCCAGACTGACTCTGAATCCATTGTTATTATTCATGTGACAGTGGGTTTAATGGACCCTTGCCCCAGTTTCCTCATCTGTAAAATGATTATAACACTGTGTGTAATGGAATTGGAACAGTTTCTAAAATATATTAAGCACTAAATGAAAGTTACTGTCATTTATTCATATGTACAGGTTTTAGATAGGTGCTACAAACATAATGATAATGAGCTGTAAGTGATTTTTAATTTAGCCCTATTTTAAACTCTTCCCTACTCAGTCTACAGTCCAGTTTGGCCACCTCCCCAGTAATTTCTTAGTTTAGTCTCTATTTCTCTGTGGTGCTCAAACTTTAGAGTGTAGAAAATACTAGGAGGACTTGTTACATCATAGATTGCTTTGCTTCTGATTCCCTTGATATATAGAGGTTCTGAAAATTTGCGTTTTTAACAAGTTTCTAGGTAATGCTCACATTGCAGGCCCAGGGGAACCAGATTTTCAGAACCACTGCTCCATCTAAATGTCAAAGTCTCTGCCAGAGATTTTATTAACCAACACAGGGCAAGCTTTCTAATTAAGCTCCTTACAATAACCTCACATTTTTAGCAGTGTACTCAGCACAGACAATAGGGCTGCTCCCAGATCTCTTCTTTAAAGGATTCTTTAAAGACTTCAAGGTGTTTGCTATATAACCCCACATGTCACCATCTCACACCTTTCCTTTACCCTGCTCAGAAAATAAAAAAATAAAAATGAATTTAAAAGTTCTTTTCCTTCCCATCTCTTGTACTTGAACCCTTCTTCAATTAGCCTTCCCAGTGGCTAGAAGCAGGAACTCAGACACTGCACTAGGGTTCAGTTCTGACTCTATCAACTTATTAGCCATGCAGTCTTATGCAGGTTATTTAAACTCAGTTTTCATGTTTTTAAAAGAGCTGGAAAATTGTCGAGTTGTTGTGAAAATTAAATGAATTGACAGATGTAAAGTACTTAGCATAGTGTCTGGCACATAGTATATATGTGTCAGCATTTACTTATTTTTCAGTTTTATTTACTTCCCTACTTAATTTATGGAAAGGGTTATTCTTTCCACCTCTTTCATGACATGGGGAAATAAATGAAAATTTATGAGAACGTTTCCATATAAAACCTAACACTGGCCATCCAAGAGTCCGTACCATAAAACAAACAAAAACACAACAAAAATACAAGTCCCTTTCAGGTCCTGTCTTATCAGGCCTCCACTCTGAGCAGCATCAGCTACAGGAAAGATCAATGATTCAAACTGACAACCTGCGAGCTGTCTGCCCGCACTCACCAGCAGTCTCTCCTGCAGATCCATCACTGCAGGAGATAGAAGCATAGGATTGTTGAGAATGGAGCTAAACTTGGCAGGACAACTACAAGGCAAGTTAGGATGACACAAAAACTGAAACATAGGGGCACCTGGGTGGCTCAGTCAGTTAAGCGTCCGACTCTTGATTTCGGCTCAGGTCATGATCTCATGGTTCATGGGTTCAAGCCATGCATCTGACTCTGTGCTGACAGCACAGAGCCTGCTTAGGATTCTGTCTCCCTCCCCCGCTTGCTCTCCATCTCTCTCTCTCAAAATAAATAAAAATAAGCTTAAAAAAAAGAAGCTGACACATAATTTGCAAGTTCCTTAGTAAATATAGATATTCAAATCTGGAACTGGACATCATACACATACCATAAATTCGATTTTCTGAATGTCCAAGCACTTAGAACATAAACTGATTTGACCTATCTTTATGAATATATGTTCTGGAACATATATTGCCATTTGGGTGCACAGAAAGGAATTTAATCATGAAATCTGAATTGAATCTCTAAATAGGTTTTTCTGGGATCTATAATCTAATCCCTTTTCAATTCACGAAGAATATATTAGATTACACATTTGTCAAGAGTGATTTTTTGATGTCAGTATTATAGTTATTATGACTATCTTGCTACAAATACCTGTTTTCCAGGTAAAGTCAAAGTTCTTTAGCATGGCATATTAAGCCCCTCAAAATCTGCCTCCATACTACCTCTATTGTCTTACCTTTATCACAACTTCTGTCCCTTCCCCCACAAACAGCCTTGCCTCCAGCCACACAAACTTCTCTCTTCTCTAAGTACACTGCACACTTTTTCACTTCTTTTTTTTTTTATTTTTTTTAACGTTTATTTATTTTTGAGACAGAGAGAGACAGAGCATGAACGGGTCAGAGAGAGGGAGACACAGAATCTGAAACAGGCTCCAGGCTCTGAGCTGTCAGCACAGAGCCCAATGCAGGGCTGGAACTCAGGGAGTGCGGGATCATGACCTGAGCCGAAGTCGGACGTCTAACCGACTGAGCCACCCAGGCACCCCAACTTTTTCACTTCTTTGCCACTGCCCATGCTTTTTCCTCGGTTAAAAAAAATCTTTTCTCCTTCTTCTCTCCAAATCTCATTCATTCTTCTACTAATTTTTAATACATATATCTCTGTTGGAACTTTTTCTGAACTTTGTGATATTTGCTACTTTCTCAAGTATAGACTATCACAAATACCTTTAAAAAATACCTAGGATATATAACATAGTATATCCACATTATTACTGTGCTAAACGAATAAAGTATCAGAGTAACTGGTTAAGTCTATCCCCATGTTTAGGAGTTTAACCAAAAACCAACAGACAAAGGAAACAAATCATCTTCAATTTATCCTTACAGGCTTTTGGTTAGTTCTTTTATTGCCTAAAATATATAAGAAATTTAGGCTGAACTCTGGTTTGAATGCTAAATAAATTGGCTTTGAAGAATAAGGGAATTCGTTGTCATATTTTCCTACTCATGCTATAAACAGATGTCTTTCTTTCTTACACTATGTAAAAGGAAAAAGAAAAAAAAATACCACCAAGCCAAGATTCTGGCTGCCAGGGTGAATTGCAGAGCAAACATTTGTAGGCAACTTATAAATCCTTGAAAATAGGATTTTATAATGGAAATACTGGCACCATTTTAACTATAACCATTCAAATAACATCACTATAGCAGAACTTATAATCTAATATACTTGTTCTGGGATGGATGAGAGATTAAGTTATAGGTGTCAGAAAAACTTTCAGTGGCTCCATTCAAACTGCATGATCATTCCAGAGTTGAAATCTCTTGGAATATTTATTTCAAAATGAGTATTATATGCTCCCAAACATTTATTCTTAAAAGATATATTATATTTTTTATACTTGTAAAAGAAAAATATGACCTCTGAGGCATTTCAAAAAATCATTAATCACTGGTGCTTTTTTTTTTGTCTTCTTTTTCTTTGATGAAAGAATTACTTTCCTCAGATTTTCTCTGTTCTATTGCTGAGATGATTCCCCAAGAGAACTTTGTGTTTATCTTGACAGGTGTTAGTAGATCTGTGGACCTCTGTGGAATTGTTCTTAGTTGCATTGAGGTACAGTAGAAAACATTACATCTGCAAACTAATGAACTTACCTTACTGCATTCTAAATAAAATAAACCACACAGAGAGTGAAATTAATCTACTAATGTCTTTCTAATGAAGCTTTCATTAGGCATATGGCATGGTCTTCAATATTTAACACATGATAGCATGAATACAAAGAATATCTGATGATTTTTAAAATGCATACCTGATGATTGCCTCATATATTATTTTCCAGTGAACAAGTTTACCCTCATTTTACTTTAGGTGCTTAATCAAAGAGCTACAAGAAACATTTCAAGTATTTTATATCCAAATGAAGAAAAGAAGTAAATGTCTCATCTACCTTTACCCTTAAATAATTAAAACTAGATTTGGTACCCTAATTTTTTTTTACATTTATTTATTTTGAGAGAGACAGAGATAGCACAGGTGGGGGAGGGGCAGAGAGAGAGAGAGAGAGAGAGAGAGAGAGAGAGAGAGAATATCCCAAGCCGGCTATGTGCTGCCAGTGCAGAGACTGATGTGGGGCATGAACCTACAAAGCCATGAGATCATGACCTGAGCCAAAACCAAGACTCAGATGTTTAACTGACTGAGCCACCTAAAGGTTCCCATGTTGTAATTTTTAAGAGTGGAGAAAGCTTTCAATTTTCTGTGCAGTGTAAAGTTTCACTCACTAATAAAATTTAGGAGGGACATATTGAGAATGAAACTACTTTGGTCCAATTCACAATGTTTTGCTTTAAAATAATGCTACCTACTAGCACAGCAAATGCCAGCTTCAATTGTGGTGAAATTTGTATACTTTAATGGCCAATGGAAGATCAACTGCCAACACAATCAGTATGCTTTCATATTGGCAATACTTTGATTTGTCATTTGTCAAGGAAAAAAAATTAAACAATCTATGTCAAAAAAAAATCCTCAGTTTTGGAGCATGTGCTGTTCCATCTATTATCTGTAGTATCATACAGAGGAGCCACACATGTGTGATATCCTCATTGTTATATTATGCCAAAGTCTTAATTTCTCATTTCAGGTTCCCATGTAAATTACCTCCTGCTTGGGTATAATCACAGTTGTCCAACTGAGACCTGAAGCTCTTATCAGTCATGCATTTTACTGTTAACTATTTAAATTTACTTATTTCAACTATTATTTACTGCCAAGCAGTAAGAGGTAAAAGAAAAAAAATACAGACATGGTAAAAGAAGAGTAAAGGTGGGTCTTTTCTCCTTCCACAGTAGCAGCCAGAAACAGTATGAAAGCAATGGATCATGAAGAAAAGCAATTTCCTACTTGAGGGATTAAACAGCACCCTTTTTTGTACTGTTAAATCAAAGTTTTAGTTATGTTTTCAAGTAATACTGATTTTTTTTTTCAATTTACATGAATGGTCTCGAGAGAAACTGCAAGAGACCCCCAAACACATACCCTTTCAGCCAATCAGTAGAAGAGAGAGAAGGGGGAAAAAAGCCTTCCTTTATGCCTTACTGCTTTGAGCAAGCCTTTACACAGCATGGGGGAAAAGGGAAAGAAAAAGAAAGAAAGAAACAAACAAAAATCAAAACTGCTACACAAGCTAAAGATATTCGGCTTGACAAGGAGGAATCTGAACTAATACGTGAGGCCTTTTTCTTTTCTTTCCTTGGGAAAAATATAGGTGATTTCTATTTTCAAGCAGCTCCCATTTGCTAGCATTTGAAAATTGAAAACTATGTAAATTTCAGCAAATGTTTGCTTTACCTTTTAGGTTCACAAGAATATTAACTACTGCTATCAGTCAGTATTACATTCTGATTTGCAGAAATCTGTAGTATAAAACCGTACCGTGGAATATTATGTGAAAATCTTAATTTAAAATGCATTTACATTCCAGGAGCAGTAACACACACTCTTAAATAATAAGAGCAAATAATAGTTCCATGTATAAAATGTGAGGAAGGAAACTCACGAGCCTGTTTTCACAGATCCTGCCCCGCCCCTTTATTTAAGGTTTATTGCTTATATGAGTCATGTTTAAGGAAGCTACACATTTCCTATGCTAAAAACTGTCATGTCACATAATTAAGAACAAAAAGTCCCATAACTAAATAACTAAATAATAATAAGGGTTGTGACAAAACCTTACAATTTATTTCAACCTATTCCTTAGTTGTCCAATTTTATCTGCCTAGAATTCTACCCTTCACACTGTTAACGTATACCTGAGCTACAGTGGCTGATCAGTGGACAAAGCTCTAGCTTTTATTTTAAATGCCCATCCTCTCTTTTTTTCTTTTTCCAATTTGTCAAAATACATAGATTTTTAAACTCAACATCCTACAGAGACATTAAGAGCAAGAGAACAAGTATGTTAACATGGTAGATATTTTCTATTTTATATAAAATGAGTAATATTTTCTAAATTTGGTGTGATAATATATTGTATAAACTAGGAAATTATTTATGAAAATTAAAGGGATTAAAAACTAATCCATAGAACCCAAATTAGAAGATCACAGGGCTATAACCCAGCAGATTAAAATTTGACTGTTACAATCAAATAACCTTAGGGAAAGGTTGAGATAGTTTAGTATGGCTGAGATAAGTAGGATTTGGAGGGATGAATGATATTTTCACCCAATGTATATTCCTCAATCCAGTAATAAAATGATAAAAACTGGTTAGTTAGGCAAATGAAGTTTAAATCCACTGGGCTTCCAGGACTGGAAGTAAAACAAAACAAAACAAGAAAAATAAAACAAAATAAAAGCAAGACTTGGATTGCTGGGAGATCACAGAATGGAAAATATATTGTAATATCCCAGATAAAAAAGTATAAAAATATGGTTTGTAGTAAGATTCAAATCTAGCATGAAAGAATTCTATGGTTTCCCATGACTCACTAGGCGGTATCTATATAGGAATGCCATTTTAAAAATCAGTGACTGCTCAATTGTAGTTTTTTGGGGAGCAGCCCAGTCCTTGGCTTACAGATCAAGTTATCAATCTAGACAAGCAGCTGTAACAGATACTTCCAGTTTTGTACTCAATATCTATTTTGCCTTTTCCCTGGCAAATTGAACCAATTGTCTTCGGAGAAGAGAGAGGAATAGAGGATACAGGATGACAATATGCCCCACTAAAACTACTTGCTTTCCCAAACCCCATATGGTCAGAGTACCCTTGTGACCCAATTAATCTTCAGGAAATGTACACAGGTCATTGGCAATGTTTTGTGGGTTTTTTGTTTTGTGTTTTTTGGTTTTTTTTGGATTTTTTTGGTTTTTTTGTTTTTTTTAAGGCAGACTTAGATAGCATGTCCTTATTTAGGCTTTTTGTCACAAAACCTTATTCTTCCTGCCCCAGATGCAGATTCAATGTCTATGGGAGATACCCATTCTGAGACCATGAAGTCAAAATGACACTCTGAGGATAGAGAAACAAGAAGACAGAAGGAGCCAAAATACTTGATGTTTTTCTCCAGGAGTTCCACTAGCCCTGTATCACCTAATTCTTCTTTTTACTAGATTTGAAAACTAAACTATCTTCTATTTGATCTGACATAAATCAGGTTATCAGTTTTTAGAAGCTATATTCATACCTAACATATAACTAATTTCTTTGAAGGATGATTACTTATATAAGTAAGTCAGCCAGCCCTCCTGGGCTTTAGAAGAGCCATTTATCCTTAAGGAAAGTAGGTAACATTTTGTCCCAGAACTGATTTTAGAGAGTCAGAATATGCTTTGGGTTCCTCCAGAACCACATGCGTTGTAGAAAGTCAAGGTAGTTGTTTTAAGACAGGGACCCATTAAAGATAATAGTTGGAAATTAAGGATGTCCAAAGCCCTTAAACAAGAACAAAATACCATTGAGTAAAGAATGTTATGAATCTGAAGGGAAATGCTTTTCTTCCCCCTCCTTCAGCATGCCAGAAAAAGAGAGAGAGAGAGAGAGAGAGAGAGAGAGAGAGAGAGAGGAGAGAGAGAGAATATTCCATTTCTTAGAGATAGGGAATTAGAGTCTGCAGAAGACATACTCGTAATCAGGGTGTCTCTGAAGTGAGTTAGGTTTATCAGTAATGAACTCATCTTCCCAGGGAATGGATCTAAATGTGAGTAGGCTGGCATACATTTATTTGTCCATTTGTTCATCAATGTATCTAATAATTTACTTATCCAACATATTTATCAAGTAACTATTTTTTTAATGTTTATATGTTGAAGAAAGAAAGAGGGGTTGGAGGGGCAGAGAGAGGGAGAAGGAGAGAGAGAGAGAGAAAGAGAGAGAGAGAGAGAGAGAGAGAGAGAGAGAGAATCCTAAGCAGGCTCCTTGCTGTCATTGAGCATCCTGATGCAGGGCTCAATCTCAAGAACTGAGAGATCATTGAGCAGAAATCAAGACTGTGCTTAACTGACTAAGCCACCCAGGCGCCCCTATGAAGCACCTATTCTATACCAGGATCTGTACCAGACCCTGAGCTCATCATGAAAGAAGCAATTAGGGGCTTGGTTCTAGTTGAGGAAATGAGTCTTTGAACTTATGGCCTCCTTATCATGAGCTGGGCTAATCCCAATATACTCTTGGAGACTATGAAAGGATATGTATGTTGTGACTTACAGAACTTTCCCTGTAGATGGAATCAAATTGGAACTGAAGGAGGGTTCTTGCCTTAGCTAATATGGTTTCATACTCAGAGAGTTTCAAAACAGCAATGCACACAAGTCAGACATGCTTATTGACCAGGTGCTTACCACCTATTTGGCAAATGCTGTTTATGAAGTTTTTAAGAAACAAATATTGATCCAAACAATTCCCTTGCATTTAATATTCTGTCATTCTTCAAGACCACTATTAACTTTGATGTACACATGCAATTACCTGTCTGTTTAAAGAGTTTCAATTACCCTAACTTTTGGGCACCACACCATGATTAAATGCGTATAAGCAACAAGTTGTTGCCTAGGGCAGCCGGAAAACCACTATGGCATAGGATCGATAGTTACATTACCTACCAAAGAATGTCTTTGTCACTGCTTCCAACAGTCCTCAAAAGTACAGATAAGAATTTAATGCTGGACTTAGTTTTTTTTCTTCTGCACACATGTTCATGCAAATGCAAATAAAAATTTTCTAGGAAGATTCCAGAGGGCCCACAGAGGAGTGGAACTTGTTTAAATTATTATAGAGTTCATACAACACATTTGCAACTGGCAGGGCACCTGTTCATCAGACTCTCGTATACTGCGGAGCAGGAAAAATTAACAAGCCTAAATGTGAAATCCTGCATGTACATATTTGAGAAAATAAATAGTGTTAAGCACAGGTTGAGGGAAAACTGATTATATAGTTTTGGGTATACAGTTGTTAGGGTAAAAAAGAAGTAGGGGATTTTTCACTGAACAAAATGTAGTAATAGACAACGGTTTGATGCAACTATTAAAAAGATATTTGCATGAACTAAAATGAAGCATGCAGTTCATTTATCTGAACTTTACCTAAGATATATATGGACATATGGGGATATAGTCTGACACACTGGGTGACTCATTTAAAAAAAATACATTGAGGGGAGCCTAGCTGGCTCAGTTAGTGGAGTGTGTGACTATTGATTTTGTGGAGATATATATATATATATATATATATATACTATATAATTATTATATGTATAATATATAAAATATAATAATATTATATATATAATTTGTTTTACTTACACACACACACACACACACACACACACACACACACTCTTCTGACAAACAGAAGAGTGACCAGATGATCAGGGCACCATATTCAGTCAGGTGTAGCAAAGATAAGTGGAGATATTACAGACATTCTCAAATAATTAAAAGGTTTTCATGAAAAAGAAAAGTAGCCTTATTCTTTATTGGCTTTGTAAGTAGAGGAAGGGCCAACAGGTGGAAACACATTCATTAGGAAGCAGATATTAGTGCTCAAATAAATGAAGTGAAGGTTCCTGAAAGAAGTGTCTAGAAACTGGGGATATGGAACTAATCTGCATTCCCACAAGGGAATTTCTGATTTATTCCCGTGTCTTGGAATTTTCCTGTGAATATCTACTTGGATAAGCAAATGATAGAGCTTGTGAAAAATTATAAAGACAACTTTAGGTCTAATTGTCAGCCAAGGAAACTAAAAGTAGATTCCTATGTAAGAGCTGCAGAGATGGGGCACGTGGGTGGCTCAGTAGGTTGATTGTCCGACTTCGGCTTGGGTCATGATCTCATGGTTTGTGGGTTGGAGCCCCACATCAGGCTCTGTGCTGACAGCTTGGAGCCTAGAGCCTGCTTCAGATTCTGTGTCTCTTTCTCTCTCTCTGCCCCTGCCCCACTTGTGCTCTGTCTCTCTCTGTCTCTCAAAAATAAATAAATGTAAAATAAAAATAAAAAATAAAAAGAATTGCAGAGAAATAATACAAAGGCCACGCTCTGACGTATTTATATATACCTGGGCCAGGCAAGTAACTCATCCCCCCAGAACCTTTTTGGCAACTGTCCACAGGAAAGTAGACATATTTATTTTCTTATATATGTTCAATCATATGTCGTTAGTTCCAGGGAAATGTGTTTCATGTTGTTCTGAAAGGGGCAGGGAAGGGGAATACCATAATACATATAAGACAGAAAATAATTCTAACATTAAGAAACTGAGACTGTATGGCTTCCAGTTAGGAAGCCTAAAAATAAATAGTCTAAGGGAAAGAGAAGAAACGAGACCTCATTAGAGAACCTAGAAGGGCAAGGTCATAATGATATGAGAAAAAAAGGTGAGTAATGAAGAAATCTCAGCAACTGAAGACAAGAGGAAGTGAGGGCACATGTAACATAAAGCAAACAAACATATTAACTCATTATATCTTATGTATTTTCTATGTATTTCCCATTGGACTCTTCTGCAATTAGACTGTACTACCCAAATGATGAATTTCTAAGTTTATTATGTGCACTCAACTTGATCATAAGTATAAATAGTTTTATCAGCACTCAAATTAAACTTGAATTCTTATCCTTTTGTGCTAAATCACCTGGACAGATCTTGCAAAACGTTAAATACACCCTACAATTCCAAATATTGTAGGCTCAAATAAATTAAAATACCAAGATGTTACTTGTCTTCTCTATTCTGGTAGAAACGATGTAGAGCTACCTTACATACTTTTAATCTGAAAAACTAGCCAGTTTCTTATGTTCTTTATGATTTTATACTATAATCCCCATCCACAACGTTCCCTATGCTCTCAAACACCCGCATATCTGAAGCTAATTGGCATTTCTATAGTAGGTGTTACTGAAACACCCACTGACCCACAGCTCCCACGGGATGTGCTACTTGAACTGGTGACCAGCATCTCTCCCACCCATTTCCGTGAGCTGATGCTTCCTAAAAGTTGACAGACCAATCGTGATCACCATCTCCCAGAACAGTAGTGGAGGAAAATGGGGGAGGCTCACAGGATCACTGGAGAGGAGGCTCTGGTGTGAACTGAGCAAATTCAAGAACGAAGGTAAAAGAACAAAAGGAAGATACAAAATGAGTAAAGACCATGGTTAATACACATATCTCTTGAGAAAAGATATTTATTCTATTTATTAAAGGCTCTCCTCATTTTCTGCCTCTTCCCAAAAGATTCCCTGTCCATTCTCCTACACTCGTCACTTACTTTTGTTGCCATTTATGTGCCATGATTTCAGCCACCATGCACTGGTTTCCATCTCTGTGTGTACATTGTCTCCCCAGCTACAGTGCAGCCACATTAGTAGGTCCATGTCATAAGCTGCTTTCATTCTCCATTTCATAAGCAGGTTTTTCTTTAAAGTAACAGTCTGTTGCCCACTTATAGCACTTTCCTATGAAACCACAATTTAAAATTGTACTTTACCCTGGATTTACTGAATTTCTGGGGATGTGTTCTGGAATCTGCATTCTTAACAAGAGACTGGAGAAAACTAGTGCTCACAAATATTTGCCAGCCTAAGGCCTTACACAGGGCAGGTGCTTGTAAATGTCTAAGACTGCTTTTAAGATGATGCTTTCTGGCATGTCCATATGTATTTATGAGAGACAAAAAAATGCTGATTTGCTCAGGGTGTCCTCTGTCTGCCACTAGATAGGAAATGCCTTGAGGGTTGGTGTCCTGTCCAGACGGTTCTTTGTATCTCCTTTTAATTTTTTTTTTCCATAGCACTAGGCACTTCCTAGAATGCACCATAAATAATTGTTTATGATAAAGAGGAGAAAAGTGAAAGAGGAGAAACAAGGGGCGGAAAAAGATGAAATTATGGTTGGGCAGTATAGAAGGGGGAAACTTCTTTACTTTGATGGACCGGAATTCAAAAGTACTAATGAAGTCTCTACTTAATCCTTTCTATTTAATTCCTTTGCTCTGCTCTTGCTAACACTGAGAATTACTCCCATAATATTTTTGAGACTACTATAGACAGTCCTGTGTGAACTAAAGATAGATCATACCACAAACAACTCGCATAAGACAAATCTGTACTATAATACTAAGACTATATTGATCTCTCTTTCCCCTCTTAAAATTGATTTAAAGAAAATCATTTCCACTTCTATAAGCACAGGTATGTTTGCATATGCTTGTATATATAATTATTTCACATGGATAAACTCAGCAATGATCTCTGCCAATTAAGGGCAGTGTCAATGAGCTGTAAAATGGACTCACCTAGTCACCCGTGCCTTTCAATTGTCTTTTATTACAAAAAGCCATTCTTCATCTTTCACTCAGGTCCAACTCCCACACAAACCTTCTGTGCTCTTATTTTATTATTACAAATAGGCAAAAGTCAAAATTGGAAATTGACTTGGTAACATGCTGTTTATTTCCAAAGCAATAAGGAAATGAGGTTTATTACCTCTATTCTTGAGAATTCAATTTTCAGAATTCTAAAAAGACCCCTGCTCTCCATTTCCATTCCCTCTTGAGAATGGGTTTTATATAAAACATTTATTTTCTTATTTTTTTAAGAATGGAATGTTCTATCTACGTTAAATATCATCTAATCGGGATACCTTAATTATGATGATTATGTGGCCTAGCTGGGTTATATAATTTACTTACAGTTGCAAAGATAATTAAATTACAGACCAGATTCTTATCCTGGGATCTATGAATAAGCTTCAAGGAGACCAAGAACCTTCAGATTGTATGCAAATTGTGTACACACGTCTGTGCATTTTATGGAGAGAGGATCCATAATTTTATCAGATTCTCAAAATATTCCTCAATGTAACTGGGATAGTCACTGTTGGAACTGATTTTTTTTTTTTTTAGTTTAGTTTTTGAGAGAGAGAGAGAGAGAGAGAGAGAGAATGTGAGCAGGGAATGGGCAGAGTGAAAGGGAGAGAGAGAATCCCAAGCAGGCTCTGCACTGAAAGTGCAGAGCCTGATGCAGCGCTCAAACTCACGAACTATGAGATGATGACCTGAGCCGAAACCAAGAGTCTGACGCTAAACCGACTGAGCCACCCAAGCACCCTGGAACTGAAATTAACACTATGCTTTTAGAACTAAAGAAGGAAAGACTTGAAGGTCCTATAATCCAAACTTACAGCCAATATCAGCCCTAGATAATATTTCTGATGGATAGCACACAACTTTTACCTAGGATCTTTGGAAAACAGATAACTCACCACCTCTCATATTAGCATGGTTCAAAGTCCTAGTCATTACAAAGATACTCTTATCTCCATACACTTTCCTTCTTAACTTTCTCACAAAGGTCCAAGCACTGCCTTTTGGAGCTATGAAAATCAAAGCCATTTATGCTTACTCAGAATGCCTTTCAAATATTAGATGACTATTATACTCCCTGGAAGCTATGTTTCTCTGGTCAGAAGAGCCAAGATCTCTCACTATTCTAGTTGCCTTTTTAGACTCATAGACATAGAGCTGGAAGATACACATTTCAGCTTGTCAATATTCTAAAATAAGCATATAACCAAAAACTGGAAACAATGTTCCACTTGTGATCTGACTATCCATGACTATCTCTTTTTGGTGGGTATTTTGTGTTTTTATTTTATGTATTTTATTTTTCCCCAGGAGGCTCCGAGTATTTTTCTGTCTAACTGGGAAGATCAGGGGCTAATGCCTTCTCTAGAATTTTCCCATCTGAAACAAAATACAGCAAGAGACATGCACTTGGTGATTCAGACCAACTCTTGATAGCTGCATTTCTTAATTTCATATAATGATGTACACTTAAATAAAATATTGTAAATATCCAAAACTGAGACATTACACATTCTTATTTTAAAATCTAGCAGTTTTTCCATAAACTGAGTCAGAAACACAGAGCAGAACACATCAGATTTATAAAAGGAGTAGAGCAAAGATGGCTTACAGTATAGAGTTTTTCCATTTCAAGTGTCAGAAAAATATTCTTCAGGTGACTGTTTTAAAAGTTCCAAAGAACAATTTCTTTCAATGTATACTCACAGCCCAAAGTACAGTAATGTAGTGACAACCATGCAAATAATTTAATAAATGGGCAAGATGAAAATTCCAGTCCCTTTCCCCATTCCCATATTGATTTTTACACCAACATTCCCGAAAGATTTATGAGGACACTAATCCTCCCAATGCTCTATGAATAAAAGGCCTATAACTAAGTACATTTCAAAAATATCCCCTGCCATAAGTGCTTCTTTGTGATTCCTACTGCAAGATACAAATTTCAGACTCCAAGACCCTCTCTTTTTGGAGACAATACCAATGTTGCTCAAAATGAACTTTGGGTAGGACTATACTATAAAGATCCAAGTAATCAAATTTCTATCAAATCTCCACTTTATTTGAATACCTACACAAGTGTGAGTGTGCACTCTTGGGCAGTGAGTGAGACTTGTAAATTATACTCTTCTTTATGACAGATCTTCTCTGCCTGGCTCCCAGTGAGATACAGCATACCCCAAAGAAGAGCTAGGTCCAAAGTTTTCTTTTGCCTCCAATGTAGGTGGATGAAGGGCCCGAGATCAGGCTAGAAATTGTTGATATTCCTCCTTACTCCTTGCAGCTAAATGGCTATGTGAACTCCTTCCTCCCCCAGGCCCCATACTCTTACTTGAAGATTAAAAATGACAGCCCTCATACTCATCCTTGAAGAAAGATTGAAAATTTATGAAAAGACTAAAAATTTATAGTGATAGAGATTCAGATATGTGAGGAAGTTTTCACTCAGGCCTCTACTCCATGCAGGGTACTTTAATTCAATTTTCTAGAGAGTTCTAAATTGAAAGAATTTAGGTACACATTTTGTATTATTCCCGGGGAGTCCTGGAGGAGAAGAGAGTCCCAGCTGGACGGCACTCAAGAAAATTCTAGTCTTGGCTATAAAATCATCAAAACAGCACCAAAGTTACTGTGATAATTTGTGTGTTTGTTTTGTTTTGTTTTAAGTCCATATTTTTAGATATTCATACAGAAGTATGTGCAGGTAAATGAAATGATGCCCTGGATTTGCTTCAAAATAATCTGTGTGGAGGGTAGAGATGGAAAGGGTTGAGGACACAGATAAAACAGTACTGGCCTATAAGATACTTGTTAGCATTGAATGATGAATTCCTTTGGATTCTCTCTACTCTTCTCTTTATTTTTGATTGATATGTTCTGTGATTAAAATTAAATAATAATAATTAAGCACTAAAATCTCACATGGAACTGCTAACCCTATAAATAAACTCAGACATGAGTGGAAGCATTGGGAAGTTTTTGCCAAGTAGCCAAGGCATTCACTACTGTAACAAATAGTTTTTGCTGAGGCTACTGTTATCAACTGCAACACCAGAAAGGCATGGTATTCCTGGGCATGCTCTCTTTATTCCTGACCTCGTGTGACCAACGAGAAAACATTAACATCACCATAAAATTATGTAATTACTGACTGCTTGGTTACCTTTGTGTTATGAAAGTTTTAATAGTCAATATGTGATGTAGAGTTAAGAACAACATTTGACATTTTGAAGCTATAATTTTTAAAATCCATATTTTGTGAATTGCAAATAATTCCATTTTGGATACCAGCAAATGCAACAAGTTTCTGTGAAAGCTTTTGAGTTTCAGAGGCCTCCTTTTGACAGATTTCTTAAGTTATGGAATGCAGCCATCAGCAGTCTGTAGAAAAATGAAATACTGCAAGCCTGTTTTTATGCAGCTGGGATCAAGTTACTAAATGGATCAAAAGAAATAATTTCTTTGAAGAGGTAGCTGTTGACACCAGTGGCCTAAAAATAAGTGCAATTTTGTGGATACAAAAACTTGTTTATATCTCAGTGGAAGTAACTAGATATAGTTTCTATATATACACTTGCACTCAAGATATATTGGATGGCACTCTAAACATGTTTTAATATACTTCAGTTTAACATTACTATTATTAAGGGGAAATTGCATGCTGGCTTTTGAATAATTGACACAGCTAATGACAATTATTCCTACCAGGCTTAGCTTATTGGGTTAACGATTGAAACAACCGAAATCATTACCCAACTCTTACTCTGTGCCTAATACCAGCCAAATACTTTCCAATACCATTTCACATGGCTTTAGACTCAAATTTGATTTTAATAACTAGCTATTATTACCACCATTTTACAGATGACGATGTTGATTCTCTGAGAGAGTTTTAAGTGTAATGTGCCAAAATTTACACAGGTGGTAAGTCTCTGAGTTAGAATTTGAATGCTAGTGTATTTAATTCCAAAGCTCTTAATCGTGAAATTATATGCTGCCTCTTAGGTTACACAGGAAATCAACAGATTCTAAAATATAGGAAAAAAGGAACAGCAGTATCTTTAAATCACTTTGCAGGTGAAAGGACCCTTAAAATGAAAATTTGGTAAACGGAAAAAAACTACAGCAACAAAGTATACCTAAAACTACACAGCTCAAGCGTAGCAAGACTCCAAGATAGCTGAATGCAACATAATTTTTTATCACAACAAAAAGGTGGGGAAAAATCAGGACTACCATAGGATGCAGGAGGGATGGTTGATCTAAGAGTGTTTCAAAGAAAAGAAAAAAATATTTTTTTAAAAAGGAAAACATTTCATGCTGTGAGGTAAAAAGATAAACACAACCCATTTACAGAAATAATAAACAAATTAACCAACAGCCCTTGAAATAGAATTACATAGTCCTGGTTCTAGAGGACAAAATACTCTCTAGTTCCTTACTCTTTTGGAACTCCTATGGTGTACAACCCAAAGGATGTTGGCAAAAGCAAGGCCTTAGCTTCGAAGTCCTATGAAAGGGAGCTAATGACTGAAAAGTTTATTTAAAAAGATAACATAATAGTCCTAGACATCATCTAAGATTAATGAAACAAGATAACAAAAAGAAAAAAAAAGTTTAAATTTTGGTGGATAGTAATATATTAGAAAAAACTATATTCTGCAATTCAATATTAATTAAATATTTGAGTACATATAACTTTATATTGCTGAGGGGAGAATGTGAAATAAATGGTGAAAAATATAATCATATTTATTATTTCATTAATACCTGCAGAAAACACACTTACAAATTCCATTTGAAGCTTCTGAAAAACTTATATAAATAGTAAAGGAAATGTCTGAAAGAGAAGGAATCGATTTTGATAAATACTTAAAAATGTAGTGGTTTAGGTTGTGAACAAAATTATTTGTCTCCATTCGTATTCTGTTGGTGGCAGTTCTAAGACTTGCTACTCCATCAAAATTTGAAGCAGGATGGGGGGAAAAATAACATGAAAAAACATAAAAACATGTGGAAGTTATAGCAAACCTCCCAAAGAACATCCTTTTAATCCTACAATGTATTTAAGCTACCTAGATTGTGTTAGTGGATTTGTTCTAACATTGGTGAAGTATGAGTTTATTGGGTTTTGATGCTGTGGTTTTTGAAACAACTTGATACTGGAGACAAAGTTCTCCTGTCCTCTGTTTTTCATGAATAAATGAGCTGAGGGATTTACCTCACACAATGTTCAATTAATTCAATTAATAAAAATAACGTAGACCTTTTCAAGGGAAACATTCATGAAAAGGCCAATAGCAGATTCAAAGATAATTTCCGCCTGGCTAACAGCTGAGCATGTCATTACACAGTATGTACTTTGATACCCTGGGATCTGGACAGTTTGATGTGGAGTTTGGAATCACAGAATTTTAGACCTGAAGGAGTCCTTAAAGATAGTATAATAACAATTCCAATCTCTTCAACTGATAGATAAGATGCTCAAATCCTAAAAAATGAACTGATTTTATGTGACTCTTAAGAAGTCACACAACATTTCTGGGCTTCAGTTTTCACATTCTTTTTCTTTCTTTCTTTCTTTCTTTCTTTCTTTCTTTCTTTCTTTCTTTCTTTCTTTCCTTTAAATTTTTAAACGTTTATTTATTTTTGAGAGAGAGAGATAGAGTATGAGTGGGGGAGGGGCAGAAAGCGAGGGAGACACAGAATCTCTGAGCTGTCAGCACAGAGCCTGACATGGGACTCAAACCCAGAGACCATGAGATGATGACCAGAGCTGAAACTGGATGCCTAACCGACTGAGCCACCCAGGCGCCACTTCAGTTTTCACATTCTTAAAATGAAAAATTAGGACTGGTTGATCTCCAAAGTAACGCTGTACTAAATATTAGATGGTTTCCTAGTTTATCAAAAGACAGAGTGACTTAATGGCAGACATTAAACTGAGATTTCCGTTCCCACCTCCAAAACCACTGGTCTTATCAGTCCAGTTTATGTTCTGTCTTTTGCTCACACATTTGACTGTCATTACACTCTTATGAAATACACAGGTGAATCCATGAGTGAGAGAAAAAAACAAAACTAAGAGAAGTCACACATTTTAGAAAGACCAATTTATGAGGAAAGAATATGGTGTTTGAATCAGAGCATTTGTGTTAATTCCAAATGAAGGCAATGGGAAGTGGGAAAGTAGGGTATTGCAGCTCTGTAAGTCTAAGGAGAAAAGGAAGAGCCAGCCATAATCAAGATTTTTCTTTTTAATTGTTCAAGTTCAGTGACAATATCATTCAGCTCTGATTCTAGGCATCTGCCAAGAGTCATGAAATCTTGGTCTCGAGAGTCAGTTAAAACCACACTAGATGAAGCAGGTATAAAGAAGAAGGCAATCACACAGGATAGGTATTCAGTAACTGATGAGCTAGATTAGCCATGTAAATATTCATTTATCAATAAGCCTGCTATGTGAAAGAATGGGGTTCTGGGCTAATACCTGGCCTTCTTTTGGAGTGGTTTTCACTGGCATACATGTTTACATATTGATTCCAAGAGAAATTTCTACAGGGAGATGCAAGTATTCATTGAATATAATGATTTAGGGCTGTTAATAACATATGACCAGTAAGAGGGAAAAAGATACAGCAATAAAAGTAGATGTCCAGTACCTAATTTTATTCATAATTTTATAAATGAACTAAAGCAATTTATTCTCCCAAATTACTGTGAATTTGAAATTTGTAAAAGGAATTCAAGATTAGACCCCATAACTTTAGGGGGGAAACTTTCCCTGACCCATAGTTAGACTAAGTTATGTTGTGATAAGACTCCCTTATATCACACACATACTGCTTCCAGGACCTTTCTCTCAGTTATGTAACTTTACAATAATTTGTGGTATCAATTGTTTAATGTACCTTTTCCCATACTCTCCGAGAGAAGACTGACCCTGCCTTGTTCATTGGTGTAGTTCCAGCAGAGTATCTGTCACATAGAGTATCAGCCACATGACAGACATTCAATAAGTGTCTGTTAAAAGAAGAAACGTCCATACTGTAATATGTTTGAAGAGAATAGAGAAATGGAAATAAGAAAAAAGGACTATGGCAAAGAAAGACAGAGAACGGCATAGTCAGAGGAAGGGAAAAGACAAGGGAATAGACACCAGACTGTCAGGATGACTTTCAAAACTGACCCTTCGTTTCATACACTGGGTGACCCAGGTCAAATCCTCGAGGAGTCCGTGTACTCACTTTCTTTCCCTGGCATACAATTTTCTATCCCTGACACATATATACTTATTTAGGAAAGCCTGCCAAGAAAGGCTAGAAAAAAGGGGATGGAAAATGAATATTAGAGAGACTGACAGGGAAAAATAACACTGTAACAGACAAACCCTATTGTGTACAACTCCACAGTCAAAGATTTTCTACCTCCCTGAGAATCGGTCTAGCTTGCAGGTAGAATATTGACTGCTAGGCAGAGCACCATGGCTATAAAACAGACCACTGAGCTAGGCAATAAAAAAGAGAGTGAGCGAGAATAAGAGGTCTAATGTCTTGTTTATGTCCCCTTTATAGCATCTTTGAGATGCTCTGCAGTCCCACAGCTGGCTTTAGTTCATATGCTTTTCTGATTAAGGCAATACATACCAAAGCAATCTAATATTAATGTGCAATTAAAAAAAATAGAGGGTGTAGCAAAGGAGGAAATCTTTACAAACAGTGTAACTAAACAATAACAGGATACAAGATTTGCCTAATTCTTTATTAAATGCATGCTTTATTGTAAGTCTCTAAAACATTTGTAACTCATTTTTAACACCCAGTTCTACCATATTGTGTTTAGTGACACTAATCCTTGTTTATAGCCTAACCCTTTGAGAATAAGATTATGTTCCCAGTGAACAGTTATAAGTAGTGACAAGTTTTATTATAACAGTCCTGATCACAGATTTACAAAAACAATAAATGAAGAAATGAAAATGTAACTGACTAGGATAATATCCAATATGAAGAAAATCTTTATTTAAAATGAAGTGTAAATCTTAACTGATGAAATACCTTTGAAAATACTTCCAAGAAATGCTTTTTTTTTCAAACTTTTCATTAAGAACTCAGGTACTGTTTTCAATTTTATACACTAGTTTTATGTCTTGCCACTTTACCATTATAGAATTTGTAAAAGCGAATGAATTTTGGGTACTACATACAAGTTTACTCAACTATTCAGCATTCCACATTGCTGGGAAATGATTCTAAAATCTGTGTGTGTGTGTGTGTGTGTGTGTGTGTGTGTGTGTGTGTGTGCCCCTCTAGGAGATTTTCTTACATTTACTAATAATACTGAATAAGATATCATGACTATCCCAACTGTCCAAATGGTCCTAAGGTTTTGGTACAATTGTTTCAAATAATAAGTTGTTTTGGAAATGTTTTGATATGTTTGGATCCAATTTTCAATTGGTAATAATAGTAGACTGGGTCAGTGGAGAAATTTGAAAGACAAAGAGGGTTATAATTCTGGCACGGCCATTTCCTATCTGGGTCTCTGTTTTCTCATCCATAAAGTGGGGAAAGGCCCAACCACTAGGGAATGTGTAAAGATTGAATAATGTGCCATGTGCAAAGTACATAGCATAGTGCCCAATATATAATGTGCACTCAAATGGTAGTGATTTATAACTATAAGTGATTGCTAGTATTAATAATAAAAATCACCCATTATTGAGCAGCATTTTTAACATCACTAAGCTTGACATCTATCTCAATTCTAAGAAAGGCTATTTTCTACCTCCTCTCTTCTCTGAATTTCTACTTATGCCATACTATCATCACCAACAAATATTTCTTGTAAGCCGAATAAACATAAGGTATTACTTTAGGCCCTCTAAAGAATACAGCTAGAGGCAATCAGTCTCTCATGCAGGTCATTATGGGCTCTTGTACTTCCTCTAACATGGCAGTAGCATTCTGTGTTTTGATTATTTATTTGTATCTTATTTAACCCACTGGATAGAGAACTCTTCATGACTAGGTCTTACCCTGTATACCAACACCTAGGATAATGTCTGGAACACAACAGATACCCATCCAACATTTAATGAATGGGACAGTCCTAACCTCAAAAAGTTCAAGTTGAGGAGAGAATATGAACAGTTAAAGAATCTATAGAATAAGACTATATTTTATATATTTACAAGGAAAGAAGTTTGTTTTTTTTTCCACCAGTGGACTGCTATTGTTAATTTATGAGTGAAGTGGTATTCTATCATAATGACAGCATTCTTGGTGGTTATATCCTATGTTGTGTATGGAGGAGTATATTGGAAGAAAAGAGGAAGAAGGGAACTCCTGAAGAATAAATTACTAGAGTATCTGGAGAAGAATGTGATCATTCACTGGGCTCAGGGCATGCTAGTCTTGTCAGTTTTGTGAAGAAACTGACAAGCAGAAATTGGAATTTAGTGAGAAGTCTAAAGGGGTCTTGAGCTTTTAATCAGGAGGAAAATCTGCTTTTTGGCTGTGTAAAAGAGCTAGAGTAATACAGAATGGTGTCCAAGAGAGTAATGCCCATCAAGAAAAACCAGCTCCAGATATTAGTTTTGAATGCAAGGTGAAGGAGCCAAGCTTAACCTAATGGTGGAACTAGCCTCCTTGGCTTTTATCAATCAACTAGCAAATATGTTCCAGTTTAGGTCAACTGGATTACAGGGACTTTTGCCATGAGGAGGTTCAGAGAGTCTAAGGTCTAGAGCCATAGATGTGTCCTATAGGAATGACTTAAGATGAGTCTTTAGGCTACTGCAGCATCCTGTGTATCCCAGAGAGGACTATCAAAGGTCAGGTAGCAAAGTTATTTGGTCTTTTGACCAACCAAGTTTGGATCTGAAGTAATTTCTGAAGAATAGATTCTGCAGGGTCCATAATAGCTATACATTCCCACTAAGTAAAGCTTAGAGTTTGGTAAGGCAACACAGAGAGTTGATTCTCTACACCTGTACAAGAGGACAGCTGGATTTATCTTAAGCAAAGTCTGAGAAGATTGGCTTGGCTGTCAGTATAGCATGAGTGAAGTGGCTCAATCTCTGGCCAGAACTAAAAGAAATAGTTAAGAAAGAAGTTATAAGAAAGCCCTATAACACTGTTTGGTTTTTTTTTAAATTTTTTAATGTTTATTTATTTTTTGAGAGACAGAGAGAGACAGAGTGTGAATGGGGGAGGGGCAGAGAGAGAGGGAGACACACAACCTGAAGCAGGCTCCAGGCTCTGAGTTGTCAGCACAGAGCTCAACCCGGGGCTTGAACTCAGGAACTGTGAGATCATGACCAGAGCCCAAGTCGGCCACTTAACCAACTGAGTCACCCAGGAGCCCCTTTTTGTTTGTTTTCTTAATAAACTTTTTACTTTGGAGTGATTTTAGGTTTACAAAGAAGTTGCAAAGATGGTGCAGAGGACTCCTGTACCCCTGGCTCAGATTCCTCTGATGCCAGCCTCCCAAGTTTCCAAGGTGCTTCTCTCCAAACCAGAAAAGCAGGGTTGGTCCATTGACTAACTGAAGCCTGCCCCCAGGGTAAAACCCTGTAAGTCTTATCATTCAGTGAAAATCAGAAACTCTTATCACCAGTACACAAAGCCTGAATCATATTAGGCACTCAGTAGCTTCTTGTTAAATTTTTGTAACTATGTTACTTCCCCATTTTATTGATTTGTCTTTTAAAAAGTTATCACAGTTTTGGGGTGCCTGGGTGGCTCAGCCAGTTGAGCGTCTGACTTCAGCTCAGGTCATGATCTTGCAGTTTGTGAGTTCGAGCCCCGTGTCGGGCTCTGTGCTGACAGCTCAGAGCCTGGAGCCTGCTTCAGATTATGTGTCTTCTCCTGGCTCTGCCCCTCCCATGCTCATGCTCTGTCTCTCTCTCTCTCTGTTGCTCAATAATAAATAAACATTAAAAAAATTTTTTTAAAGAATTTTATAAATTCCATTTAGTTGTGAATTATCTACAGACATGAGAGAGAAAATCTACACCAGCAGATATGAGAAAAAAATTAAAAAGGCCAAAACTAGACTGCTCTGCTTCAAAACAACAAGGAAACAAGGAGGAAACCTTTTTTCCTGGGCATCATCACTTATTTTTCCTTGATGTTTATTGAGTGCATGCAACGTGCCAGATCTCAAATAGTCTATGTCAGGAGGCTTTTCCTCCTGGACAGGGATCTTTTCTCCCTAGGCAGAGATTTGGTCATGAAAGTCCAACATGGAAGGAAAAGGTCAGCTATGTAGGCATCCATCCATAGCTCCCGGTGGGCAGACCAGTTCTGATCCAGCTCTGGATGGGAAGGGGCAGGCAGTGGGGAGGGCTGACTTCCTATGGAAGTCAATTGTCTCTGGATCTTTAGGCCAGGCTAATTTAGAGATACTCTTCTCTTAGGAAGACTTCTTCAGTTGCCTCACTATACCTTTTCTCCTATTGAAGGTCTTTTCACTGCTTGTCCCCATAGTATTTAGCTTTTCCTTAGAAGTGTTTCCATCACCATGCACGCTCTTGGTCAAAATCAACCTGAGGGTAGATACTACTCATTTTCCTTTTTATGGATTCTTTCAGGGTCAATCAGGTTGTAGAATAAATGAGTTTTATTGAATTAATTAAACAAGAAGGCTATTACACTGAGGTGGCTGTAATGCCATGGTGGCTTATGTTAGCAAACCAAAACCTACACCTGTAAAAGCCTCAAGGTTAAGAAATTAAAACCTAAAGATAACCAATCACAAACACCCAGCTAGGTTTTAAGCTAGAGCCAACGAAATAATTCCCTTCCTTTGTTTCTACACCTTCTCTAAGTCTTTCCATTAGCTCCTATTGGTGAAGCATTCCTAACCACTTCCAGTTGTGTTGCTAGAATCCAACGGATTTTTGCTTAAATACACTCTTAAAACTTTTAGTATACTTCAGGTAGTCTTTTAACAGTATGAATCTGGATTTATCTTAAAATGGAGCAGATTTTGCTACCCCAACATATGTCTCTTTGGCATTAAGAATTATTTTGAGCTAAAGGCAATCAAAACACAGCAGATTGACGAAAAACTCTTTACCTATCCCTCAACTACCTAAATTTATACTGAAATGGAAGACAGCTATGAATAGAGACACCTTTTAACTTAAAAACGGAGGTAGAGGAATTTCTTTCAAGGTCCTTCTAAGTTGGACTTAGAATCAAATTGACATGAGACAGATTAACAGGAGTAAATCAAATTTAATTGTGTATATGTAGGGAATCCACACAGACAAGGAAATTCCAAAGACAGTGGGGCAATGTGATGATTATATGAGTTAAGGAGAGGGGTAGGGGTCTGAGGACAAAAAGGGGAAAAGACCATTAGCAGGAAGGTGAAAGGAGATGTCTGGAAATATTATTATGCAGATAAGTTTCTTAGGTAAAAGGGAATCTTTAATAATAATAGCTTTCTTCCAGGTACAAAGGCAATTGAGAAGAAGGTAAAGAGATTTTCCCCAAGTCTGCTGGGTTTTGATTGCTTTTAACTCAAGATAATATTCATATTAAAGTGGCCCATCTTGGGGCAGTCTGCCCTTAAGCCCTACAAAACTCCTTTGTGTAACAGGGCAACCTTTGTTTTCCAAACATCTCCTCTTAAGGCTTTCCTCCCTTTTCCTTGGCTCAGGATGTTATATAAGCTTTAATTCCCTTTTAGGTCTTATATTTTTATGGGGCTTCCATATGTCTGAAGTTAATTTTTTTATACTGTTAATCTGTCTTATGTCAATTTGATGTTAAACCAGCCAAAGAATCTAGATGGGTAGAAGGAAAATTTTTCCCACCTCTTCAGCATAAAGCTTTGAAGCTCAAGGTAAGTCTTCTCGGTATACTATTGCAAGGATTTCAGTAGAGAAGAAATAACCAGGACAGAAGGTGGTCTAGTCTGATCATTCAGTGTTGAACCGTACTATGAAAATTCAAGGAGAAATCTGGAACCAACCCCTTGCCTGTTTCCTAAACAGATTCACCACCAGCAGCTAGCACAAGGTGACTAGTAATAATAATAAAAACACCAGAGGAAACCAAAAAGCGAAAAAAGCTGATAACAGTGAGAGGAAAAAGGATTCATTATCACCCAAATAGTTTGAAATTTCCAAAGTCCCAAATAAATGAGATTTTAAGCATCATTTTCAACTGTCTTTTGGCCACACCTTCTACAATAATGTTCTCTTTCTCTCTCAGAGGGAATAATCCTGACAAAAGAAAACTGGGTTAAGAGTGGGAAGAAAATAGGTTCTGGTACTTCCTGAAAATAACCCATCTTATACATTGCACAAAGCTCTTACAGTGCTTCTTTCCGTAATCATAAAATTAAAAATCTTGGGCAGGAAGATTTTTTATGGGTTCTTTCAGCTCTGCTAGCTCATGTTGCTAGAATTCTACCTGATCAAATCTTTTCCTGACAGTTTCTCACCACAAGCAAAAGTACATTGGGAAATGGCAGCTGGTCGTCCATCCTTCTGAGAGCTTTCTCATAAAAGCTGATTCCACTTGAGGCCACTTCTACATGTTGTATTTGCCTAGACAATTGACTTTTGTTACACTTTCAACTTTCCCAGAATACAGACTTCACTGAGATACAGCTTAAAAAAACAGGTAGTAGGGGTTTTTCTTCCTACCGATGCACAGTAAAATTATGATGACTTAAAAAAATGCATCATCTCTTTAATGTATTGTTCAGAGCCTCCTTTAAGTTGATGGTTCTTCTCCTCTTCTACTAAATTCTTTAGGTCTATAGTCATACCATTTTTCACAGAAAACACCAACTCCACCTCAAACCTGGAAACTGCATTTATTGGTTAACATGCTCTTTAATTCTATGACCTTCCTACTATCTTTTCCTTTTTGTCCAATACCTTTCAAA
The DNA here is from genome assembly GCF_027475565.1 of Acinonyx jubatus. NCBI lineage: Eukaryota > Metazoa > Chordata > Mammalia > Carnivora > Felidae > Acinonyx > Acinonyx jubatus. Next base: position 68,096,933 of record NC_069388.1, read on the forward strand.
ACTTATTTTAACTTTTAAAGCCACACATGACCCTGCCTTATGTCTGTCATTTTCTCCACTCACACACATGGGCCCGTTTCCTTCCATTCCCCCAGGTATGTCCCACCTGCTCCTTAGAATTGTTACTCATCCAGCTCTTGACAGCTTCTAACAGCTGTCCCTTAATCTTGCAACAGCATTCCAATCAATGTCTTTTAAGCAAACTTCTTTACTTCAAAAACAAAGAAAACTCCTCAAAGTACATCTGTCTAGAGAAACCATCTAGTTTCAAAGATCAGTCTCCTCACCTTTGCAAGAACTCTCCTAATGCATTAAAATATAAATACTTAACTATAAATATACTGTACCTACCGGTATATATACATACCGGCTAGTGCGTCAGTTTAATCCAAGCACCCCCAAAGACCATGCAGGATGAAAATCTTCAGTTCTTCCCCAATCTTCCCACTAAAAACAATGGGCTTATTTTTATGCAGAACTTTAAGAAATTCCTCTCCACCGCAGCCTGTGCATCAATGCATTTAAGTCAAGCAACGTTTATATCGCTTTGGGCAGTTCAGAGACTGCACACTGTTCCTGTACACACAGTTAACAACTGACTTCCCATCTCAGTGCTAAATCTTCTCATGTCAGAACCTAATAAGTCAAATATTCTGTAAGCCACAGAATAGTTCACTTACTCAAATGACGTCCTTAATTCAGTATTGGCAGTAGGCATTTGAAAGCAGCACATCTCGCAAGTCTTAGTGACTTCTACCTTAAGCCTCATGCTAGCTGGGAATGTTGGTGGCATATAGTTTACACCTCAAACCAGCACTGTCAGTGAGTAAACCAGAGGTGGCAAGATGCCATTTTCATACTTATTTTTCTGAACTGTATGTTACCACCGCTTTAATTTCTACCAAAGCTTATTTATTCCCTTTGTAGGAAACTTTCCAAGCTCCTACACTGCATAAGAGTTGCCTCCTGCCCATCCCCCACTCCCTGCCCTCCTTCCCCTGTCTCACTTAGAACACTAATAACCAACGTTTTCATTTATTTCCTATAGTGTTCAACAATTTTTATCAATGGCTTTGATAAAAATACCAGGAGGCATGTCTCTTAAATTTATAAAATGACCCCAAAATTGAAAACTAATCTTGGGGCATCTGGATGGCTCAGTCAGTTTAGTGTCCCACTTCGGTTCAGGTCATGATCTTATGGTTTGTGAGTTCGAGCCTCCCTTCAGGCTCTGTGCTGACAGCTTGGAGCCTGGAGCCTGTTTCAGATTCTGTGTCTCCCTCTCTCTCTGCCCCTCCCCTACTAGCACTCTTTCTCTTAAAAATAAATAAACATTTTTAAAACAAAAGGAATTTAAGAAAAAAGAAAATCAATCTTAAGAGAATTAAGTTTCAGAGAATTCCCAAGATAAAAGGGAAATTATTAATCATTATTAAAATTATGTAATAAGGGGCACCTGGGTGGCTCAGTCAATTGAGTGTTCAACTTCAGCTCAGGTTGTGATCTCAAGGCTAGTGAGTTTGAGCCCTGCATCAGGCTCTCTGTTGTCAGGGAGGAGCCTGCTTTGAATCCTGTCTTCCTCTCTCTCTGCCCCTTCCCCCCACTCTTTTATTCTCCCTCCCTCTCTCTCTCAAAAAGAAATAAACATTTAAAAAATTACGTAAATAAAACTTTCTCAAAATACGCATTTAAAAATGTGGTTATCATAAATGAAAATATAGTGGTTATAGTTCATCATTAAAATTACTATCTCTATATACATATATATCTCCTTATAGATATATAAGTGTATATATGTGCCTAATTATACTAATGCCTATATATAGATAGATAAATCTCTATATAATCTTTTAATGATTTTGTCGGGGAAGAAGAATTACCTCTGCCCTACAAGGTCCTTCTAACTGGACTTATAATTAAATTGACATGAGACAGATTAACAGGAGAAAATTAAATTTAGTTTCATACATATGGAAAATCCACAAAACCATGGAAATTCCAAAGACAGGTAACAAGAGGCTTATAGGAGTTAAGGAGAGGTAAGATAAGGGCCTGAAGATACTATAGGGAGAAGACCATTAGCAGGAAGGTAAAAAGGAAATGTTTGGAAAACAAAGGTTTCCCTGTTATGCAGATGAGGTTCTTAGGTAGAAAGGAATCTCTGTTAATAGCTCTTTTCTGGGCACAGGCAGGTAGTTGAACGAGAGGGAAAGAAGTTTTCCTCAATCTGCTGAGTTTAGATTGCTTTTTACTCAAAATAATGTTCATGCCAAAGTGGCCCATCTTGAGGCAGCCTGCCCTTGGCCCTTACACTTCCTGATTTCTATTTAATGATGCCTACTTTAATAAAAACATTATCTTAAAAAAATCCTTCATAATCCAAATTCACTCAAAATAATTAAAGACACCAACCAACTGGTACTGGTCATTTATAAGCAAAATATCATTCGACGGAGATAAATTTTAAATTTTCTGTCCTTAAGATTGAAAACATAATTTGTTATCTGTAAATGCACAATATTGGAGATTTGGCTTAATGGGAATATAGCTGAAAAGGGCCTTAGAAATGTTAATTAATGATAATCTTAATGAAAGCCAGTCATGAGACTTTGGCTGCCAAGAAAGTTGACAGTTCACAGTAGATTATATATGTGCATTTTTTTTTTTCAACTAATGAGTCATGGAAGAGAGTTGATCTATTCTCCCTTTTTAGCAGTCCCAGGACAAAAGAGCACAAACCTACGTGGGAAACAAAGGCAAAAGAAAAAAAAAAGTTAAATTTCCTTGCTACTTAAAGCCCACTGACAAGTCCTTGATACAGGCAGAGTGACCTTCCTCTAGGAACTCAACTGCCTCAATGATGACACTTTGCTAAGGACAAAAGGCAATCTTAGCTTAACGTTATCCCCATCTCCAGGATCCTGTAAATCTACTTTAATGTATAAAAATTGCTTTAAAACTTCCTTTATCTTTACCCCCCAAATATATGTTACTGATCATGTCCAAGCATATGGCCTACTAACATACATCTGAAGGGTCTCATGACTAAGGTTTTATTAGACAAGAATAAATGACTTTTTCCTAACAACAGTTAGCCCTCTCATGGTCCTGGAAACCTTGTTTTCAGAATTCCTTAGAGACTTATGCTATCCCTAAATACCTCCCAACCTGAAGGTATATAATCAGTCACCTATCACAACCCCAGAGCAGCTCTTTCTGCCCATGGGTCCTATCCCTGTGCTTTAATAAAACCACCCTTTTGCACTGGAGAGGTCTCAAGAATTCTTTCTTCTTCTGAACCCCAACATGTCCACACCAAAACCAGTATAAAATGACAGATAAATGAGATTAAGATAATCAAGTCTATCAAATAGTTAAGAAGACCCCAGATTGAAGAATTCAAGCAGAAAGGAGGGAACTACCCTTGCACTGGATGGCTATTAGGGACGGCTCTTAGAATTCCCTTACAGCTTCAAGTATTTATGATTGCAAGTCACAATGAAAATGGGAATGACAATTACTGTTACCTGCTGAGTCAGGCATACATTTCCCAAGGAGAGGGTGGCACTGGAGCAGTGGCAAGAATAGTGGATTCTAGTGGTGGCTTTGAGCATGATGTTTAGGCTGCTGCCCTCTAGTTTCTTCATCTGCTTCCACTTAGTGTTGTGCCACACAGGGGCTAGGCAAAAACTGAAAGCTTTCCATGCACAATTACATTGAAGGGGAGGATAATTTGCCACCCTAAAATATGTCTTTTTGATATAAGGATTCACTTAGGCTGATTATTTTTTTAATGTTTATTTATGATTTTTGAGAGAGATCTCGGGGATCCAGAGATCATGACTTGAGCCACCCAGGTGCCCCAAGGCTGATTATTTTTAAGAAACAGCAGCCATAGGAAAAGTTCTGAAGCTGAGTAGAAGTTAGCCCTTCTGTAAGAAACAGTTACATTTATAAGAGAAATCTCCATTTGTAAGGGTGTCTCCCTCCACGTACTAGGCAGAGAAGGAGGACATTAAATCTCTAGAAACTCTTAACAATGGAGAAGGCAATGACTTAAATCTGCATTAAAACCTTAGCCCTGTTTTTTGTGCTTTTCTGGGCAACCGCCCCAAACTGGTGTTCCCCATCCCCCCAATGTCTTTTGTCTTCCACTGTAGATGTTCTTTAAGGTGGTGTCTTGGGCCATTTCAAAGAGCTACTCAGTTTTCCTGGGTATCTCCTGTGTGTACAGTATATACATGTGTTTAAACTGTTGTTTCATTTTCCCCTGTTAATCTGTTTTTTCATTATAGTTATGTCTCGGCCAAGAATATAGAAGGGTATAGGGGAAATTGGTTAAATTATTAAAATTCCTTTTTCTCCCATACAACATGTTTTCCTCGTACAATACTGCATGAGAGATATCATTATTTTTGATAGTTAGCAAAACTAGGCCTCAATGATCACATAGAAAATGCCTGAAGTCCTTTCTAGACGTAACATTCCTTGACTGTTTATAAAGGGAAGTTAAAGTTGCCTGAAGTTGCCAGTCCAAACAGGGTCTGATTCATCCAATGATTCTTCACATTTTCCACGTAATACTCCCTTCATCCATGAATACACAGCTTTCCTGGCATTGTTAATACAACAAGAGACTTTACATGAGAAATAAAAATGAGAAGGTGCAGGAATGGAGAAAGATTCTTTATTTGAAGCTAAGATGATCTGCTTGACATTCCTCACATATTTGAAAATATATCCCATTTGTAACAATTATAATGGATTTCAGAGTAGGGGAAGTAACTTCATAAGAGATAATCAAGCAATTTTATCTGAAAAAGAAAACCCATTTCTAATTAATTGCGATCAATTGAATTTTTTTCTCTCCCAGGGACACTATTCCTAGTACCCTCAGGTCACCCATTTAGAAGGGTGAACAGACCCAACAGCAGTCAGTTTCATTATGTCTTCTTAACAACACAGGGCCATGTTGTCCTTTAAAAATATATAACTTTTTTAACCTTTGCATTTTCTATTTACTCATACCTAAATAGAGAACTTCTGCTAAGGTAAGAGAAATGAATGCCAAGTTCAGCTCAATGCAGTTAGTTGTGCTAAAGGCTAAAATTACAGGAACAGCACGGAGTAATTGACAGCTGAAGTGCATGGTCCTCTCTTTAGGGAATCTGTGATTGCTCTTAATGGCATTTAAAAAAAAAAACAGGTCCTGTTAATTTTTCAAGATATTTTTAAACACTCGATTACTTTTAAAACAATCAGCACCATTATGAACTCCTGGGAGGCTCTGAATTACGAAATGAATACCTTTATTTCATAACATTTTACAAAACATTCGCTGTGGACAATAAATATCATATCCACTAGGGGCTTTGGTAATGCAACACAAATCTTAAAAGGGGGGAACCTAAAGATGATTAGGCAATTAATCACAATTAAAGTTTTCAACTGATCTTAAAGGAGCTAAACACAAGAGCATTGCATAGCTTTGTCTTCTACATGAAGCCTTTCCCTGCCTTCACGGCCTACAGATGAAAGTCCATGCTGACTAAACCATTTTGGAGAAGAACCAACCATGACAGGTGGGAAGACCACATTTTTTTGGACATGATTTTCAATTAGACCATTCATAATACGGTGAAGTAAAATAGATGGATTATGAATAAAAAATGTACTAGAATTGCCATTTCAGTGGCATGAGACTGATATGAACCTACTCTTACATTAAATATACATTTATATTTTTGATTGCTTCTAATCACCATCAAACAAGGCCCTATCTTTAATCTCCTTGATGGCCTTCGAGAGGTCATCATCCTGTGGAGGGTCTGCCTCAGCTCTGTCAACATTTAGAAACTGGTGTGTGTGTGTATGTGGATTGGCTCCATCACCATCATTCAGAGCACATCAAAAAGCTGTACTTTATCATATTGCCCTATATACAAACCAGGGTTTGGTTTTCCTGTAGCCTGAATGTGAAAACATCTTCCGGAAATGCTCCCCATCAGGGAGTTGGCAGCAACTCTGAAATCTGGCTTCTTACAGAAGAGCATTCTCTGAGGAGTGCTGTTGTTTCAGAATTATAATTTTATGCTCCTTCAGTTCCATTCAATTATGTTGAAATTCAGGGTATTTGTTGAAACCACTCCTGATAGTCTGGGAACAGCAGGACATTTTTCTCATAATTTTTCAAAGATAACCTTTCAACCATTTATCTGACACCCTTTTATTGTCTCCTATTCACTAGACTTCAAGGTTACAACAGAAAACAAAAACAAAACCAAAACCCAAACCAAAAAACCTGGTTGCTACTCTTAAGAATTTTAGATAATCTGGTAATTTATGTGGTCATCACATTAACCAACAAAAAACAAAAAACAAAAACAACAACAACAACAAAAAAACATAACGTTGTGGCATTACCAGTATGTCTACAAGCATGATATCTGGCCAACTTAATGAGGGGGAAATGCTTCAAGTCAGTTATTTGATGTCATAAGGCAAAATATAAAGGATGTGGAGGTTTTTTTTTTTTTTAACATTTATTTTTAAGAGAGGAGAGAGAAACAGTGTGAGTAGGGGAGGGGGAGTGAGAGATGTGGACAGAGGGTCTAAAGTGGGTTCTGAGCTGACAGCAGAAAGTCCCATGCGGGGCTTGAACTCATGGACCGTGAGATCATGACCTGAGCTGAAGTCAGATGCTTAACCAACTGAGCCACCCAAGAACCCAAAGACTATGGAAGTTTTGAATAAACTGACCAGATATCCTAGTGATAGATTTTGGCATTCTATGGCATACATGAATAAACATGTATCTAGTGTCATTGCTCTTCATTAACTCTATCCCTAAAATATGGAATAAAATATGAACACCTTTCAGTCCAATGATAATTCTTACATGATTACAGTTAGAGTAAGTTGGGAAATAAGTTCTGAGACAAGGTCCAACATAGTATTACCTGTTAATCACCATAAATAATAAAATTAGGTTTTCTCATATCAATAATATCTGGACACATTACTGACCTATTATGTAAACCTCTTGATTGTACCCAAAGGTATGTTTGTAATACTAAACCTTTTTCTTCCCCTTCTCCTAGCCACTTCCAATTGCTATTCAAATTTCAGTTCAATGTCACCTTCTCAGAGATTCTTCAACTTCACTAACTAGGTCAGTTTACCCTATAATTCTCTTCACTTTCTTTGAAACATCTTCCACAATTTCATATGTGCAAATCACTATTTTGTTGTAAATGTCCATCTCCCATAAGCAGGTGCCTATCTGCCTTCTTTGCCAATGTATTCCTGGGCTTAGGAGAGTAAACTGGCACTTAGTAGATGCTTCATGCATGGTGCTGAAAAAAAATCTGTTGAAATAACTTCAGGGCAGGGCCTTATATTCAAATGGAACACTTCAAATATGGCTTTGCTGATTATGCTTGGTAATATTATGATATCTGATTTCCTTTCTTGAAAAGGTTAAATTGACAAATTAAAATTCCAGATTGTTATGTCAAACTCATTTTTAGAATCATTTATAGCTTGCTAGTCAATTAAATATCTACCTCTTACAACTTGTTGACATCTATAACCTTTTTGGTTTTTGTTTTTAAATGGTAGTGTTGGACTGTATAAAATACCAAATTATGTTGTAAGTATGCTTCTTTCCTTAAAAAATTTGAAACCAAGGCAGAAATAAGAAGCATGGGTTTTCCTGTATTTATTATAGAAATCCCATAAATTCATAAATCACAGTTTGGCTCTTTAAAAAGGTGCCTAGGGGCACCTGGATGGCTCAGTTGTTAAGCATCTGACTCTGGCTCAGGTCATGATCGCATGGTTCATGAGCTTGAGTCCCACTTCAGGTAAGCCTCACTTTGGGTGAGCCCCACTTCTTTCTTCCTCTCTGTCTCTGCCTCTCCCTCACTTGTGCCCTCTCTTTCTCAAAAAAAAAATGATTTTACCTAGTGGACAAGGGGTATATAGGAAATATAACAAGTCCTCCTAGTCTTTCCTCCTATTCTTTGTTTAATTTTGTTAATAAAAAATCAGATTCCTTTGTACATTCTTTTAACTTATAAATCTATTCAATAACTTATACACTGAGAGAAGACTTCTGTGAATGTAGGAACATTTTTTCTTACTCTTAAGAGTAACTGGTTTACACAGGCTGGTTCAGCTCACACACTGATTTAATAAAAAACGCTATGCTGTGCTTACTGTGTTATTGCTACAAAGGATGGTGGCAAGAGTCCTTGATAAGCCATATTAGTATGTAACTACCCAGAGGGCTATGAGTTTTAAGAATAAACTGATGAAGCACAGCGTTGATGCCGTTTATTCTAATACATTCTGTTCTGGACTGATTTTCCCAGATTTGGGGAATACATCACCTTTAACTTCCAGAATAACTGTGGTGAATTTTGACCCTCCTAATACTGCTCAGGGAGCCAGAGCAGCAAAATTAAAAGACCGTGGGAGGTGGGGCAGGGCAGGGTAGAGGACACTGACTCTTAGATGCATTAATGAGGTTCAGAAGTTTGCAGAAAAGTAGGAAGAGTTAACAGAAAGATAAAAGTAAATTATAAGACAGATACATTAATGGAATGCAGGAGAAGGACCTTGAGTTGACTAAGTAAGCATTAATATGGGGTGTGAATAGGTAAACATAGAGCTTACAGAAAAAATCTTATTGGGATAAGAATATCATAACTTAGTGAATACAGTTATGGCTAAATCTAATTGTATTGCTTTAAAAATAATCCATTTACTTGAGAAGAGAATACTTCGTATTTCAAATTTATTTTCTATTTAAAAAATAACAACAGCAACCTCCTTTAGATGTACTTATTAGCAATTCTATCATTCATTTTAGAAATCTAATATGTGGCATTAAAGATTTAGGAATATAGAGACAACAATGATCTTTGTTAAAATGGAACTTTTTGGCAAGGACTCTTATTCTAGTTTATTTAAGTTCCAATGTACTAATAAGACAAGCTGGCTTTTACCAAATGGATCAATGAGTCTTAATCCCAGATCTGAGACTCTCTGCTGGTTACTAAGCTTCTAATTTACACAGAAGAATGAGAATTAAAATGGTCAGGCAGCAACAAATGGTTTAGGGAGGAATGAGAAACAATTGAAAGTAATTTCCTCAATTACACCTTTTCTTTTCTCTGTTGACATATGGTTTCTATACAATTCAGAGAGGCATATACAAGAAGGCTATTTAATAATATAATTTTCTGATAATTAAAAAAAATCTTATGAGCAATTGACTTCTTTTCACTTGTAAACATCTCTGCAGATTAATTTTGGTACTACTTAATGAAGCAGATTATGAAACACGCTTATCAATTTATCAAACAGTTGCCATCTACGATAATTGCTGAGGTGTCTCTTTTTGAATTATTCTCTTTTCATCACTGACAGAGCTAATCATGCATTCCTAAAATGATCTGATCACATATATTGTTTATAGTGAGTGATAAATTAATAAACCAAACCAATTGACTAACACCAGAACCAGCAAAAATGCCCTGAAGGAGGAATTAAGGTGAAAATACCTTCACAGGTAAGCTTTTTTATATGATTGTTTTGTTTACTTTCCAATCCCCATAGTCACCCCCATTGTCGTTATCTGCTCAGGAGGGGTGACTGAGCTTACATTATTTACAGAATACCACCATAGGATGTAGCTCACTATACTAGTGTTTTCCCAGCACCGCTTCTAAAAAATTGCCCAATGATAGGATCATGGGAGAGGATTGGAAATGTCAATTCATCTCAGCTATGAGAAGGTCAGTTAGATTGCAATAGGTAAAAGAGAGAGAGAGACAGAAGGAGAGAGAAATTTAAAAATACATATATATATATTAGATATTATAAATCAGTATTAGTGTTGAGATGTGTTTTCAGACCAGAATAATGTGATCATTTGAAAAATAAGAGAATAGAGATAAAGTCATGGAAGATAAAGAGAACATTAATAGTGAGAGCCATATTCTTTATATCGGTCCTAGTTGGTGCTTGATAAATGCAGGTTCTGTAAATGAGTGAGTATGTGAAAACAAACAATTAGTAGAGAAGAGACTTCATAAAGGAAGCTTCTATGTCTAGATCAGGCCTACAAACTTGATCGTTTGGCCAAAGCAATATATTAAAAGCAAAATGACCAATGTTTACAAAGTGGCAAATGTATGTAAAATCTCCATTCCTTTGAAAGTTGAAAGACATGGTGACATTCCTGGGAAAGAAGAAATAACTGTGACTGACAAATCACAGGCCACAAATCAATGCAGGATATTTTCATATTAACTAGACTCATCTCAAGAAACAAACCATTTTGTTATCAGGATGTTATGATATTCTCGTTTTTGCCATTTGTGGGCTGCTTCCCTAACAAGATAAAGTGTCTGGATACTGGATACTTCCCTCCTTTAAAACAGTTTTATATCCTCAGTTTCTAAGCCTTTATACATTACTTCTCTTTTTCCTACCTTACTGCCATTTATTCTCAGAACTGAGCAACCTCTTTAGACAAAGTCATATTTCTAATGATACCTAGCCTGTTAGTCATTTATCTGCTTGTTGGCATTTGAACTTTGTGGCACTTCAGGTAGGAGGTCTATGAAATATTCCAAGAAGATAGATTGGATGACAGTGTGATGTTTTCAAAATAGGAAGACAGGAATTTGCCTGTTAACTTAATGGGCTAAAGATACCTTGGCTTTGACCAATGTGTACAAGAGATTTATGAAAAATGAGAAAGATGGGCAAAATTAAGCTGTTCTAAAACAGATTTTTCCTCCTCTTGGATTTTGTGAAAATTTGGCATGAAAAGCACCTCATTCCTCATTTTTTCATAGCAATGTCATTTTTCCAAGTAGTTTATTCTCTGTTGTTTGTTATATGAAGGGTTCCTTTAGTAGGAATAGACCAATTTGAAAAATAGACTTAATCTACTATCTCTTCATGACTTTCTCTCTATGTGGGAATCTGATAAAATTACTGCTCACCTACTGCTGACGCATACAATTCCCAGGAAAAGAAGAAAATAAAGGAGATAATTATGCCAGACAAATCAAAGATAGCAAATAAACCTAAGACATTTTAAAATCAACAGGTGTCATCTTAAGAGAGAAGACATTTTATTGTCTGTGTTGCCATTTCCTGGGATTTGTAATTTGAGGACTATTTCTCTACCTCTATAAATAAAGTATTTGACATAGTGGATTGTTTTCTCCCTTGAAACACTTTATTTTCTTGGCATCCAGAATGCCACACACTAGTTCTATTTTTCCTCCTTGCTGACCATTTATTCTGTCTCCTTTGCTAGATTTCTGTTCTTTTGTGACCTCCAAATATCAGAATACTCAGTTTTCATACTTCTCCATCTAAACTTCTTTTCCAAGTGATTTCATTGGGTCTTGTGACTTTAGTCAATCTATATGTGATGATGCATAAATTTGTATCCCAAGCTCCAACTTCTCCTGGAAATCCCAAATTATCTACCCTCCTGTACACTTCACTTTTCTACTTGGATCCCTACCAGGTATGTCAAAGCCAAACATTTACTTTCATGTCTTAAAACAAAAGCATTAAAACACACACACACACACACACACACACACACACACACACACACACAAATATTCTCCACTTCACCTCCCCCCAACCCCTCCCCCCCCGCCTCTCCCCGCAAAAGAAAAAGCTCTTGATTTTCCAATTCTTCTTTCTCAGCCTGGGCTTCCTCCAGTAACACCACTGTTCTCAGTTTAGTAGGTTAACATTAAAGAATATATTTAATCCTGCTTTCTCTTAGACCCCAGTTCTAACCTGTTAGCAAGTACTGTCTGCTCTGCCTCAAAATAAATCTGGAGGGGTGCCTGGGTGACTTAGATCATTAAGCTTATGACTTTGGCTCAGGTCATGATCTTGTGGTTCTTGAATTCAAGCCCGCATTGGACTCTCTGCTGTCAGCACAGAGCCCACTGCACATCCTCTGTCTCCCTCTCTCTCTGCCCCTTCTCTTCTGTTTCTCTCTCTCTCTCTCAAAATAAATAAATAAACTTAAAAAATAAATAAATGTGGAATTTGGCCATGCCTTCATTTGACAATCGTAACCACTTTCTCTTGTGTGGACTCCTGATAGAGCATCCTAGCAGGTTTTCTTTTTTCCATGCTTCCCTAAAATCTGTTGCCTACACTAAAGCCAGAGTTATGTTTGTAAAAATAGAAGTCATTCTCATGATTAAAAACTATCAATAGATCTCCTCTCACATTAGGACAAAATTCAAATCCTTTTCAATAACCTGAAAGATATGACAAGGCATCTGGCCACCTCTGGCATGAGAATGGCTCCTAACATACAAAACTCTAGGAAAAGAAAATAAAACAACAACAACAACAACACCATAAAAATAGGGCTTTTATATGCTTGCTAGTCTTAAAATACAGTCTGATTTCATTCACTTCAATTAAATATGCAAGTACCATTCTCATGTTACACCGCTAAAACCCATGGAAGATAAAAAAATGAGTCACAATAGCTAATGTTTATAGTATAACTTATACCAAGCAATGTGCTAAAGGCTTTAGAGGTATTACATTACTCAAGTTCCTTGTCATAGCCCAGGAGATACAAGGTTCCCTACTTTAGCGATGAGAAACCAAGTAAATAGGTAACTTGCCGTACATCAGACAGCTATTTAAGAGAAACTTGAATCCTTGTCTTTCTGATAGCTAGATCTAGTCTATGTTGGTGATTCTCAGTGTAGAACTGTCAGAGGCAAGCCTCAAGGACACCCCTACTGACCCTACAAACTCAATTAATCCAAATATTAAGTGAGGGATTAACGATGTAGGGCCAATGTAAATGCCCAATGCAAGGCCATTTACCCATGTCAATGGTGTCCTTACTAGTAATCTATCAATTACTGAATTACTAAAACTTAGTTTTCATAAGCTAAAATAATACTTAATAGAGTTTACTGAGGATGCTAGTTCAATATCCTAATGAAAAACCTAGCTGCTACCCAGTACCTGGGGGTAATGCAAATGGCACCCTGTGCCCGAGTACATGCAGATAGCCAGAAGTGCCAAGACTTAAGAGGGACATACTTTTTTATCAAAGCATCTTGGGCAGTGGTAGCAATGGTACTATTGCTATTGTACTATTATTCTTGCTTTACATTATAAATTCCTGTTTAAACTTTATTACTGTCAATTTAACTGTTTATGGACCCTTTGCCTACCCCTATTCTGTGTAATGATGCACATTTGAAGCAAAGCTATCCGTGATCCACAATTGTATTAAGGCTAGACTTTAAAACATTTCCACATAGCAAACACATATGAATCACGATACTCCTGTTACAAAGCATGCACATATCCCACCCTGTTTGAATTTTCTTTACAGTGATGTTTCATTGTTATCAAGGGCTTTTTATTTGTCTGTAATGGAATGGGTCATGGACAATAGTGGTCAAAAAATGACTGAGAACTTCTTTTTGAGGTTAACAAGTCTGCTAGCTTTCCTCCAGGGCTTCCTAATGTAGTGTGCAAGAGAGTGCAGGGAGAGGTAAGTGCAATCAGTGAGGGACAGATAGACCCTCAGGTAAATTGTCCTAATATTGCCCATGATACTCAAGCATTCCACAGTGGTAAGTGTTAAAATGCAGAAACTGTAAGGTAGCCTGTCAAGTAAAATAGCAAAGAGCCTATCTTTAATTGTTCTTCATATTTTCTAAGATTTCTGAATAATTTTACATGGAAGAGTTGCATTTTTGTTTCCTTAAGTTTTGAACTTAAGGTCAAAGTGGCTGAGGGTTGTACCTTCTCATGAGTTTTGAGCATGTTCTAAAGAGGAAAAGCAAAGATACTGAATTTACTACCTTGATTTCCTACGAAGAGCAGCAAGTTCTAGTCTCAATCCCCTCTGGACAAAGGAGATCTTTAAGAGATGCTGTGCAAGGGCCCTTCCGCACACCTTGATAACTGTTCTGGCTCTTGGGGTTCTGATCACAAGGGCCACTCTACTTTTTACCTCCTCTGGGCCTGTGACAGCAACCATGGGGAAGGTTTGGTTCCTACCTTTTGTAGTTAACTCCTCAAATGAGAAAAGAAAACCAGCCAGAGAAGATAAACTATTCAAGTGGCAATCAGTGACACTGCTCCTCCTCCCAATCTCTCTGGTGTGCTTTAAGACAGAAACGTATAATGCTGATTTATCAGAGTTCAATGAAGTAAACAGACCATTCTTCCAAGGTCCTCTGTTTGTTATGATGAAGTGTAAGCCAAGAATGACAACAAGGACAACTAATATTTATTATGTTCCTACTATGGGCCATGGACTCTGCTAAGTGGCTTGCTTACTCACTTGTTTAACACTAACAGTGACCCTGAGCAGTTGATACCATATTGTACCCATGTTACAGATGAGGACACTAAAGCTTGCACATAGGTTCACTGGCCATTTCTTGACTGACATACCAGTTCCTAATATTCTTCTATTCTGTAAAGCTGAGCTTTTCAATGTGTTTTGACTTAAAACTCTATTAAAACTCTATATAGAGAGACGTTTATTCACAGTTACTTTCTGGTTAGTTTTAGTAAAAATGGCAGGCTCAAAGGAAACTTTTTTTTTTTGAGTAGTGAAGGTATAAGAAATTAAAAAAATTTTTTAAGAAATATAATTTTTATCTTTAAAAACGTCCTTACTAGTTTTGCTGGCATTCTTGACTCAGTTCTATATTCCTGTATGGTAACAGAAATGTTTGTGTATAAAAAGGTATTTTAAAAATCCCATTCTAGGCATGTCTGGGTGGCTCAGTTGGTTAAACATCCAACTCTTGGTTTCAGCTCAGGTCATGATCCCATGTTTCGTGAGTTCAAGCCCTGAATTGGGCTCTGTGCTGACAGCGCAGAGCCTGCTTGGGATTCTGTCTCCCTCTCTTTCTGCCTCTCCCCTGCTTGCTCTCTATCTTAAAAATAAATAAATAAACATAAAAAAATCCCATTTTAATTGCAATCAGTTAGTTAATCAACAAATGTAGTAAAACTGCAAAACAAAACAGAATCCTGCAATGTTCTTAAAATACAGTTTTTCCACACTCAAAACAATGCATCATAATTCTGCAAACAATGTGACAAAATACTGAATTGTACTGCAGAAAAAGAAGAATGTTGTTAAAATCATGATCATCATCTTATTTCAAACATTGCTTTACACACAAGCAAGATTTGGCGACTATATTAAGAGGCTCTGACATTCCTCAAGTCCATAGTCTTTTAGGCTGTTTTTCTCTTATTAAATATGACTGATTTATTGGCTAAGTTTCCCCTGGTAACTCCCAGTACACAGAAAACTGGCAAATCTGCATTATTTTGAGTCTCTGCTAAGGTTACACTTTTTCATAGATTCATACACCATGGAATTTTAAAGTTCCTGCCTGTGATAAAGCTTAATATTGTACCCATTATCTTAACATTCTTATTATTTTCTATTAAGAAAGTACATCTGGTAAATTCAGGTAACTAAAGAATATACACTATTTTAATGCAATGTTATTCAAGCATTAGAATTCTATTTAATTAAAAACAGTGAAAATACAGCCAAGGACTTATTATGTTAGGCAGTAAGAAGAAAAAAAAATGTGTGTTCATCTTATGTAGGATACACATGAGACCTCAAACACATGTATGTTTGTGAAAATGGAAATCATTTACCATAGTAGATTAAACTAAAAGGAAGTTCCTGATAATTAACATGCACACAGTCACCTCTCTATATAGAGAAGTTCAAGAGACATTTTCATTTGTGGCAGTGTGCTCACTGGGAATAATGGGTCCTGCCTTTGGACAGGATTTACTTATAATCCAGCTAGTTCAGAAATGTACTTGTTGCCTAAATAGGTGGCTTCCCCCATGTGTTTTCTATTACCAGTTCTAGAGTTCTGGCTTGGGAGAGTAAAAGTGATAGGCTATTCAATTATCAGCCTAAGGGTGGCGCTGAGAGACACTCTGAGTTTCAGCCAGCCATTTCTTTGCTGGATGGTAGGTAGAGTAGATATACAAGCATATATATGAAATAAGTTTCCTTTTCTACTCAGTGGGAATAAATTATAACATGTCTGGGAAAATATGTACATAACTATTTTCAGGACTGATTTGAGGCCATAATGGATTTTAAAAAGCCTAACTCAAACAGTGAATAAAAGCTTGATGATTCTATTCTCTCTCTGTTTCTATGTTTTTTACATAGATTTTTTAAAGGGTTGAGTTCTTAGAAGACCTTAGCCATTTTTTAAATGGCTAGTACATATGAACTCAAAGAGAAAGAGAAAAGGCTGCTCTTAAACCTTGCATAAAACCAGGATTACAGAGGAAAAGTTATGAAAGGAGGTATTTTCAGCTATTAAGCATGACTGCCTCTCATGGGAGAATGGGTTATTTGCATTTAAAAATATTAATTTATTTTGAGAGAGAGATGCACACACATGCATGAGTGGGGTTTGGGGGTGCAGAGAGAGAGAGAGGGAGAGAGAGAATCCCAAGCAGGTTCTGAGGTGGCAGCACAGAGCCCAACAGAGAGCTCAATTTCATAAACTGTGAGATTATGACCTCAGCTGAAATCAAGAATCGGATGCTAAACCTACTGAGCCACCCAGACACTCCAGGTTATTTGCACTTTATTTTATTTTTCCATGTTTTCCTCGATATTTTCAAAATTTTCTAGGAATGTTTTCCAGCAATGTTAGAGCAGAATATATTTTGTCTATTCTATATTCACATATTCATCTACTCCATGATAAAGGATATTATTTTTTTCTCTCAGCTTATCTTCTGTCTCTCATTGGTAAATTTTACAAAAATAATTAGGCATACTTCACTCAGTCCCAAGCTTCTTCCTCTTTAGGGAGTTTCTAGTGGAAAGCCCAGGTCCCCCTGCTTCTGCAAGGTCTCTGTTCCATGAATGCATCTTGCCCAAGGTCCATCACTCATATGTCTGGGAGCTAAGCTTACCTAACCAGTGTCCAGTTAGCAGCCTTATGTGACTCTTACAACTAAGTCATGCTATTCAAACTGGTGTTTTGTCTGCCTAAGTGTTCTTGAAAAACTTGAATTCTGCAAAAACTTACACTACTCCAAACCTACCAAACTATACCCAGAGCACGTGGCAAACCATCAATAATTCTAATAAAAATACTATCACTGAAGTACATTTAATTTTTAATAAATATAATAAATAATAGGTCTTTAGTTAAAACTAAAAGGCAAAATGTTGTTTGACGGACAGAAGTCTGAGAAAGAACTGAGGATTCTTTGGAGACATGAGCAAAGTACAGGAATGTCAGGAAAAACAGTGCAACTGGGGTGCCTGGGTGGCTCTGTCGATTAAGTGGCCGACTCTTGATTTTGGCTCAGGTCATGATCTCAGGGTTCATGGGACTAAGCCCCATACTGGGCTCTGCACAGGCTGGCAGTGTGAATCCTGCTTGGGATTTCTCTCCCTCTCTCTCTGCCCCTCCCTGGCTCGCTTTCTCTTTCTCAAAATAAATACAAAATAAACATTAAAAAAAACAAAGGAAGAGCATTGCAATCAACATTAGAAGACCAGAGCTTGTGGCCTGTGTCCCAAGAGAGAAACTAGGTTGAATGGGCAAATGTATTTGGCTCCTCTACTGCTTATTGTCTCGACCTGTTTGCACAGTTTGCATGTAGCTGCTGTTACTTGCTGGTGTAAAATATTAATATGCCATAAAAAAATCACAAATGGGGGATGTAATGTAACTCTCCACTACATTGACATATTTCCTGCATTCCAAGTATGCCTGAGATTTTCCAGGGTAAAAAAATGGGACACATAGCAAAACAGACTAAACCAAACAGGATATTTGTTTTTATATCTGTCCTCTCCCCTCCTTTCAATTCTCAAGTTGTTTAGAACCCTAGAAGGAAAAGGAGTGCTTTTCCCCTTCCCCCCCGAAGGTCAGGGCTCAAAAACTCAATAACTTGTATAAATATAATAAAGCATACTTAAAAATACATAGACTTGTTCTTATAAGAGATAAAAGAAAAGCAAAAAGTGGATAAAGCTTTTGGCCTTCAATAAAACCCCAAAGCATCAATACCTGGACAACAAGATTCTTATTAGCAAAACCACAAGAACACCCTAGACTATTTCCAGATAAAGTGGCATTAAGAAGGTTCCTTTGGACTAAATTGGAATAAACTAACAACCTTGTAAAAAATGGAATTCAAGACATGCTACCCCAAAACATGGTACCTTGGGCATACTGAATATCTTAGGTAGAAAGAATCTGAGAAGTGAAGTATACAGGAAGCACTTTGTGATTTTCCCCTGCAGGGGGCCATAAAAACCTCCTGTGAGGTGTCCTCCCCATACCTGGAGGAAAGAAGCATCCTTATCTCTGAAGACAAAGAATACAGCAGAATGTGAATGAACAGGCCTTGCCAAATTTCCCTCCCTTTACTACACTCAGCTCAGACTCTTTATCCTATTATATCTTTCCAGGAATTTCCATTCTTTATCTAATCTAGCATAAAAACACTTGGGTTTAACCATTTCTTCCAATCTTCATTTCCTCATGGAGATTTCAGTGTCACATAAAATTTACATTAAATAAAAAAATAAATTTTGTGCTTTTACTTATTAATCTGTCTATAATTACGGGGTCCTTTTTGAGAACTTATAAGGGTAGAGTAAAAAGATACTTTTCTCCCCTATATCAGCATGAGCAAATAAGGTTCTGATTGAAATCTACAAATTTATCTACAAAGAAGTTTATTAGAATGCTAGAATCCTGAATGCTGAAACTTTAAAACAACGTGTGCTTTGGGCAAAGAGGAGTGTTTTACAGTCAGAAGTATATGTTTTACAAAACTTGATAGAAAGTGAAGAAAATAATGTATTTCAGAAGTATGCAGATGATAGGTCTACAATTGATTATTCATGTATAGTATTCATGTATAGTATGAATAGCTGTGTAATTGTTTCAAAATAAAATGCCAGGGCAGTGAGTTTGGGTGAACTGCAATGAGAGGTAGTCCACCTAAGACTGAAATTCTGCAATCCTTTCCCAATTCTGAGAAAAATGAATTGACCAGTGTAATATCTCAAATTTAAGTTTTCTCCCATGATTTTTTCAAAGATCTCTGGTCCTGTTACCCCATTGTCCTCCCATTTGATATTAAGCATTTGCTTAGCCTTTCAGGTTCATCTATTTTTTAAAAAATTTTTAAGTTATTTATTTTTGAGAGAGAGGGAGAGAGACAGAGCATGAGTGGGGGTGGGGGGGGCAGAGAAACAGGGACACAGAATCTGAAGCAGGCACCAGGCTCTGAGTTGTCAGCACAGAGTCCCACACAGGGTTTGAAATCATGAGCCATAAGATCATGACCTGAGCTGAAGTCAGATGCTTAACCGACTGAGCCACCCAGACGCCCCTCAGGTTCATCTTTTACCTTAAATTTGGTAGGATGCTTATTTACAGTAATGAGTTTTATACTGCCAAAATGGGAATTTTTTTTAAATCCATTTTGTTTTAGATGGAAAGGCGTGCTAGTGAAAGTATTCTTAATATATATGATTGAGTCAAATATTAGTATATTAGTAGTGATTTGAAAAGTCACT
Organism: Acinonyx jubatus; assembly: GCF_027475565.1. Taxonomy (NCBI): domain Eukaryota; kingdom Metazoa; phylum Chordata; class Mammalia; order Carnivora; family Felidae; genus Acinonyx; species Acinonyx jubatus. The sequence continues at coordinate 68,116,593 of NC_069388.1, forward strand.
GCTGAAGAGTAAAAATAACTGTGGGAGAGTCAGAAAAGAAAGTTCTGGCTTCTGCCTGGAACTAGAAATGAACCCTTTGAGAAACAACATGACAGCTGAAGACTTGGATTCCTCATTGGTGAGGAAGGATGCAGAGGGGGCCTTGCGTGGCTTATAGAACAAAATGTCTAAGAGTCCTTTCAGCTCAAAAAGTCTGATTATTCCATTCCTTCCATAGTATGACTCATGGTACACCAATGAGACTAGATGGAAGACAGCTGGGCCCCTATCTGAGAAATCTTTAATTGGTTCTATCTAATGGCAGATGAAAGGCAAAGGCATAGGGGACAATGGAGCAATTCTTCCATATGAATACCATCTTGGGGTGGGTGAGCTCTCACAAGAGCCCATGGTTGGTATTTTAATTCCTTACAAACAAAAATATCATTTAAAAGTGACTTAGATCACAACCAGAATAATTTTTCCAATATCCCTTCCCGATATTTCAATATCCTATGGCTATATTCAAAACTGGGAAAAAACATGCAAACCAGTGATAGCCTTCTCATTTCTTGGAGACCCTAGCTCAGATTATTTGCTTCCAGGAAGGTGACTTCTCTTCCCCTGTTGGCCTGGGCATGAGGGAGGGGTAAGAATCTCAGTAGAGTAAACTGAACATTTGACACAAGAAACTATTCAACCTTGGACCTGCTTGGAACAGCAGCCTTTTATTCTGATTGGATCTGTGAAAAATAATAACCCTGAGGAACTCAGACAAGCATTGTTTATCTTCTTTCATCTATTGCTCTGTTTGGAAAATAAAATTAATCTACAGCAGAGGAAAAGTAAGCACAACAGGCATTTGCTGTAGATACCAAGGGATCAAAGTTACATGGCCTTCATATCTTTAACTTTCTTCACAATCCAATTTACTACACCCATTAATTAAGAAATATACATAGAAGAGAAACTATTTTTATGAAAAACCTTTAAAATTGTGGCATAACATATAACATTATATTTGTTTCAAGTGTACAACGTAATGGTTACATATTTGTATACACTGCAACATGGTAACCACAACAAGTCTAGTTACAGTTTGTATTTGTGTGTGTGTGTGTGAGAGAGAGAAAGAGAGAGAGAGAAAACATTTAGGACTTACTTTCTTAGCAACTTTTAGTATGCACTAAAATATTATTGGCTATAGTCACTGTTGTACATTACATCCAGAGGACTTACTCATTTTATACTTGGAAATTTGTACCTCTTGACCCTCTCTATCCATTTCACTCATTCCACAACTCTTTCCCCTAGCAACCACTGTTATATTCTCTAGACCTATGAATTTTGTTTCATTGTGTTTAGTTTTAACATCAGCAGCGAGTCTCTTGTCGACACTGTACAGATGTGTTGTTTTTTTTATCCATTTAGCCATGCCATGTCTCTTGTTTGCAGAATTTAGTCCATTTACATTTAAAGTAATGATTGATAGGTATGTACTTCTTGCCTTTTTGTTAACTGTTTTCTAATTGTTTTATAGTTCTTCTCTGTTCCATTCTTCTTTTCTTTCTCCTTCTATTATGGTTTGATGACTTTTGATAGTGTTATGTTGAGATGTTTAGATTCCTTTCTCACTATCTTTTGTGAACTATATGTTTTGGCTTCATGACTAACATGTGACTTACACATAATATCACGTGTGTGTGTGTGTGTGTGTATGTGTGTATAAGTTGGTAGAAACTTTAATGTAAATACATTCTAAAACTGCACATTTTTACACACCCCGACCACATTTTATGTTTTCATTGTCAAATTTTATACATTTTTAATTTTACAAATCCCTTAACAAATTGTTATATTTTTACTACTTTTGTGTTTTAACTTTCATAATAGTTTTGTAAGTGGTTAATGCACTCCCTTTACTGTATATTTACTGTTACCAGTGACGTTTATATTTCTATATGTTAACTTATTACTAATAAACACCCTTTCTTTTCAGCTTAAAGCAGTCATTTCAACACATCTTGTGAGGCAGGTTTAGTATGGTGAGAAACTTGGGTTTTTACTTATCTGTAGGACTCCATCATTCCTTTAATTCTGAAAGATAACCATGCTAGTTACAGTATTCTTGATTAGAGTTTGTTTTGTTTTGTTTTGTTTGTTTTTTGTTTTTGTTTTTTATTGTTTTGTTCTTTTCTTTCAGCATGCTCCCTTCTGGACTTCAAAGCTTCTGAAAAATCTGCTGATAGTCTTATGGAGTTTCTCTTGTATGTAACAAGTTGTTTTTCTCTCGCTGCTTTTAAGATTCTCTATTTTTAAATTTTGACATTTTAATTGTAATATTTATGTCTTGGTGTGGATCTCTTTGGCTTTATCTTATCTGGAAATTTCTGGGCTTCCTGCATCTGAAAGTCTATTTCCGTCCCCCAGTTAGGAATTTTTCAGCCATTATTGTTTTAAGTAGGTTATCTGCCCCTAATATCTCTCTTCTATTTCTGGGACCCCTATATTGCTCCTGTTATCCTGCTCGATATAGTCCTATATTTCCTTAAGCTATCTCCACTTGTTAAAATTCTTCACATTTTTTGCCACTCTGTTTGGGTGAGTTCCAATGCTCTGTTTGCTCACTGGTCCTTTCTTCTTCTTCATCTAGTCTGCTGTTAAACCACTCTAGTACATCTTTCAGTTCAGTTATTGTATTCTTCCACCTTGTGATTTCTGTTTGGTACTTTTCTTACATTTTGCATCTCTTTGTTAACATTTTTACTGATTCTTATCCCAAGTTTGGTGAATATCATCATGACCTTTACTTTGAACTTGTTATCAGGTCAATTACTTATCTCTGTTTTATTTTTTTCCTGTAATTTTATCTTGCTCTTTTGTTTGAAACACATTCCTCTGTTTCCTTATTTTGTATGACTTTTTGTGTTTGTTTCCATGTATTAGGTGAAACAGCTACCTCTTCCAGTCTTGAAAGAGTTGTTCCAGTCTTAAAAGAGTTGCCTAGTGTAGGAGATAAAACTTGTTGTTCAATCTGGCCCTAGCTCTTGAACCTTCGTAGTTGTCTAAGCAACTATTGTCTAAGCAAACTATTTACTTTATATAGGTCCCAGTTGTTGAGGGTATGCCAAGATCTACCAGAAAACATGATCTTGGTCATATCCTACTTTCAGGCTGATTGGGAGTCAGATTCTCAGGCCACAGCTTTTAAAGTATGCAAACATATACAGTCCTGTGTGACCACAGTTGTAAACCCCGTCACCTCTAGACCAGGTGGTATGGAGGTGTCTCCTGGGCAACAATGCAAGAAGTAGGGCACCAGATGAGTGTATAAGCTCCTTTCTGGGAGGCACTATTGAGCTGTAGCTATGCCTGGGGAGAACACAAGATGGTGTCCTCTGGCCTATGTTCCATGAGAGTATTACCGTAGCCTCTAGGTGTGTGGCATACCTGAAGACTCCCCCTTAGGCTGAAGTTTCAAGGTGAATAAATAGTCTTTTTTCATAGGAAAACTGAAGATGTGATTCGGTCTGCTGTCTGTGCAGCGCCCTGGGAGTGGTAGCCTGCCACAAACTGCCTCTTCAATTGTTACAGTCCCATGGAACTCAGGAGCAAAAGACCACCAGAGCCAGACAACCAAAGACCCTCTGTGGTCTGTGTGCACCCACCGGCTTTAACAAGGCGGCTGGAGAGTGCAGGAGCTGAGTGTGTCTATTGGCTTTACCAGGGCAGTTAGAAGTGTGGGGGCAGGGCATGCCTAGCGCCTTTGGCAGGACTTTGGGAAATTCCAGGAACTGTGTGAGCTTGTGTGCACTAGCAAGGTAGATGGAGAATGCAAAAATGACCCATGCCAGTGTCTTCCTCCGTCCCAGCAGAAGACTCTGCAGATTCTCTGGCTGACTATAAGATTAGCAAATGTGTTTCCTCCACGAAGAGTTTAGACACTTTCCAAACGGCTGCTTCTGCACTGGGTCCCTGGACACAATGAGTCTGAATGGGAGCCCTTTAAAAGCAATCTTTTAAAGCCCTGTTGTTTTTCAAAGCTAGATGTTCTGGGGGCTTCTCTCTCTGGTGCAGGTCCCTAGGGTTGAGGTGCCTGCTATGAGACACAAACACTCACTCCTCAGGGAGATGCTCCTGCTCTGTGAGAGCCCTCTTGGTTGAGGGGTGCCCTATGCATCTTGATGTGGCCCTTTTATCCTTTGTTGTGGGGGAGCTAGTCTTTAAGTCTTTTTCAGGGGCAGCTGTTCCATATGTATCAGTGTGTTGTGGGATGAGATGAATTTAGGATCTTACTATGCTGCCATCTTGGACTGCTTCCTACCTGGAGACTTGATATGTTTTTGTATTAGCCATAATTTCATCCACAGCTTTTTTTTTAAACAAAACAAAACAAGACAAAACAATGTTTAAATGACAAAGTATGATGAGCTGTTTCCAATGATAAATAGTAATTTATGTTGTCAGTCTAACAAATGTGAATAAGGACCTAGTAAAACACAGAGTAGGGGTGAAAAAACAAAAACAAAAGCAAAACAAACAAACAAACAAACCCTGCGAACCAGAAACAGCAACAAAGCTGGGGCGCCTGGGTGGCTCAGTCGGTTGGGCGTCCAACTTTGGCTAGGGTCATTCATCTCATGGTTGGTGGGTTTGAGCCCCATGACCAGTTCTGTGCTGACAGCTCAGCCTGGAGCCTATTTTGGATTCTGTGTCTCCCTCTCTCTCTGACCCTCCCCCACTCATGCTGTGTCTGTCTCTCTTTCAAAAATAAATAAATGTTAAAAGAAAAAAAAAAAAAAAAAAAAGGCAGCAAAGCTCAATTTCTGATGCCATAGTGCCCCCTGCTGGGAGGTCTTGGAAGTGGGGTCCTCAGGAGATCTAACTGGTCTCCTTTGACAGGACACAAAAAGAGGCCTTTGTGTTTTGAGCAATAACAACAAGAGTCATCTAAGTGAAAAGAACGTGTGCATATTGCTTTCATCTATTTCTTTTTACATAACTACGATTGGGAACGGGAAGAAGGGATAGGAAAGGATTGGGCTATGCATAAAGCGTCCCAGAACCCATTCATTACAAGTAGGCCTAGCCCTGGCTCCTCTACACCACTATGGGATATTGCTCAAAGCTCTTCAAGCTTCAGCTCCTCATATGTAAAATGAAAATAATAATAACTCTTTTGTTTCTTATAAATGCTGCTGTCAAAAGGAGATTACACTTGAGAAAAAACACTTTTAAATGCTATGGCACTAAATAAAACCAGTATGAAGGTCAGGATGAGGTGGGACACTTCCATTAACCATTAAACTTTCTTTTTAGAGTCACCAAAAGGTAACCCAGGGTGGACACACCAGATCTTGTCTGAGTGAGCAGATGTTCAAGGGATTCACTAGATTATCTCTGACACCCATATCTGCTGTTCAGATTCTTTACATTTCAAAGCGTAGAGTAAATGTTTACAGATGGCTGCTACTGGTTGATGAACAGACATGGATACAGGGGTAACGAAAATTAAGGCAACTTGGTTACTTTGTAATCATTAGTGGCAGGCTCTCTGGTCTCCTCTTAGTCTGCAGACCAACAGCATTTGCCTTACCTGGGAGCTTGTTAGAAATACAGAACTTAACATTTTACCCCAGACCTACTAAATCAGAATCTGCATTTTAACAATGTCTCCAGGTAATTCTTATACACATTCAAATTTAAGAAACTCCACTCTGGTCTGTTTAGGCTATAAACTTTCTCTCTGGCTATATATCAGTTGGTATCTAGTAAGCATATACAAAATAGTATTTTTGACTTGGCCTAACTTTAAAAATACATTGACAAGTACTTGTAAAACTGAAAGTGGAAAAAGAAACCATGACTAAGGATAATTAACTTCATGAGCCTCAAAAGAAACTATAATAAAATGATTTATTTATTTATTTATTTATTTATTTATTTATTTATTTATGTGAAATTTATTGTCAAATTGGTTTCCATACAACACCCAGTGCTCATCCCAACAGGTGCCCTCCTCAATGCCCCTCCCCCACCCCTCCTCCCTCCCACCCCCCATCAACCCTCAGTTTGTTCTCAGTTTTTAAGAGTCTCTTATGCTTTAGCTCTCACCCACTCTAACCTCTTTTTTTTTCCTTCCCTTCTCCCATGGTCTTCTGTTAAGTTTCTCAGGATCCATAAGAGTGAAAACATATGGTATCTGTCTTTCTCTGTATGACTTAATTCACTTAGCATAACACTCTCCAGTTCCATCCACATTGCTATAAAAGGCCAGATTTCATTCTTTCTCATTGCCAAGTAGTATTCCATTGTGTATGTAAACCACAATTTCTTTATCCATTCATCAGTTGATGGACATTTAGGCTCTTTCCATAATTTGGCTATTGTTGAAAGTGCTGCTATAAACCTTGGGGTATAAGTGCCCCTGTGCATCAGCACTCCTGTATCCCTTGGATAAATTCCTAGCAGTACTATTTCTGGGTGATAGGGTAGATCTATTTTTAATTTTTTGAGGAACCTCCACACTGTTTTCCAGAGCGACTGCATCAGTGTGCATTCCCACCAACAGTGCAAGAGGTTTCCCGTTTCTCCACATCCTCTCCAGCACCTGTAGTCTCCTGATTTGCTCATTTTAGCCACTCTGGTGTGAGGTGATATCTCAGTATGGTTTTGATTTATATTTAAACATCATATTGTGTAAGTTTGTTACAAAAAGTTTTCATAGTTTCTTAGTACTAATGTTAAAAAATCTATGTATTGGTAATAATACATGCATGTTTTATATTTGCTTTTGTTACCTGTGTTGATAGAATTTCAAAATGCAAAATAATTATAAGAGATTTCAGAGAGTAGACTCCGGTCTGACCAGATTTAAACAATCTAATAAGGCTGTAGCTTTCATTTAAAACATAATTCACCTGATCCATTAGATGTTCTGAGTTGTTGGAACTAGAACAATCTAACAGCAACAAATAGGGTCAGAGTTCTTCTCTAGGCACAAATTTTTCTTTTAATTTTTTAAATGTTTTTATTCATTTTTGAAAGAGAGAGACAGAGACAGAGCACAAGCAGTGGAGGGGCAGAGAGAGAGGGAGACACAGAATCCGAAGCAGGCTCCAGGCTCTGAGCTGTCAGCACAGAGCCCGACATGAGGCTCGAACCCACGAACCGGGAGATCATGACCTGAGCCAAAGTCAGATGCTTAACCGACTAAGCCACCCAGGTGCCCCTAGGCACAAATTTAAAGTGAATCAAATATGGAAGATAAGTGGACAGGTGTGAGGAAGGAATCCATTCCTTTTTTACATCTCCCATGTCCCACTTGCCACCTTCCACCTGCCTCTAACATGTGCTCTGCCTTCTTCCTTTAGGTATTTTATACCATAGCTGTGCTCTGTGTATTAAGTTTAAAGACATAATGGCAGTGGTTCACCTAGGATAGTCCTTGTTATTCAGTACCCTGGTTGTAGGTGAGGAAAGCCATCTGATTACACCAGTGCACGGTAAGGTGTGTGGGCTCTGATAGTTTTCTTTAACCTTCCCTTTCATACACCTAAGTGAAAAACTCATGAATGAAACTTCATGCAATTTAAGAAGTAAATGCCTAAAATGTAGGCTCCAGCTACACAAGTGATGTACATGGGTTACTCTCCTGAAAGTATAGTTTTCAGAATCTGTATAATTACTTTTTCTGAATTCTCCATTGGAGAACATTAAAAACATTACAGAATAATGTTTCCAGGCATTGAAGTTGGATGCTAAGGATCAAGCAATAGCCTGAGGAGGGGATCTTAGAAGTATAGGAATTTTAACTGCCTGCTTTACAGGTGGGAAGCTTTTTAATTTTATTTTCATGTTTATTTATTTTTGAGAGAGAGAGAGAGAGAGAGAACACGAGTGGGGAAGGAGCAGAGAGAGAGGGAAACACAGAATCTGAAGCAGGCTCCAGGCTGCGAGCCGTCAGCACAGAGTCCGACACGGGGCTCGAATCCATGAACCATCAAATCATGACCTGAGCCCAAGTTGGAAGCCCAATTGACTGAGCCGCCCAGCCACCCTGGAAGTCTTTTAGTAGGGGAATAAGAACTTGACCTGAAAGTCTAGGGGTTCCAATCTGTTCGTTTCATTGAACAGAGACCAACACAGGCACAGGAGAGCATCTCTCTCGGGCTCTCCATATTGACATACTCTTTTCTTGTCAAAAACTTCATTTCCAGATACTCTTTTATTTTTTAAGTTCATATATCTTGCGATGGAGAGAGAAAAAGAGGGAGGGAGAGAATGAGTGGGGGAGGGACAGAGAGAGAGGAAGAGGGAGAAGAAGAGAGAGAATTTCAGACTCTGCACTGTCAGCGCAGAGCCCAATGCTGGGCTCGAACTCAAGAACTGTGAGATCATGACCTGAGCTGAAACCAGGAGTTGGATGCTTAAGGTACTGAGCCACCCAAGCACGCCTTTTTCCAGATACTCTTGACAAATGTTCTGGTCCAGAATAACCACCTCTTCCCCAATTTACTATGCCAAGAAAGGAAGCTTTAAAAAAATAAGACATGATATGTGTGTTACTTTCCAACCTTGCAACCTTCACAAATCTTCAAAGTGGACACTATGTCTGGATTGAACTATAAGATATAAAAAGTTTCTTGTAGCTTCCATTTCAAGTAAGATCTTAGGGCTCTTTCCACTTATACACTTACAGGTAAATATTCCTTGAGCCAAAAAAAGTTTCAGTGTTGATGTTCAATGGAAATGTAGGTCTAACACATGTGCCTACCAAACAAAGGAAGCAAAGACTTTTTGGAGATGGGAATTAAGGACAATATGGAAAAGACAATGCTATTACAAATAATGGTGTGTCTTCAGCTCAAATGTTGTATTCTTCTTAGACAACAACAAACTCCAAGCAGTATAACAAAACAAAACAAAACGAAACAAAGCAAAAAACCCTGAAACTGAAATACCTTAAGGGCAACAGAAACTTCTAGAGGCACTGGGATTTGTGTAGATACAGAAAATGGTGAAAAGAGAATAAACAGAACTTAGGGAAGTGAAACAAGTCTGATTTTCATGAGAACAAATTTTCCATTTCCTCTCTGCTGTCTTCAGAAACTTTCTTGGTTTTTTTGTTTTGTTTGTTTGTTTTTCCTACCCAATGCTACAGAGGGAAACAAATGGAATTGGGAACCAGAAGACCTAGTTTTGGCTCACGTTGACTCTTGAATCACCTGACTCAAATTGAGTGCTTTACTTCCCCGAGGAATTAATCATATTTACATGAAAGAAATACTGTACTCTAAATAAACAGTAATTATAGGAAAAATAACAATAGCTAACTTTTAATAAGTACATCTTAAGTATATCCTATTTGTGAGTCATTTTTCAAGGTGCTCTATGTATGTTAATTAATTCATTTAATCCTCACAAAAACTCCACATGGTGGGTGATGTAGCTATCACTGACTCACAGATAAGGAAACTGAGGTTAAGGCTGGTAAATCACTTGTCTAGGATCATGCAGCTAGTATGTGGGAAAATTAGAATGTGAGTTCAGGGGCACCTGGGTGGCTCAGTCAGTTAAGCATCCATCTGACTTCTGCTCAGGTGATGATCTCACCATTGTTCATGAGCTCCAATAATGCATCAGGCTCTGAGCTGACAGTGTGGAGCCTGTGTGGGATTCTTTCTCTCTCTCCCTCTCTCTGACCCTCGCTCATGCTCACTTGTGTGTGTGCTCTCTCTCTCTCAAAAATAAATAAATGAACTTTAAAAAAATAAATAAAAAAGAATGTGAGTTCAAGCAGTCACACTCCAGAGCCTACAATTTTTCATGTTAATTCTCCTCCTCTAATACCTTTTCAATCCCTAGTTTTGATTTCACATCATGTTTTCCCAATGTTTTCTGCTTTCTATAAAATTTTGATACCTCTGGCAATAAGTCTTTAAATAATGGTTCCACATCTATTGGGAGGAGAGATGATAGGAAAACTACCATAAAACACAATGGAACTTTCAAGAGAAGACAAGGTCATAAATTTGGTCTACTAAATAAAGGAAGAAACAGAGAAGAAAAAGTTAACTCCTTGGGGGAAAATACTTTTAAAGTATGTACAGATCTTCTGTGAAAAATAAAAAAAAATACGTTAAGTAAAATTTTTAAGTTGTCTTTTTCAAAATGTCATTCCTTAAGTCTTTTGATGATAGCATCCAAACCCCATCCTTCTTTAATGACCTCTGCTTGTCAATGAGAAACTCCATCTTTGCATGAATTTCATTGTTCGACCCTGCAGTCAAGAGGATCCCTCATGGCATTTCTAGCTAGATATATGTAGGGTCTGAATGGAAAGGCAGGAATGGAAACTTATACTCATTTTAAACTAATGCTGTATCAGGTACCATGTATGTCCACACACATAATTATTAATTTTTGGTTCAGCCTTACCACCGAATACAGAGAGAGAGACAGAAAGAGAGCGATTACACAATATATTTCCTTTGGTTTTCTCTGATGACTAATTCTGTTCCAGGTACCTTTGAAACTACTAGCCAAAAGGAATAATCTATTTTGGGAGGCTGGTACACCAACTGGGCTGTAAGTCCAAGCCTCAAACACAATTTTAACACATGTAGCACTGTTTTTCATAGTTAATTTGTGAAGTTCAATCTGTGCATTCATTGATCATTCTGGGGAATGGGAAGACCTCTGCTCACAATCTTGAGAACTTGTAGTGCCTCTGCCCATCACCTCTAGATATGATGAAAAGGGAGCTCATTTCCTGCAGACACTCTGATAAGCCTATGGATATTATTCATCACATAATTTTTTAAGAAAATTATTCAGTTCTCTATTTTTTTAATTATTAAACTCCTATGGCCTCAATATTCTAATCAGTCCACTGATGGGAAAAGCTAGATTATTTCTATAATCCCCTTTATGTCCATAAAGTTAAAGTTAAAGATTTACTTATAAAAAAAAGTGTGTAAAATTTTCATTCTTTGCCCCAAGATATCTTAAAAGGTTTTAAAAACTAGTCTCTTTTGAACATTTCTGTCATCCACCTGCCACTTTTCTGTTCAAAGATGTATAATGACTTCTCACAGGAAATTATACCATTATCCCCTCTGCATATCTAAACTACCCATCCTTCAAGACACAAATAAAATACTGTCTCAGCTCACCATCTTCAACCTCATTAATGTTCCTCCTCTCTTGTAGACCATGGCCTTTATTCTGTGTATAAAGTGTGGGCTTCATCCTATTCTCATTTGCATTCTTTTCTCATTATTTTGTTTGTCTCTCCTATGTAATGAAATTGTATGCCGAATAAAGACAGTGGGCTCAGTAAATATTTGTTGCCCTTTACATATTTATTCAATAAGTGCTTTCACTATCTATGTGTCAATCTGGGGAATCTAAGAATAAATAAGATACATCCTAGCCCTTCAAGATTTCACCATCTAGAATGGTAAAGTCTTGTCAGGATTGGGTGAAATAGTTCCATAGGCCACTGTGAAGAATACAGATTAGAGTCTGCAATAGATTAATGCCAGCATTTCTAGGCAGTACCTTAAGTCTGGTTGAGGTTGTGCCTGGCACAAATTCACACTAATAAAGAATATTTATTGAGCACTCACCATGTGCACAAAATGTGTTATTTAATTTAGGTCTTACAACAACTCTTGGCACCGTCTCCCTCTTCATTTCACCAGTGATGGAAATGTAGCTGAGGAGCAAGTGTTTGCCCAGGGTTGCAGAGCCTTCATGGGAGGGTGAGGCTCAGAGGAGCAGTCTCACTTGGAGCCAGCCTTAACCATTCCACGCTACTCCCTCCAGCATATCTGGTGCTCTCTAAGTGTTTAATAAATGGATAAGATCAGAAAGCACGCATTAACACTGAAAAATACACTCTTCAGTAGACTTCAAACTCCATGGTCCCTGAAATTCTGGACTAACATAAAGTGTGTGTGTGTGTAAATAATTTACAGTCTATATTGCATTTCTTTCCCTCCCCGCCCCCCACCTTCTCAATAGCTGGAGCTAACTGGAAGGAAAGCTTTAGGCCACTTCAAGTCAATATTTTTACCTACACCTCCCCTCTTTCTCCCTCCCTCCATCATCTTGATCTTTGTATTTGTATATTAATCTGATCATACCTTTTTCAGAACAATATGCATAGAATGGGGAGACTAAATTAAAACTACTGGCACAAAAATAGAGAGCAGAAAAGAAAATGTTGACATGGGGCAGCTTCTGGTGTGGCATTCATTCTGGCTTATCTTCGTTTGGGGCGGGGGGATTGTTTATGAATGTGCTTGAGTCTGGTGCATGCCCAAGCCAAGAAGGCAGCTTTCCCTTTGATTTTTCTCCTATATAATCTCCATGTGGTCCCCAAATGCTTAACCCTCTCTGCCAAATGCTGTAAAAATCTGTCTTTTGATATCACAGATGGAAAAGACTTATTAGCTCATGAAGCTCACCCCGCCTCAGGAGAAAAGCAATTCACCAAATATCATCCTCTCCACCCTTAGAGTTTCAAAGCCTTCTAGATATGCTGACCAAACCTGTTCATCTTTTACTCATATGACTTCCAGTGATAACAGCAATAAAAAAAAATCCCCTCTTGTCTCTTTCTGGCTCCTCACAGTTTGGGGAATGAGTCTTTCCTGCAAAGGAAGCATGTTTCTTCCAGATGTGTTCTTAGGCAGTGCTATAGGGCAGGAGGAAGTGGCCATTTGCTTTTCTTGGTTATCACTAGGCTCTCCATTCCCAAAGTAAGAATATAGACACATGCTTAATCACCCTCTTCTTTCTTTGGGGCAGCATCATCCAAACCAGTTCAAACCTTCAAAATAATAGATAACTACCCTTGAGCTGAGGGTTTTAAAGAACACTGGACTTGGAATAAGAAATTTCCTTTCTGATTTTATCTCTGCTACCACCAACTTACTTGGTTTCCCAGATTTCAGATTCCTAGATGATGAAATTTTAATCACAATAGTTGCATGTAAGAGAATGTAGGGGGCTATGTCAACATATAAAAATGATGAAATTTGCCATAAGATGGATTTATGTTACGTGACAGATATGGTTTGGCAATTCCTTATAAGTGGATAAATCTTTTCTTCACAGATTTTTATCACGTTACTCTTCACAAGTATTGATTGCTCCTTTATTAGCTACACAACAGAGTCCAGTCTCCAATTCTCCCTCCAATCTGGCTTCAAATGCCTGTCTAAACACATCTTGACATTCCCTACATGAACCCTTTACCAGAACCACAAAGATCTCTTTACCCTATGTCTTTCCCCTCAGTGCCTCACCTAACACCTCTTCTCTCTCTACCCCTCTCCCATCCCTTGCACCCAGACAAAGATGCAGAAGCTCCACAGCCCTTTACTCTGATTTAACAAGCAATTTTTAAGGCCTTTGCCAGGCACTGAGGATAGAAAAAGGGAAAAGCTAGGGTATCTCTCCAAATTACTCCATTTTCTGCCAACACATAATAGAACTTTAAGGTCTGGCTGGAATTTACTTCCTTCCCAAAGCTTCCTCTGCTCTCTGGCTTGTGTCACTCTCCTCCTCTTCACAATTCCCATTGTTTTATTTTCTAAAACACACATGGGACACTTGCCATACCCTACCATCTATTATGAACTGGTTTTGCATATATTTGCCTCTCAGAAGTCTGTAGAATGTCAACTGCAAATGCGCCGTGCATGTACATGTGTGTATGTATATACATATCTCATGATTATATATCTATATCTATACTGTCATATGTTGTATATTTCCAAGCAAATATCTGAAGGCAAGAACTATCCACATACTCAGTCTTCTCTCACAAAGGCCAGCACCATGCATGGTATATATATAGTGAAACAAGCAAATGAATAAATAAAAGAATACTAGGATGAAATTTTCACTCTGCCTTCTGGTTAAACCCCCAGGCTAACTTGCAAACATTTCAGAAATGAATTGTATGAAGGGGGTGGTGAGGAAACTGTTGTGGACAGGCCTACTGATCTTGCCAAAGACAGATGTAGAATACAAGAGGCATGGCCTATAAATGGGCTGAAACAGGCTACCTCTCTTCAGGGCCTCATCCACTTACAGAGAGCCCACAGGCACCTTCCCTGCATTAACATTCTGCCCTTGATCCATCCCTAAATCAAAAGAGAAGGAGGCGAATTTCTGGCTTAAGTAAATGCTTTGGAATATTGGTTTGTCTGCCTGAAATGTGTTAAGTTAAAACTGAACTAAAAGACAACCATTTGCATGATTCCCTTCATAGAAAATGTGAATTCAAACATATATCTGGGATTTTTAAAATGATGCTTAGAAAGATACACCTTCATTCCCCATTCAAAAGTACATATTCATACACCTACGTGATTATAAAAGGATTGCATGTCAGGGCAGCTATATGTTTTGTGAATCCACTAAAACATTAGCTGATGGCTGTCTGCATTTGAATTTTTAAATGGAGGAAAAAAAGGTTTTTTTATGGTAGTTAATGTGATAGAATTATTTTTTACTATTTATAAAATTTATTTTACCTATTTTATAATATATATAGTTAAGATGTGTATTTGCCTAAGAGATTTTTGTGTTAAGCTAGGACTTTATTTTACTGTGATAATTATAAATATTAAAACATTAATAATACAATGATAAAGGACATATCTGATTTTTCTAAAACTAAGAATAAATATATGTGACATACATGCTTTTCTTTCTGTATTTCTTTGAAAGAAATGTTTAAAAAAGGCATCAAGTATGTAAAAATCCTTGAAGATTGTCCATTTTTTGTTGGACAGAAATCTTAAAGGTTTAAAAAAATTTTTTTTGAAAGAAAGCGCAATCTGGGGAGGGGCAGAGAAAGAGGGGGACAGAAGGTCCCAAGCAGGCTCTGCACTGACAGCAGTGAGCCCGATGACTGGCTCGAATTCATAAGCCGCGAGATCATGACCTGAGCTGAAGTCAGACGCTCAACCAACTGAGCCACCCAGGTGCCCCAAAATCGTAAGGGTTTACACAGTACTATCCTTTTTTGTGTATACTATAAATCATAATTGCCTTAAGGTAACCAAGGTCTTCAGAATTTATTATATGGTGTGCTTAGGAGAAGAATTCAATGTACACTCTCTCTATTTCAAAAGAGAACATTTCAAAGGCTATACAATTTTCAAATTGCATTTTGAATTTCTATAAATATTATCTTTAAAATGCACTGACTAAATAATCTAATGTTAATAATACTAGGTATGTAAATAAAATGTAAAATTGTGAAGACAGCTTATGTTGGACTTAAGCAAAGTTCATATGGAAACTATTAAATTCAGAAACATACATATATCAGAAATGACCTAAAATAAAAAATGTCATTAAAACTTATATATACCATTAATCTTTCCCACCACTCCCTTGCTACCTCATAACTAACAGTGGAACAGACCCATTAACCATGGCTTTCCCTAAAGGAGTAAAAGAATAACACAAAACCCAGTGACAGCAACAACTTTCTAGAAGCAGGGAGTCTGCAATGAATTTCAGTATTTCTTAAAATGGAAAAAAAAATAGACAATTATTAACTGAAGGCATTTGAATAAAATCAGAGTAACAAGAAAGTTCACACTATATAAATTCAATTATAATTAAAGTTATTTTTAACTTTGCAGATTAATTCATTTTCCCATTCACAGAACTCATTTTTATGAACTTTAGCAACCAGAGACTGAGGTCACGGCGTAAAGTACATTTTTTCATAGCTGGCGTGGAATCTAATCATTGTATTTTCACCTCACTTGACTGACAAAGTGCATTATGGATTGGATGAAACAAGCTGTTTCCTAATGTGACTACCAGAAACTATGATGAAGGTATCATTTGCTCTAACATGTCTAGTGTGCACTGCATAGGTTCTGTGGGTGGTCTGATGAAGCGTGGATAATAATGTGAATTGATTCTCATACTCATAGCATGTTAGGCTACTGTCTGGCTAGAGGCATGTGGAATATTAGATATAGGGATGTCTCATTTGTTATTTACATTTGTTTTCATGATAGGATTCTATACATTCTAACATAAAATCAGCTAGTGTATAAAAACACAGAAGCCTCTCTAACTGTAATTAGCTATATAACATCACAAATAATCATAAATATTGACTCTGGGCTGATATTGTATCACTTCTTTGGACTGCACATTTTACATTGATTCAAAAGTATCTCATGACATAATCCCTCACAATGTGATATGCTTAATTACCAAAAACAAGGACAAAAATTGTAGTAGCTTATTTGTGTCATCACTGTAAATGAATTTAAATTCTTTAATCATTTTTAAGTTTATTTATTTAAGCAATCTCCACACCCAACATGGGGCTCAAACTAATGACCCTGAGATCAAGAGCCACATGCACTACTGACTGAGCCAGACAGGCAGCTTTCTATTCCTATTTTCATGAGCAATTGTTAGTAGTCATCCAACAATATGAAAAAAAAATTGAAAATGAATAAAATGCTTCAAATTTCCCTTAAGTCAGATTTTTGAGAAATCTGGAGAAAGTAGAGCCTACCAGTGTGTGTGTGTGTGTGTGTGTGTGTGTGTGTGTGAGACAGAGAGAGAGAGAGAGAGAGAGAGAGAAAATGTGTGCATTAAAATTAGTATAGGAGCATTTCATTACCCAAAATGACACGTAAAAAATACATTCAAAGGCATAATTAATGGTTTTTTTTTTTGCCTGAAGACTGAAGATATCTATATATCTTTATTTCTATATCTATCTGTGTATGACTTTGCCTCCTTTTCTTTCTTTTACAGACCAGGGATACTGTCAAAACAGAGAAACTGAAAAGTAATGAGAAGTATAGTGTAGAAATATTGTCTGAAATAAGAGTTTCTGAGATAAAGGAAAAAGAATGGACTGAGAAAGAAAATCTTCACACAGGACAAATAAGAGTCAGAAAAGTATAGGCCAACCACAAGTAAAGTTATTTATTTATTCAACAAGAATCTGTTTAGTACCTCCTGTATGGCAGCCCTATCATTTTTTAAATGTTTATTTATTTATTTGAGAGAGAGAGAGAGAGAGAGAAAGAGAGAGAGAGAATCCCAAGTAGGCTCTACACTGTGAGCACAGAGCTCAACATGAAGCTTGATCACACTGTGAGATCATGACCTGAGCCAAAATCAAGAGCCGGAGGCTTAACCTACTGAGCCACCCAGGCGCCCCATGGCAGCCCTATTCTAAGCACTGAGAATACCATAGTGAATAATAAGGTCAACGATGCCTGCCCTCAAGGAGCTTGCATTCTAATGGAGGGAGATAAGCAATAAGAGAATAAATAAGCATTGTAGTAAGATAAGTGGTACTTTGTCCAATGGTGGAAAATAAGACAGTTAGGAGACAGAGATTTGGAAATCGTGGAAGTGACTGTAAATTTTGAGTCATCAGGGAAGGCCTTGCTGAGAAAATGAAATTTAACAGGGCAAGGAGACAGAAGGTAGGCAGGGAAGGAAAGATTGGGAAAAACAGGCTGCAAGAAGGCTGGGAAGAACCAGTGTGAAGGCTGGTCTTTATACCAGTTTAAATAAATTCTGAGTTCCCTCTCTTTGCCCCAGGTGATCTCCCCAAATATCCCATTTTAGATCTCATGCCCTCTTTCTTTCATTAGGTAGTTAAGGAGTTTTATATTCCTTCTCCTTTAGGAGAAATATTGAAACAAACATCATTTATTATTGATTTAGATATGTGTACCTTTCTTGGAAAGTTACACTTTGAATTATTGAAATGAGCTGCATCTATCATGCTTACAAAGATTCATTTTGTAATCTTAATCCAAAAAATAAAAGCAACAGCTTGCTTTTAGACTATTACATCTAAAAGGTAAAGAGGGACCTGCCCACTAAACCCACCTTAAATGAGGAAAGAGATGATGAATGAATTTCATTTCTGCCTCCAGCAATGTTTCAAACAGGGGCCAGAACCATTCTTTCTTACAAGCAGATGCCTAGTTGAGGGCAGTTCCCTCTGCATCTTACCTCCCTATCCTACCTCCCACAAGAATTAAAAAAAAAAAAAAAGGCTGTGTGCCTTGATCTGCTTGAACATTTCAAACAAAAGAGATTTCACAAACAGCAGAAAGTTGAACTGCATGTGGAAATATCCGTAAATTGCGTAATAAGCTATGGAGTAGAGAATATAAGGGGCAGCAGAAAACCTTTTGACTTGTCACTGTGTTTCTTCTTATCCTAAAACTTCTTATTCCCTGTTAATATTAGAAGACTGAAAAATTGCCCTGGCCTGAAGAAAAAAAGCCACCCATGATTTCTGACAATGTTTAAAATCCTGGTATTGTGCTTGGTCCTGAGGACTGTCATTCTGCATTCTCCCAGGACTCTGCATTCTGCTTGGTTGTAGAGATTAGCATCACTCTGAGTTCAGAAGACAAACTTCATGCTCGAACACAGGTTGATGGCTTGACAAGTAACTTAGCCATCCAAGCAATTCTAAAAACAGGTAAGAATGCTTTAGAAGCATGTAGGAAGGGCATATCACCTGCCTTGTGGGGAGCAGGGAGTCAGGCTTTCTTGAAGCAGCAGCATCTGAATTGAGGCCTGGAAAAGTAGTCGAAATTAAAGAAATGAAGAAACATGCTGAGGAAATAACACATGTAAAGTCCTAGAGTGCATATTCAAGCAATGACAAGAAGTCAAGAGTGTAAAGAAGATGGCAGAGTATAAAGGTGGGGTGAGTCAGAGATGGGGCTGGTGAGATAAAAAGGCTGTGATTGTCTTGTGTGTCAAGAAAGGTAAGGCCAGGGGATGAGCAGGTACTGGGCAGAGTTAAGTAGGAAAATGACATGTCATTTTAGAAACATTACTGATGGTTCCAGGAGTCTGCTTGAAAGGACACTGTGACAGAAGCTAAAGAAGAGGAAAAAAATGGAGTTTCCTGCTTGCATTCTAGAGTCATTTAGAAGATGAAATCAGTAACAGATGGGAAGAGAGGAGGGGACAGGTCTCTGCCTTGGGCCACTGAATACATGCCTCATCTCGTGCCTTTCGAGCAAGCAGCAGCCTCCATTGAGCCTTGGATGGACAATTGTGAACTATCCCTGTCCACGTACTATCACCCAGAATGAAATTGGTTCAGAATCATTTCTCGGGGTGCCTGAATGGCTCAGTTGGTTAAGCACCTGACCCTGATTTCAGTTCAGGTCATGATCTCAGGGTTCGTGAGTTCGAGCCTCACATGGGCTCTGTGTGGAAAGTGTGGAGTCTGCTTGTGATTCTCTCTCTCTGCCCCTCCCCCAATTGTGTGCAAGCATGCACTCTCGCAAAAATAAACAAATAATCATTTCTCAGCCCATAGTCTCTCCTCCTGGCTGCCTTCTCCAATTCACTGCAGATCATAAATGTGCATTACACATTCATCAATCGCCAAACATACAAAGACTCACTGAGAGACTGACATAAATAAGACACCTGAGAAAGGGAGCTGTGCTTTGCATTTGGCAGGTGGTTGGTAAATAGTCAATACTTTGGTGCCTTTCTGGATCCATTTAGATTAGGTAAATCACCATTTAATAGTTCTTTTCTCTTTGACTTTACAATTGTCACAAAAAAAGTGAATTTTAAGGAAGATATATTTGGCCCTTTGTAATTCACTCAATAGAACAAACTCATCCAAATGGTCAAGGGCAATCGATAATATTTTTACTCCATTATCAATTCTACATTATAACATAGAAATTATTCTCAAATACAGGCCAAGATTCATATATATTTTTAAATAACTATGATCTATAATCATATAGCATATAACAGAGTTATAATATATGCAGCAAATCCATTAGTTTGCTGTTCAATACATCTATGTACATGTATAAAGGAATGAAGAGTTTATCATATTTAAGTAACAAATATGTTGTCTTGTTTTAAATAATATTTTCATAATTGTAATCACATTTTCATGATGTTTGTTGCAAAAATCTTTTGATTCTCCTTTTCAAGTCAAGTCTATAAGTAAAGATAAAACACACAATTAATGAGGGGGCCATGATTTGCTCCATGGCTGACATCAAACAAAGGAAACCAATGATCTCTGAGTCATGCATGGAAATCAGAAGTCCATTCTTGATCAATTAATAACTCCCAGTTTTGGAACAGAGTGTAAAATCATCCTGCCTTCAAGGCAGTGAACCTCAGGCTTGAACAAATAGTATATCTGAAAGGGACCCAGGCAAGCAGATACATCTTTCAGAAGACATACTCAGTAATAGGTTTTGGGACTGGAATATCTATTCACAGACAAAACGTGTGATAGTATGGCTTCTTGGCTAAATTTTCACGCCCAGCAATTCATCCCTGCATCAACTGGACTCTGACCTGGAATCTCATTAGATTCATCTTGGCTCACTATTAAAAGGGTTTTATGTTAATAGTAAAAGTGGCATTATTATTCAAGTAACTGCTATTAACTTGTAGTACACTGCTGTTATTCTGAGTATTGCATTACATTTTTGTGCAATTTTCATTATTCCTTAATGTATTTTCAGAGGGAGGATGAAAGGAAGGAAAGTAGGAAGGAAGAATAAAGGGAGAAAGGTTTCATTAAAAAAAAAACTTTGAGGGGCGCCTGGGTGGCTCAGTAGGTTGAGCGTCCGACTTCAGCTCAGGTCATGATCTCATGGTCAGTGAGTTCGAGCCCCATGTCGGGCTCTGTGCTGACAGCTCAGAGCCTGGAGCCCATTTCGGATTCTGTGTCTCCCTCTCTCCCTACCCCTCCCCCACTCACATTCTGTCTCTCTCTCAAAAATAAATAAACATTAAAAAAATTAAAAAAATAAAGAGAGTTAGAAGAGATGAAAGGTTTGGGGTGGGGCGGGGGAAGACCAAACACAGCACAGAGAATTCTCATCCTTCCAAAAAAATAACAGAGCCAGAAGTTGGAATAGAAACAGATGAAGAAAATTTAACACTGAAAAGAGCAGAAGTATAGGGGATATCCCTGAAAAGTAAAACAAGGACAAAAACAAATCACAAGTAAAAATTATCACTGATGTTTGCAAGTAAATATTATCACTAATGTTTGCTATTATTGTTGGAGTGCTTGTATTTCTCTGACTTTGGCGAATGGAGAAACAAATGTGGATGAGCCACCTCTTCCCATGATACACAGCTGCACTTATTTTTAGTAGTGACCATTGGAGGTGTCTCACTCAATAGCACCCCAAGGATCAGCTTCTAGCATTGTGTGATTAAAGAACATCTTATGCAGCCCCCACAACTTTCTGGTTACCCATAACTTCCTTGTGCATAAATTTATGAATCAAGGGAAAAGACTAGTAAGAATGCTCAATCATCTAAGTTTGGTCCCTATTTTGCTCCGGTAAATAATTATTAAGGCAATTATAATTTATCATCCAAAAAGGGACACTGAAAATAGTGAAAGGTAGTAATTAGTACCAGCACAACAGGAATAAATTTGGACTGCTCCATGTAAACAGATGTATCTGGTCACCCTAGTCGAAATTACAAGAAGGGTTTTGGGGGGCATCATTCTATCCCTCTGGCCTACCACATTTTTCTTCAGATATCTTGCAACTGATTCCTTGTTGCTAGATAGGGAAAAAAGACATTAATGTGATTTATGTCAAATTCAGCAAAGTCTGTCCTTCCCCCCCTCCAGGGTGTTTATAATGTCAAAGTGCTTTTACGGTGATGGTGTACTGCGTTTCTACAAAGTTCACCATGATGTCTGTTGTAAAAAGAAAGCAATTAATTGTGGCTTTCCACTTTGCATGCTAAAATAGCAATTTTCAATTTCATAACTGTTGTACATTTTGGTAAGATGTAATTTACATCCATTCTCCCCTCCCCCTTCACTTTCTAAACATAGCTACATTATAATATAAATTCATGCAGTATTAGATCAGTGGGAAAAGAAAGGCTTTCTTTTGCCTATTAAGCAAATAATACATCTTAGAAACACCATAAATCAAGCTTGTCAGAAGATTCAAAAGAATCATTCTGTATAGTTACCTTATCTATTATTTAGAAAGCATAGACATGAAACAATATAATTCAGTTGGGTTGCATGTATCTAATTTGCATATGGCTGTCTCTTTTTAATCTAAGTTTTCACAAGATGAATATAATTAGCAAGTTTCAATTTATCTTCAAAACCACTGAACTATGTTGATTACCTCCAGGATGACATCACCCATGCACAGTAGATATCTGGACTCTCAAAGAGAGTGATTCAATGGATTTTGTAGCTAAACAAGTGACTATCACACGTTAAAAAGTGGCAAACTAGTCATGTATGCATTGCACCAAGTAAATCTGAATGCACTAATGACAAAGAACAGGTGATCAGGGCAGCCTTACATTTGTAATGGGAACCTATATTAACGAGAGCAAGAGAGCAGACAAAGGTTTGGGGGGGGGACAAACATAGCACCAAGGATTGTTATCCTTCCACAAAAATAACAGAACTGGAAGAGGGAATAGAAACAGATGAAGAAAATTAACACTGAAAAGAGAAGAAGAAGATTATGCATCTTGATGCATACGCCGTCATGAAGAGATCGGCACCATAGAGTTATCTTATTTTCCTAATTTTTACTCTTATGAAATAAGCAATTCTAGCAAACCACAAATGGTTTACTGTGGCCAATTTATTAGTCTGTGACCATTAATGAAAAAATAAGCAACCAAACTCTTTGGGGGTAGTGTTTGGATATATTCTCTGTACTTCTCCAATTTGAGCTCCTCATCTAACTTTCCTTCATATATGCTCTAAAGTTAAGAATCCTTCACATAAGAAATTATCCATGACCTATACTCTCAAAGGAGCTTATTTGGGTTAGGATGTTTGAGTTTAAATGAATGATAATGAGAAACATCATATTTAACTTGTCAGCTATAAAATAAAATGCATAATTTATAAGGCAATGTATTACTTAGTGACATACAACTTCTAAAAACTATACAGTTCAAATGTATGGTTCCAGAATGTTAGAGGCTCTAATTGTACAAAGTGTAAAATGATAATGGACTTAATTTCTTCCAAAAATACCAGTTTGTGTACCCACGAATTCTAACTATAGCTTAGAGTTAAAACAAAGATAAAACATTTTAATAAGGAAAATGTATTACCACTGAGCTGATTATTTTGCTAGAGGAAGACAAACCATGAAAAACTAAAATAAAATTGGTCTGCTTTAGAACAAGGATTATTAGGAATATTTAGTATAGATGGAAGCAAGCATCTGGACTTTGAATTGGCAAACTCAAGGGAGAAATCTCATGATGAACTGCTTCTCAATTGAAGCTACCGTTTTAGTCTGACTTGATACATTTTTGCTTGTAGTGTTGGCTATACTGGTCTATTCTCGATTTTGGACTGAAAACACACAAGCACAGCAGAATATTTCACAGCAGCTAATCAATCTAAATCAGTCATCTAAGTGCAGATGAAGGTTTGATTCGTGATGTGCTGTTTCTCAGAGAATTGTTGGTTTGACCACAGCAAACCAGAACTACAAACATCACAAGTAACGTAGCAAAAGCCGACAGGCAGATGAGCTAATAGAAGAAATATACCAGGCAGTTACATAGAACACTCTTTAGACATAAAATATGTGCAAAAATTTCCTCCCACTTCCTCACCATTTTCATTTCTACATGAAAGTGTATGTTAGCCTGTACAGTGATGTTATACTGTTCTTACTTAAATGTCATTAACATATTCCTCCTGAAAACATGTGCTCCACTAGTCAAACTATAAAATCCAAAGCTTCACATTCAAATCTCGACAAAATCTGGCATAAACTAACATTTCCAGTCCATTATCCCACAGTTTTGTACTCTGAATCCTTGACAAGTCTGAATTATTCATTGGAGAAGCATATTCATCTCCTACTTTTCTATATTGTCTCAAGTCCTCTCTCCCTCCTGGAATTTTGTCTTTGCCTTTGTCATTTAAATCTGTGGTTTCTTAACATGATTTATCTTAATCCTGTAACCAGAAGTCAGCCCTTAAAAGCAGGGATATAGCTATATTTCCCAGTGTGAAGATCATATTTGTGAATATATTGGGAATTCTCAAATAATTGGGTCAGATCCCCTCCTATCAACTCTCATTTCATTTTGTTGTACATGCCCTATCTCACCTGATTTTTCCTCAGCAATAAGTACTCTCCCAGACTACCCAGTGATGCTGTCTGGGTCTGTGCTCTCAATGGACTACCTTCCTCTACCTTTAGCAACTGCAAGATAAGTCACCTTAAGATGATAAACAACTGGAAATGGAGATAGAGGAAGCATGGTACTTGCTTTATTGCTCTGGAAAGGGAACCAGAAATGAAATATGGAAAATTTTCTCATTAGTTAATTAATAAAAAAATATTTATCAAGCACCTCCCATATTTCTTAAGAGCTGAAGCTACAGCAATGGACAAGTCAGAGACCTTGCCCTTGGAGAGCTTACATCTCTATGTTGGAGGTGGTAGAGATAAAAGACACAACAAAGAATAAAACAGTGACATTATTCAATGTTATAAAGGAAAATATTGATTTGAAAGAGAAAGCCGGGAGTCAGAAAAGAGCTCTTTGAAGAGATGATATCCAAGCAGAGATCCGAAGATGAGAGGAAGCCGGCCATTCAGGCAGCTGGCTGATCACTGTGGTGTCTGGCATAGGGAGTAGCAGGTGCAAAGGCCCAGAGGTGAGATCTAGTTTGTCTCATTCTAGAACAGAAAATTTCTACTAGGGGCAAAATAGTGCACAGAAAGACTAGAGTCAAATCCCATCGGGTCTGTGGACCATGACAAAAGATTTGGTTTCTATTTAAATACAATGAGATACCAGTGGGAGTCAAACAAAAGAACAGCATAATTCTTTACTTTCCACCAGAAATAATATAAGAGAGATAGTCCTTGCAAGTCATTAAGAAGGTCCTTGTGCCTAGACTGAGAACCTCTGACACTGATAACAACTGGAAACCATTCTGCTTTCCAGTCAGGCTGGCTGAGGGCAGGGGCTAGAGAGACAGTAAATGACAGCTGAGGGGAAGGGTTTGTCCAACAACAGCTCCCACAACAATCAGTGACAAAGCCCTGGCTGGGCCAGCTCTGACCATTTGTGATAATAAAGAATGTTTTATTCATATACACCAGCATCAAGCACTACCTGACTTAATTAATCTGATGACTTCTAGTTAGCATTGTATATAATGCCCTGTTCCAGGCTAAGCTTTGTGGGGAATTCAATACTGTAGCCATCTCTAATGAGTTTATGACCTGGATTCATATTTGTTCTAAAATCCTGCCTCATTGGCTTGTATCAGAGGCTCCTTCTCTTTTCTGATTCTAATTTTCTGTCCGTGTATAAACTGGCTGTTGGCAGATTAATACCATCAACTACCAGTTATTTCCAATGGCATAATGCATTTACAATTAAGAAAAAGAAGCATCCTTTTTATCAATTCATTAATGTTCTTCATTCTACTTTTTAGTAACAAGTGAGATCTTCTCATTGATTTAAAGCTTCCTAACTATTTGGAAACGAGGGACTGGATCTCTGTAATAAGAAAAGTCTTGCTGAGAAACAGGCTGTAATTTATACCACCACTTCAGGCCATATCATGCATTTTGCTAGAAAAATTAAAAATGCCAAACCTCAATGATGAGCATGCCATTGCCTCCTGAGCACTTTTGTGATAGAAATAATTAGCTTTAAAATATTCTGTCAAGATCCTAAGATGCGACACTAAAACATGATTGCTTCTATTATGTGCCAGTGGTTGCTCCTAACAACTGGGAAGCTAAGGCTTTATACTGGAATCAACTCCTTTTCGTTACATTCTAATCAATGTCTTGCCTGGGAGGATAAGCCTTCATTTAACCTACATGCCTAAGGATACCTGAGAAGCTCCACATTATGGCTTGTTTTAATAATTAACATCCATCCCACCTGGAAAACTTCCTGTTCTGTCGCTACTGTCTGGTTGTGGG
Source organism: Acinonyx jubatus (assembly GCF_027475565.1). Lineage (NCBI taxonomy): Eukaryota > Metazoa > Chordata > Mammalia > Carnivora > Felidae > Acinonyx > Acinonyx jubatus. The sequence goes on from NC_069388.1 coordinate 68,142,596, forward strand.
ATTTATAATCTGCAAGTTAGTATTTGTCTTAATGACCAAGCCAGTTTCTTTGGATCACTTTGGAGACAGGTAGAAGGTAGGAATGAGAAAAGCAGAAAATGCATTAGGTACTTACTGAAGGCCAGAAAGAGGCCGTAATTATGGATAGCTTGATTTTTGTAAATTAAGTGCAAGATGTTTAACCCTGAACACTTTCTTTTCTAGGCTTTGTTTCTCTTTATTGAAATGCTTTGGTTGGCCCCTTATGATACATTTAACACTTCTTTCTTCTTGTGAGTTTGATCTAAGGATTTCCAAAGAAGCATGATGCCCCTGAGATGAAGAGCTGTGCTGTCACAGGTTACCCCTGACAGGGGCACTGAGGCCAAACCTGCACACCTTTCCAAGAAGCTCCGTTCTTTCCTAGAGGCTCTTGAGCATCACTTTACTCCTATTCTTCAAAAACAGAAAATGTAGGCTACAGAAAAGAAGGCATACTGGGCATGCCGAACTGTGGACACCCTTATCACTTCCCACCCTCTGTTTGCATCAATCGATGATACTGGTTGCAGAGACATTTTAAAATCCTTTCAATAGGTAACTATTTGTACTTGCAGCTTTTGTGGTGCCTGAAATAAAATGGTATTATTGGAAGGATATGAGTCATGCACTTCCTGGTAAACCCATTCTTTTTTTTTTTTTTTTGATTTTCTAAACTATTTGGAAATTCTAAATCTCACTTTTCTTAGCAGAGATGCTTACTAGATTAACTTCCTGAGACAGTTAAACCTTAAAGGGCTGTGAATGCCACTAATTATGTTTTTAGTTACTGCAATTACAAGAGACTGTCTAATAAATGATCTAATGCTATCAATGAAGACAGGAAGACAATATATATATATATATATATATATTTTTTTTTTTTTTAAGTTTACTTATTTGTTTTGAGAGAGAGTGTGTGCATGAGCAAGGGAGGGGTAGAAAGAGAAGGAGAGAGACAATCCCAAAAAGGCTCTGCCTTGTCAGTGCAGAGCCTGGCACGGGGCTGGATCCCAAGACCCTGGGATCATGACCTGAAGACAAAATGAAGAGTCGAAAGCTCGACCGAATGAGCCACCCAGGTGCCCCAATATGCGGTTTTTTTTAAAAATTCACTTAAAGTAATGTTCTCCTCACTGTTAATCTAGCTTTTGATGTATTACATAAACAAACTTTAAAAAGCACACATACTTTGCACAATTCTACAGCAACACAGTGTGTCGTATCTTGTTTCCCACGTTCACACTTGCAAGTACACAGTGACGTCTATTTGAGAATGGAGAGAAATTTCCGAGGCATAACTGTGTTCCACCAGGATGATTTCCACATCTAATATACCAGTTCTTTAGAGGTCAGTCTTGTAAAATCTTCTCTCTCATTTTCCCTGAGGGAAGCAGTTATTTTTGTTATGTTCAGCCCTGAAAAATCCTACTGCAAATTCAGCCCCTGACCCATGCCAAAGGACAGAATACATTCACCCAAACCTCGAGATGGTTTTAGGGTACATTACAAATGGGGTCTACTTCCCACACCACCACAATGGACAAATACACATTCTCTTTGCTTCAAGCAGGTCTTCTCTACATTCACAACCCTTCTTTTAAGATTTGAAAGTTCAGAACTGTGTTGCACTCTGACAGCATGTAACATAATGTAGAATGAGTGAAAGAAACATTTCAGTCTTAAAATATGAAGACAATATGTTTACTGCTAGATATGCTCTCTTGGTTCCCCCATCTTTTATTATAAGAGGGACATCAACATGACAGTGAATTATCACAAATGAAGAGATTTGTATTCCAAATCACAAGCTCACTTGCCTAATAAACTAAATCACTTATATCATCCAAAAGCATTTGTAAAATAACAATAAAATAACTTCAATAGTAATTTAGTGCTCTCAGGAAATTCTAGGACAATGTACAAATTAGAAACCATTTGGTTTCTAAATGTATAAATCTGTGTAATAATAACTAAATTGAAATTAGAGAAAGTTTCTTTAGGACAAATTATTGACATGTAATTATTCAATAGTCTAATTTGGGGAGAGTAAGTCATACAATAGATATTCTGGGGGAAAAAACCCCAACATTTTGACAACCAACCAATATCTCTCACCTTTCCTGTCATATCTGGAATTAGCAGAGAAGACTCGGTTTTTCATTTTGATCATATATAGAGTTATGTGTGATCTATTAGGCTAATTTTCATGTAGATTTTTCTAACTGTAGGTTATCTTTTAGGGAGGTATCAACAAAATGTGTGACCCTTGTGGTTTAATCGCTGCTTTCTCTTTTCCTGATGCAATGAAAACCAAATGGAAACTCTCCAGCAAATTAAGAATGGTAAACATCTAATCCACATCAATCTGGCAAAAGTCCAGGTGTTCCCTGCCCTTGGTTCAATCAGTAATTAATTGTATTGTCCTTTGTTTCTGTTGACATAATCCCAAGGGCTAAGAGTAACACCTTAAAAATATATATATCATGTCCTATCATTTTCATTCTCTTGATATTCTTCCTTGATAAAAATGCCTATCTGCAGAGAGAGGCCTTGGATTTAGAATGTGAAATTTAGAATATGAAACTTGAAAAATGGATACAAGGTCAAGTAGTCTTCATAGGAGGACAGAAGGATATGCAATGGGCACTCTAATGCCTGACTCACTGACATTCCTCTTTACAGGCAAAGTTCTCCTGCTTCCTTTTCCTGAGAGAACCCAGTCTCCAATTCCACAGAGCTTTTTCATTCAAGAGAGGTTCTAGTAAGATGGGAAATGAAGAAAGCAAAAACAAACTGTAGCTGAGAACAAAATAAGGGATACATGTTTTTAAGAACGTTTAAAACTGTGGTTTTAAGAATTTGTGTAAACACATTCAAGTGGCTCTATTTTGTAAACTACATTCAGCCATAAAAGAGTTAGATATTTACTTAATTATTATTTTTTTCCTAAATGATGCTCCTGTTTAATTGCTGCTCATAAACTGCTCATATCCCTGAGGTGAGTGGTATCTTGGCACATGCTCAGAATGAAGCAGGGAAGAAGATTGGCTCTGAGGGCAGTCTGATCTGGATTTGAATCTCTGAATACTTATTAGCCCTTGGGCTTCAGTAAAACCACAAAATAATGGTAAATCTTGCTTTAGAACATTTATCTCAGTGCTAGATGTTGATACCACTGTCTCGTTTATTTATTTTTTCATCTCATTGGATGTGAAGAAAAATCTAGGGAGAAAGGTACTGTTATTAAACTCATTTGAATAGGAAGGGAAAAAGAGGTTCAGCAAAATTTAGTAACTTGCCCAACATCACAGAACTTTTATAGATTTATGTTTGTGAGTATATTGCTTGTCTAAACAATATGCAATTGTGTGTAAGTAAATATGTATAGATTAAATCAAATTTATGTCTATATTCTTAGACCTTTGTCTTAGTTCATGTAATTCTTCCATAGAAGAAGAATATTTGTGTCATGTACATTTTTCAGAAATAAAGTTCCTGGGGTGGCTGGGTGGCTCATTCGTTTAAGCATCCGACTCTTGATTTCAGGTCACGATCTCATGGTTTGGGGGTTCCAGCCCTGCATCGGGCTCTGTGCAGACAGCACAGAGCCTGCTTGGAATTCTCTATCTCCCTCTTTCTGCCACTCCCCTGCTTGTTCTCTCTCTCAAAATAAATAAGCATTAAAAAAAAGAAATAAAGTTCCCTATTTAATATGACATTTAGCATTAAAAATAGTAATAATAGCATCATTTTCACAACTCTTTCTTGTAAAAAATTAGTATTTTTATTAATCGATATTTCATTAATTCTTGATTTTACAATATCAAAACAATTCACTACCAACTTTGTGTAAGAACTGTGATGTTAACAAAGTATGAATTATTTAGAGTATTAAAAAAAACTGATTAGCCTAAATCACAGAGTGCACTGTAAAGAATGTTATGTTGCCTGGCTGGCCTAATTGGCAGGTAGCTTCTCAGATGTTATTTTTTTTTCAAATTTTTATTTAAATTCTAGTTAGTTAACATACAGTGTAATATTGGTTTCAGGAGTAGGATTTAATGATTCATCACTTACATACAACACCCAGTGCTCATTGCAAGTACCCTCCTTAATACCCATCACCCATCTAGTCCATCCCCCACCCACCTCCTTCAACCCTCAGTTTGTTTTCTATAGTTAAGAGTCTCTTATGGTTTGTTTCCCTCTTTCCCCCCATCCCCCTATGTTCATCTGTTTTGTTTCTGAAATTCCATATATGAGTGAAATCATATGGTATTTGTCTTTCTCTGACTAACTTATTTTGCTAACCATAACACACTCTAGTTCCATTCATATCTTTGCTAATGACAAGATTTCATTCTTTCTGGTGGCTGAGTAATATCCCATTTTATATATATATATATATATATATATATATATATGTATGTATATATATATATATATATATATATATATATATATAGCACATCTTCACAACTCTTTTGACAACTGGTCACCTGAAAGGTATCAGATTATACAGTGTCTACAAATTATAGAAATCAAATTTATTTAGGAAAAATAAAATATTCAAAAATGTATTTTTGAAGAAAATAAAAACAGATCCATGAGAAACAGATCAAGAGTAATTCAGACAATATTTTTCTAGAATTAGTAATTATTTATTCAAAAGTCCTATGGAAGATCTATAAATACAGAGAAAAAACTGGTGGTTGCCAGAGGCAACGGGGTCGAGGGGATCAGCAAATGGGTGAAGGGGACTGGGAGGTATAGGTTTCCAGTTATGGAATGATTAAGTCATAGATAAAAGGTGTAGCATAGAGAGTACAATCAATGATATTTTAATAGTGTTGTGTGATGACAGAAGGTAGCTACTCTTATGCTGTTTGTAGAATAAGGTATAGAGTTGTCCAATTACTATGTTGTATACCTGAAATTAATGTAACATTGTATGTCAACTACAGTTCAATTAAAAAAAAATCCTACTGAAGAGTAGTGAAATATCCAAAATTCTGAGCATGAACATTATTTAACAAATACCTATCTAAATAATTGTGGCAACTGAGTACCAGCTCTCCCAAGAGAACCACCCCAGTTTCTGAGATCATGAGCTGTGCCCCATCCATGTAGCTTCTGGTGTACTAATAATGGAATGAGACAAAAAGGGCACAGTGATCAGGAGAAGGGCTATAAAATCAAAAACTGATCAAAATACCTGCCTGCATTTCCTACCTCTTAAGCACTTCCATTATATACCTATTATGAAAAATTGCATTGATTTACATATTAATGTTCTGCATTTCAACATGTGCCCTTTATGTTCGCACACAACAGAATACACCCTGTCACATGCATTTAACCTGCCTGACTCAGCCATTAAGGGAAAATTTGAGAGTGGGAGAAAAAAGAAACAGAATGAATACAGTTGCTCCCATTGTTCTCTTCAATGCCTTGGATTTTAAATCCTTAACTGTCACACAATTGAACTCTATTTTTGTCAGTTTGCCTATCAGTCATGGTAGAGCTTAACCTAGGGTGAGCCACCGGGCTTATTTTCGAAACTTTTTTTTTTTTTTTAACATTTTCAGGTTCCTGGGCTGAGGACCAGTGTGCAAATTTCGGTATGTTTGAAGTTTCATTTTAATCTCGGTGACTTCTGCACAGGTGAAAACAAAAAACAAAACAGAAAGCCATTTTCTACACCAGCACTGTCCAATGGAACTTTCTGCAATGATGGAAATGTTCTGTGTCTGAACAGTCCAACTTCTGTACACTTTCTTGGTTCTTCCTGTGGCTCTTTAATGGCTCATTCTTATTTGATATCCTCTTGTTATTTCATTCCTTGAAACTGAGGATTACTTAAAATCAGGGATCATCAATCTGCAATCTGCAGGCTAAGTCTCACCTGCTGACTGTTTTCATATGGCACAAGAGCTAAGGATGTTTATTACATTTAAAAATATTTTACATTAAAAAACAAAGGAAGATTAATATTTCATGACATGTGAAAACATGAAATTCAAATTTCATTGTCCACAATAAAGTGTTATTAGAACACAGCAATACTCATTCATTTACATATTATCTGTGGCTGCTTTCCTGCTAACAGTGACAAGGTTGAATAGTTGCAACAGGGACCATATGACCTGCAAATCTGAAAATATTTATTATCTAGCCCTTTACACAAAAAGGTTGTTGACCTCTGCATAAGATGGCTCTCAACCTTTTTAGAAATCTTTTCCTTCAATCACTGTATCTGCTTCCCGTCACTTTTATGAAGTGAGGGAAGAATTAACAATTGTTGAAGTCCTATTATACGCCAGCACTTCATAGGCTTCATTGTATGTAATTTTCACCACTAAATGAGGCAAGTAATGCCACTGTAAAATGTGAAATGTGATGCTCTCAGCTTAAATAACTCGCCGAGCATATTGCCTGATGTTTGCTAGTATTTGTGGAGCAGACTTTCAAGTTTATTGTTGGGAATCAGTAAATGTGTACCATACCCCTGCTTACTTCCTACTCAACTCTGACTCTGCACTGTGCACGGCATCCGAGCCCTGACACTTCCTCCCGTAAGTTTCTTGTTCTCCATTCCCTTAGCCATCAGTCTAGTTCAGAAAATAACTGCCACTTTCCTGAATTAGGGCATGTTTTCTATTGTACTAACTTTTCTCTCACCTGCCTTCCATTTTTCGTGCCCGCTATCATCAGTAACCTCTTCAAAGAAGCCCTTATGAACCCATGCCCTCCCAAGTTTATATCTCCCTAAGGAACTGGCGAGGTGCCACCCAAAGCTAATCTTGTCATTCTTTGGGTAAAACTACATTGTATTTGTCCTTTCTTCTACCTGAAATTCCTTCCCCTTCACTTAAATCTTGTTACTTAAAACAAGAGAGTTTCTATTCCCCTCTCTCTGAACTACCTTTTCTTTCCTGTTTTTGTTGTTGTTGTGGTTTGTTTGTTTGTCTTATTCCAATCACCTTGAGAGATGGTTATCAGTAAGCACACATCTAATCCCCACTACTCTACCATAATCTCCTTGAAGCCATGGCCTCATTTTACTCTGTACAGAATTTGTCACAGCATCCAGGACACAGTGTTTGAGGTAGATTTTGTTTAATCATGATTGGTCTAAACCAATGAGGTAAGTGGCTATCATAGTCTGCTCTGGCTGCTATAACAAAACACCATAGACTGGGTGGCTTAAACAATAGACATTAATTTCTTACAGTTCTAGAAGCCTGATGGTCCAAGGTCAGGGTAATGGCATGGTTGGGTTCTTGGTGAGGGCCTTCTTCCGGGCTTACAGATGACCACACTGTTGCTATAGTCTCACCTAGCAAAGAAAGTTCTGGTCTCTTTCTTTTCTTATAAGGACACTAATTGTGTTATGGGAGCCCTACCCTCATACATCATCTGAGCCTAATTACTTCCCAATGGCCCCACCTCCAAGTACCATCACAATGGGAAGTAGGATTGATTTCAACATATATATTTTAGAGGACAGAAACATTCATTCCATAATACTGGCCTACTGAAAGGTAAAGGGGACCCTCAGAGAAAGATTTTCTTCTTAATAAGAACTGATGCATGGGAGGGAACTCCTTTTTCTTGAACAACTTCAACCATTCTGCAATAAGGAAAGCAGACATGGTTATCACACTCAAGCTATGGGATGGAAGGATGGAAAGCCTCTTGTTCCTGATAACTTATTTTGACCACTAAACTAACCAATCCTACCGCAGTTTTATTTCTAGACTTTTCATTAGATAAAAGAAATCTATTACTGTTTAGGCTCCTTTTGGTTGAGTCTTCTATTATTTACAGTATCTTCTGAGTCAGTCTTCTGCAAGTATTTACTGAAATTCAAATGTATGAGTGTACATTTAAAAATACATATACATTTATATAGTACATGTATTCTGTATTCAGCTGTTTGATGTGTTTTTAGCACTTTGTCTTATTATTTAACATTTCACTTGTATTATCACTGAATAAAGATATAGCTTATCTTTTGGAGCTCTTTGGTGGAAGAAATCTTTATTCTATATATTTTCTCAGCATTAAACACATTACAGACACCTAATATCTGTTTATTGACTAAATACACTAATAAGTGTTAAATAAGGGGGAAAGAAAAGTGGCTACCAGGAGGGAAAGAAGAATTCTTTTCTGATTTTTTCAAAGTACATCATGTGCAGCAAAATGTGGTAACATGCACCCAGATTACCCAGAAAGTAGTCTGGGGAAGAAAGGCAGAAAGAGAGGATGAGAAGGACAGAGGGAGGGAGGGAGGGAAGGAGGAAAAGGAAGACAAGGAGAAAGAAGAGGTAATGTAAAGAACATTTTGTATGCAAATGATGAACAGGATGAAGAGGTCAATTGCCCAGGACTGAGGCAGCTTTAGAAACAAAAGCAGATGGGAGAGCTTTTGCTTTTTCCTCTTGGCCACAAAACCCCTGCTAATTGAAGTAGCAACTGAGCAAGCTGCTCTTTCATTTCCCAGTGATATTTATGTTTTGTGTAGGTTCTGAATTTCATATTAAACACCACCACACCTCCTGCTTACTCCTTGCTTCTGGCATCTAAGCCAGTTCCTGCTTTTCTCTATCTCTGCTTCCTTCTTCACACAAGTTCTTCATGATGATGAGCAAATAAACAAACCACCAGCACCTTTCGGAGCACCTCCAGGACTGAATAAGGTTCCCTGAGAGAACAACAGTGAGGTGGTTTGAGTAAGAATGACACATCTCAAATCAGGAATGGCATTCTCATATGAGACGGATGGATGCCAGGCTTGAAAAAAAAATGAAATGGGAAGGTCATCTTTAGGAGTCTATTCTCTTTTTTAAAAATAATTGTCAGCTTTTTCTTTCTTTTTTTTTAATTTGAGAGAGACTGTGCAAGTGGGAGAGAGGGGTGGAGGGGGGAGAGAGAGAGAGAGAGAGAGAGATCTTAAGAAATATCTTAAGCAAGGCTCCATGTTCAGCACAGAGGAGAAGGCGGGGCTCAATTCCACGACCCTGGAAGCACAACCGGAGCCAAAATTAAGAGGTGGATGCTCAAATGACTGAGCCACCCCAGTGCCCCAAGAGTCTATTCTTAACTGTAGTATGGGATATCCCTACAGTCAATTCAGAGAAGCTTTTAGTTTCTTTGTTCAGTTCATGAATCTTGAAACTGTGGAAGAGAATGAACAATATCAACAGCAATTCTACTGTCTATCTTGGACTGCACTGTTCAGAACCTTCTTATAGCCATTTCCATAAAACTGTTTTTTTCCCCCTTCCTGCAGTTCAGACTTGATTTTTCCAGAAATGGAAACAGCATTGAAAGTGCTAAGAAATTTGCTAACCCAGCTTGTCCACATATTTATATCTCTGTCAGGATACAGTATTGTATTTACCAAGATGAAATTATCTGCTGTCAAAACTCAATGAAAACCATGGTGTACCAAGCCACACTTTAGAGATGTAAGCATTTATTTCAAAATGCAAATCACATAGGAAGATACTTGTATTTACAGGTTATATTGTACAAAACTGAAACAATCTGAGATAATGAACATTTCAGCAGAGATTAAAGCTGCTAAGTTTGGGAGAGTGTTGGATACTTGACACTGAAATTAAATTCAGTAGAAGTGGGTTCAAATTCCACATCTGCCATTCACCTGTTGTGTCCTTCATATAAGTCATTTAACAAGTCATCTAGAAGAAGCAATGATTTCTGCTCCTCCTACCTCATTGATGATGCACAAATTAAACCATGTATATGAAAACATTGTACAAACTGTAAGAAGATACATCACTAAATGGAAGAAACTTTGAAAGCTGACATTTCCAATTCATCAAAGACTTCACTTTCTGCTCTATGCATCAATTTTTCTTGCTAGAATCACAGAATGTGAGAAGTATATGGAAATTTAAAACTCATGTAGTCAAGCTCCCTCACTTTACAGATAGAGAACACTGATCTAGGAATGTTAATAACTTATCCAAAGTTAAAAAAAAATAAAAGAAAGTGTACTTGAGAAAGAAGTCTAGATTGAAACATATTTTTCCATTTTATTCCTACTGAACAACTCCACTGTCTGTTAAATGTAGATGTGGTTTCCACAATTTACTGCTTTAAAAAAATCCTACACTGGTATGGAATTTTTTAGTTCTAATTCATACTTTCATACTGAAATCTGATTTTATTTTTATTATATCATAGATAGGTTCCAGGGAAGGTATCACTGTTGCCTGAAAGGGGCAATTTTCAGAACAGAGAAATGGGCAGTAGACCAGGCATGGAATTGACATTTTGTACCTTGAGCTATCTCCATCATATTTTGATTACAAGGGATTCTGTTTCTTTTAATAGTGCTGAGGACTATATATTTTAAAAAGTAGGACAGAGCAAAATTAATTTTTGCTGGGGGAGTCTTGTGATACCCCTTGTGATGTCTGGAGATACCCAAGGGCACCTCAAAACTAGGATGAAGAAGAGATTGTTCTATCTCCCAAAGTAATTTGTCTCTTAATAACAATCATAATTACCTTCCACAGTATCCAGACTCTACCCTCTTGACTAGGCAAAATATTCACTGCAATTAGGAGCTCCACAGTAATAAATAAATAAATAAATAAATAAATAAATAAATAAATAAATAAAATAAAGTAAAACAAACCTTTTCAGTGCTGTCTAGCTAGAAGCAGCCTTTCAATCTCCAAATCCACGCTGAGAAAATCACACGTGGGTGCCAACCTCCAAGCTCTTATGTGAATATTTAAGCCCCGTTTCAGTTTCACAAAGCTAATAATTACAGAAAAGCCTACTTAAGTGAAACATTCTTTGCTAAAGACATGGGGGGAAAAAGTATAAACACCTACCAGACCTGCTTAAATGAGCATTTTGAAGAATTCAAGTATCAGTAAGGTCCCAGGCAACCCTTTTGTGTTCACTTGTCCTCTTTACACCAAACCTTTCTCCCCTCTATCTGCCTACCACCAGCAACACAGAATGTGCCCCCCCCTCCCCCGCCCACGCAACAGGATGTTCAGTTAGGGAACAATACGGTGTTACTTATATTTCACAAATAATTTTTCTAATTCAAAGCCCTGGGTTATTTTCAATTGAAGTCTTATCTCTTATTATTCAATAAAATGGCTTTACCCTCTGTGTCAGTAAATAACTTCTGTGTCAGTAAACACATGGTGGCAGGAGCATGTGGTTCTGTGTCCAGTGTGTCTGTGGATATATGTCATGTGTTGGGGGTGGGGAAAGCTGAGGGGAGGAGGGAAGGAAGTAAAAAGTGAAGGCAAGACCCTGTCTTTGATCTTGAAAATATGCTACTAGGTTCCTAATTACTTTACTCAATGGTAAAGACAGCCCTATATGCATATTTTCCTTCTGAAAAGATGAAAAGGAAAATGTTCCTAATTTACTGATAGCTTGGCTACTAATGAAACTTTGGTCACTAAGAAGCCATGAATGAAGTCTGGATGAAATGCTTTGTATCCTCTGGAATGAAAGCTGCCAAAACCCATTAAAATTATTTGGGGGATGTTCACTGTGCAGCAATTATAAAATAAAAACTTAGTACAATTAAAGAGAAGGAAAGATTTTGTGGGTATCAATGATCAATCAAACAAACAAGAGAATCCCAGAAAGTCAGTTATCTTATCACAGCCGACTTAGTGTGTTATCTTCTATGGACAGCCAGGAACATCAAAATGAACTTTCCTGTCTCCCCCCCCCCCCTCCCCCCCCCCCCCCCCCCCCCGGGCTCTGATGTCCTACTAAGCAAAAGAAAAAAAAGAAAAAAAAAAAAAAGCTTCTCTTTCTCTTTCCCCTGGGCATGGCTAGAAGTTAACTGAGTACAGAAAAGCCCTGGGATTGTGCAGCTCACTTTTTGCTGATTTGCTTGTGGACATGCGGCCTGGACGAAGAAAACTAGCAGTGGGATTTATTTTACATAATTCACTAGAGGCAGCCACAGCAAAATGTCAAGCAATGAATCTTTGCTTTCAGCCTGTCCAGAAATAGGCCGGGGAAGACGTTCTGACTACTGGAATTGGGGAGAATGGACTTTTTCTGAGCTGACTCAAAAATGCTGACAGCAAATGGCAGGTTACTGCTTAAGCACAGATGCCTCTTCATTGTGTCAACTTGGAAATGATCAGCACAATCTGGCAAATGCAATTTTTCTCACATTATGAGTGTATTTGGGCAGGTGCTATACTTCACTGAGGTCATATATTGTTTTTATGTTTTTTTGTGTGTGGGTTTTTTGGTTGGTTTTGTTTGTTTTTTTCCTCATACTAAACAGGGAAAAGATTCTCAAATACGTATTCAAAAAAGACTGGTCTTAAGATTTAGTGGGGGAATAAAAACATTAATAAATATTTTATCAATAATCAGAATATGGGTAATTCCTATATGTGGGGGCTTTGTTAGTACATATGCTCTAAACCTCTACCAAATCCAGAAGGAAAAATAGTATTAAGGAAAAATCTAGAAAACATTATTTTTAAAAACTTTTTAAAGGTTATTTTTACTTCTTTAGAGAGAGAAAGAGAGCACAGGAGCTGGGAAGGGCCAGAGAGAGAGAATCCCAAGCAGGCTCTGCACTCACAGCCCCAACACTAGGCTCAGTATCACCAACTGTGAGATTGTGACCAGAACTGAAATCAGGAGTCGGACGCAACCAGTCGCCCCTAGAAAATATTTTATAAGATAAATTTCTCAATGGCCTCTTTAATGGCCACAGTACATTCCGCTGTCATTTGGATATTGCCCTGTTTGGTTAAAGACCTTGTCACTCTCACTGTCACCACGGAGAGATGCCAGAGCTACTCAAAGTAGGCTGTCATTGGAGGGCTATGCCTGTGCATAAAGCAATACTTCACAGTCTGCAACAACAACAAAAACATAATTATGTCAGTAAGATTGGTGGCTTACTTTGTCCTACTAAGAGATTAAGATCAGACATGGTGAAGAAAACTCCAGCATTAGGAGGTGCAGCTCGGAAGCAAGCAACGGACTAACGTTTTAGGTATGCTGCTGAGCACTATGGCTATCAGACGTATGTCCCTGAACCTTGCTGGCTGCATATGTATGAGATGACAAAACCCCAATGTATTATTTAAGACTGAGCCATATCCTTTAGAGGATGTCACATTAGTAAGCATTGGGTAGGTAGCAATGTACTAAGTTCTAGAACATACAATAGTATAAAATATGGCCGTGCTTCAAGGAGTTTCAAGATCCACTTGGGGAAAACCATATTCAACAAAATGGAAGAATATGAACACAAGAGGACAAATATAGTATTATAAGTGCTTATCTCTTCTTTTCTTTTTTCTTTTCTTCTCTTTTTTTTCTCTTCTTATGAAAATACAAGAGCAAACAAAACTGATTATATCCCTACTGTCATGGAATGAAGAGAGACAATAAGATAAATACTAAAATAGATAATTTAATAGATGTTGATTAAGTTTAAAGGGGAAAGTAAGTTAGGGACAGAAGTAAGGAGTAGCTGGTGTGTGGTCAGGAAAAGCTTTATTGGGAAGGTGGTATTTAAACAGAAAACAAAACAAAACAAAACTTGTCCTTCATTTTTCCTATTGCATTAATGCTTCCTCCCTCCAATGTGGTTTGGGATTATTAAAAACAAAATCTTATATTTCTTTTAGAGTTATTTTTCCCTTTGGACTTTTATTTTTTTTATTTGAGGCACATGCATAGTACCTTCAACCTACCATATTTTTATATATAAGCTTATGTAATGCTTTTATAACTGTTCAAACAAATTTGATTTTATTTTGATGTAAGAAGTTTAAAGTTCATCCACTATGGTGTAGGGGAAAAAATGAATCTACAACAGATTTAATGTGGCTCCATTTCATCCCAGCTTTTTATCAAGAATAATCTCTCTTCTTTATTGGGTTTTTTGGTCACATTCACCTAGGTTTTACATGACAAACACAGATCTCTGAATTTCCAGACCTTTTGATTCTTCTAGTTTTATATCTTTTCTTCTATAGAAATCTTGAATTTAGTTTTTCATCAGAACACCATGGAAGACGATAAGAAATCTAAGAAATGTTAACAAATAACAACACTTATGATTCAGACAATGTGGAAAGTTTTCTTTAAATATTGTCACTTACTATTCTCAATGTTCCTTGATTTACAGATTAGCTACTAAATTATCTATTGGTAAATGGAATATTAGTTCTCTTCTTACTTCTGTTTCCATTTATTCTTCTTTCTTTTTTTGGAATTAGATTATTAAAAAAAGATTGAATGGGTATAGTTATAACTCTTAAATCTTTTAAAAATAAAAACTTTAGGGGCGCCCAGGTCGTTCAGTCAGTTAAGTGTCCAACTCTTGGTTTTGGCTCATCTCACAGTTTGTGGGTTCAGGCCTCTCATTGGGCTCTGTGCTGACAGTGTGGAGCCTGCTTGAGACTCTCTCTCTCCCTCTCTCTGTATCTTTGCTGCTTGCATGCTCTCTCTCTCCCCTCCTTCCTCAAAATAAATAAGTAAATGAATAAACAAACATTTTTTAACAAAATGAAAACTATAAACTCTCCAATGATATGAAACATTTAACAAAGTTTATTTTGGTGCAACTTGATATCCACCAATGTCATTTTAATTGGGACAGCTGGCATTTGTTCTTTCCAGTAGTTGGGGAAGATAGAAAACCAGTACATGATTCCCAAGAGTCTTAATAGGGAAATAATGGGGTTGTGCATTTTGTCCAAGACTCCCACTCTATGGAAACAACAAGTGGTCTGTATGGCCTATTCTGGACTTTTGTATTTTAAATATCAATTATCATAAATGTAGGTATGGGTAGAAGAAATAGGAAAGGGTTCATACAGAGGTAAAACACTGACATATTATTTTGGTCTTAGAATGTCAAAATAATGAAAAATGTATTGTGAATTTCTGAAAGCTTATGTAAAAAAGGATCATCCATTAGCATCTGTTGTGGTGGTTTGCTGCCCATAAGGCAGATACACCTACTACTCAAGTCTGCGTTGTCAAAAAACTTGGAAAGAATCAGACAATATAATAAAACATCAGCTCTTTCTAAGCATTGTTAAATGATTGCAAAGTTGGATCAGAATTCACTGCTAATTTCTCCTAGTTAAGTCTTCTTTCAGCCTTTAATGCACTGGGTTAAAGTTATACGTATCCATCACTGTAGTTACTGGATTAAAGTCACATGTACCCATCACTGCCACCTTTTTAAGGAAGCATAGTAGAGTTTTTATAAGTAAGGACTCCAAAACCAGACTGCATGGCTTCAAATCTCAGCTCTGACTTAATAGTTGTATGATCCTGGTTTTTTCACTTATAACATGAGGATAATACTGGTATTATCAAATGTTATTAGCACAGTGCCTAGCACATAGTAGGACCTGAATGTTGCCTATCATTGCTGTTATTTCAAAGGTCCATAAACCAGAAATATTACGAAATCCATGGCTTAAAGAATTGTAATAAAAGACAAATGCAATGCCACACATACACTTTTTTAACAAGTTTGTTTATTTTTGAGAGAGAGAGAGAGAGAGACAGAGAGGTAAACAAAGAGAGAGAGGAGGGGCAGAGAGAGACGGGGACAGAGGACCTGAAGTGGGCTTTGCATTGATAGTGGAGAGCCCGACGTGGAACTTAAACTCAAGAACTTGGAGGTCCAAGTCGGATGCTCAACTGACTGAGCCACCCAGGCATCCCCATATACTTAAAAAAAATCTTTCTCTCAAATATTTACCTATAGTTGAAGTTTCAAATTTTACAGATTATCCTACTAGGCAGATGGAGACACCATTTACTAAAATGGGGGAAATAAAGAAAAGAGTGATATGGGGGAGAGGGAAGCTGTGGGAAGAGTTAAGTTTACAACAAGTGGCATAAAGGTATTATTTGAGGGCAGAGGAATGGATGAGATTACTTAGATAGGGGAGATTAAATAAGAACTCTAAAATCAAGAACATAGTAACTTCAGCATCTAGGAGGCAGGTACAACAGCAGAAATGGCAGGTGCCTGGACAGAAGTCACAAATGGATGAGGACAGCCAGGTATGTGTAGTGTCATGGGTGACAATACTTCTAGAACAAGGGAGGGATCAAAGAGCAAAGCCAGTAATGATTAAGATGGTAACTGAAAAAAATGTTTAATGGATTTGACAATCTGAAGGTTATTGGTGCTCCTAGAAAGAGCAGTTTTGGCTGAGTTCTGCCAGGAAAGCCAGAATGAAGTGGGTGGAATACTGAATTTTGGGTTGCATGTATCATTAAAAAGTTTCGCAGAACTCAGCTATGAAGGAGAGCCAAGAAAAAAAAAAAAAGAGTAAGATGGATGTTAGGTGAAGAGAAAGGGTTTTTGGTTTATTTGATTTTGAGGTTAGTATGATCCAATAAATGATGTTGAAGATTTGAAGGGTGGGAGGAGAATAAATGAAAGACTGAGTTCTTGAGTAAATAAGCCAGACAGGACTTGGTTTGTAAAATCAAAACCAAAGTATAATATGAAGAGAGTGGAGATGTGTGAATACGAGTGTTCTTCTACTGATTTCTATCTTTGTTTTCAAGCATGGCCTTCAGTCATATAGAAAGTGTTGGGCATGGACTGGGTTACTTGTGGATTTTGTGACAACAATTAACAACGAACATTCCTAGTTGTCTGTCAGCCAAAGTGGTGGAGCATTGCTTAGTAAATAAGGGATGTCATGCTGCAGAGTGGAGAGGGGACTGGTCTGAGAATTAGGATTCCAGGGGCCCTAGTTGGAGATGGACCTCCAAACCAAGGTGTGATCTTGAGCTATGCATTTGAATCTTTGAACCTCAGCTTTTTTTTTTTCCTGTAGAAGGAGACTAAGATAGGTCATTTAGAATGGCCAATAAATGATTGGTGTCACTCTGTTTCATTATAGAACATAAAGATGGTCTTCAAAACTGCACGTACATTACAGTCAAAATAATTACATATATACTTATTTTGTGTTTACAGGCTAAACTTTAAAATTTTATACATTTTCAATACACCCTTTATAAAATCTGTCCTCAGTTATCTGTGGGATGGATGTTTTCCAGTCTCTTAACAGTTTGTCATTTAGAAATTTAAAAATGATTTTATTACCTTAGTGTTTAATTATAAACACGTTCCCAGGGCATAAAATGTAGAATTAAATACCAAAGTCAATATGAATTTTTGGTACTATAGATGGGGTGCTTTGGAGGAGAAAATAACGCTGCTACCTACAAAATGTTCATCAAGGATTTTCTACCTCTTCCTCCTCATTGCTTTAGTGATTTTTAAGTGTGCTTTATAAATATCCAATGACAACACAATCAAAGATGTGCAATTAATCTTTTCTTTCTTCTCTGACAAAAATCTTTGGTCTTAGCTAACTTAGGGTGTAGTAAAAGAAATTTAATTTTAGGCCTGGGGTATCCATTTTCTGTCACACAAAAAATAAATATACATAAAAGTATTAAGATCTCATAGAAAACAGTGTGGGGAAGAGCTGCCTGATTTTAATTTTCTGAAATGCAAGAGAATGCAATTAACTCTCCGGTTGTGATTAGCCTGTTGAAAGCTGGGTCCCCTCAGCAAATTATAGCACCCACAGCACCCATAATGATGTCATATACTCAGTATTATTTATTTGTCTTCTGATTTATGGACCTGGAAATGAAGTCATGGGACTTGTGGATTAATAATGAACAGAGCCAAGTTTAAGTTGCTGCTCTGTCTCTGCTCTAATTATATGTGTGTCCACTGGGCTTCTTTAAAGTGGACATTTGCCAGAGCTAGACCGAAAGCACTTGCCTTGGTAGCAATATTTAAGAGGGCACCAAAACTCAGTGATCAAAATAAATAATACTTGAAAG
The DNA here is from genome assembly GCF_027475565.1 of Acinonyx jubatus. Lineage (NCBI taxonomy): Eukaryota > Metazoa > Chordata > Mammalia > Carnivora > Felidae > Acinonyx > Acinonyx jubatus. The sequence continues at coordinate 68,160,518 of NC_069388.1, forward strand.
CAATAGTTAAAAATCAAAACTAATATTTTAAACATCAAAATTGGTTCATGATCAATAACATGTCAGAATTTTATTTTCTTTTAATTTTATTTTTTTAAGTTTATTTATTTTGAGAGAGACAGAAGGAGCACAAGCAGGGGAGGGGCAGGGAGAGGAGGAGATTTTCAAGCAGGCTCCCCACGGTCAGTGCAGAGCCTGACGGAGGGCTTGAACCCATGAAACTGTGAGATCATGGCCTGAGCCAAAATCAAGAGTTGGATGCTCAACTGACTGAGCCACCCAGGCACCCCTAAAATGTCAGTATTTTAAATAAAGACAGGACTAATAACAGTTCATCTATACTGAAGTTTGAAACAAAAGGAAAGCTTTGTAATACTGATGCAGTCTTGATTTAAATGTTTGGTAAAAAATCATCATAGATTTTTTTTGCATTACCTATTTTTTTTCAAAATATTGCATTCATTACTGAGTTTTTAGTGTCCCCTTAAATTCTGCATCCAGGTAAGTCCCTCACTTGCCTCACCCTACTCTTGGCCTTTTAGGCCTTTTAAATTTACCACCAAATAGCTGACACATAGGAAGCATTGTGCTTGTAACTTCTTTCTGTTTTTTAAATTTATTTATTTATTTTGAGAGAGAGACACACACAGAGAGAGAGAGAGAGAGAGAGAGAGAGAAACTCAAGCACACTCCACACTGTCAGCACAGAGCTTGATGTGGGGTTCCATCTCACGAACCGTGAGATCATGACCTGAGCCAAAATCAAGAGTTGGACGCTCAACCTACTGAGCCACCCAGGTGCCCCCCATAACTTGTTTTTGCTGCCACTGAAGCATGGCTCCTTTTGGACACCAACCATCATTTCCCCCACTAAGTTCTCTTCCTTCTCATTTCTGTAAAAGGGTTATTTGTGTACTGCCCTAGACAAATTCTTCTGGATAGAATTCAATACTTCAAACAATCAAAACAACTTACTACATCAGGGGAGATAAAGAATATTTTCAAGGAAAATAAATTCCATTCTTTTTGCTCAAAATTGGGCAAACGGTTGCAAGGAAGGGAGTTGCAAGAAATAGTTTTTCAATAGGAGTAAGTTAGTGAATCTATGTACCTAAACCTAACATGTATAATAGTTATGTCCATTTAATTCTTGGAGCACGAAACAAATGAATGATTGCAATCAAAGAAAAATAAAAAGGCTGTGTCCAACTTCAAATGGTAAGTAAACAATTTTTGAACTCTGAAATATCTCAGAACCAACTCTGTAATACTTCCAATTTGTGAACTACTCTCCGTTTCAGCACTTACTCAAGGCAAAACTTTACAATGTGTGGGGATTTATGATGAGTGTATCAGTGCCAGTGCTCTAGCTGAACAGACTTAAAGCTCCATAAGGGAAAGAACTATGACTTCTGTTTGCTTATCTTTGTATACATGGCACCCTAAGTATCCCTGTACTATCTATAGGAAGGGATTCACTTCACCATCGGTGGATGGGTATAAAGTACCAACTCAAAGCAATGACATATGGAAAGATTTTCTAGTAAATAAGCCAAGGGTGTGGAAGGGAAACTGGGCTTATATAAGGGGGAGGACTTTGCCAATTCTACTTTGAGATGGGGAAAAGGAGGTTTTCTCAAGAGAAACCCTCTCCTCCTCACTGGTTCACAGAAGATGGATCTGGGAACTGGTACTGACATCCTTGACTTCCTAAGCCTTTTAAACTGATGTAAGGAAATCTTAGATGGATTTCAAGGCCTAGTTTAAGTTATTCCTCACTCATAAAGCCTATGGGATTTATACTGTACTATATCATGTTGCTCTTGATTATATACCATCTTGAATTGCTCAGTGTAGCACATATGGTAACTTTCTATGAACCACCACCACCACAACAACACAGTTCCTTCCATCAAAACAGAGCTATCAAGATATCTGTCAAAATAATGATTCAATAATTCAATGACTATGAGGTAAATAGTGTCCTCTAGATTACTGCAATCTAGAAACTGTACAATACTACATAGTGACTACTGTTCCAATACCATGCTGCTCATTGTTATGTTACACTTCTGTCTTATATTTACAGAGTAAATTTAATTTTATTCTTTCCTTTCCTTTTTTTTTAATAGCTAAAATAATTCTCAGGACATAGCAAATATTGAATGAATATTTCCTAGCTGTTAAATTGAAAACTTTCTTTAAAAGAAGAGAAGCCTAATTGTAGAAATACAGGTGGTTTTATTTTGCCTTTTATCTGTTATACACATATATATTTTTAAGAAGCCTTCACACTAAGCATGGAGCCCAATGCAGGGTTTGAACTCATCACCCTGAGATCAAGAACCTGAGCTGAGATCAAGATTGGGTGCTTAACTGGGGCACCTGGGTTGCTCAGTCAGTTAAGCATCTGACTTTGGCTCAGGTCATGATCTCATGGTCTGTGAGTTTGAGTCCCACATCGGGCTCTGTGCTGATAGCTCAGAGCCTGGAGCCTGCTTCATATTCTATGTCTCCCTCTCTCTCTGCCTCTCCCCCATTTGTGCTCTGTCTCTCTCTGTCTGTCTCTCTCTCTCTCTCTCTCTCTCTCTCTCAAGAATAAATAAGCATTAAATTTTTTTTTTAAAAAGAGCTGGATGCTTAACCAACTGAACTACCTAGGCATCCTGGTTCTGTATTTTTAATTATCCTACAAGTATGTCTTATTTTCATCATCAGACAAAAGAATGGTTTAAACTTTCCAAAAAGTGAGAACCTAAGTATCTGTGTTATGGCCAAGTGTAAGTGACTATACCTTGTCTAATTTGAAGGAAAATACATATTTACAAAAACTTAATATAACACCATATGATATGGGGCATGCAATTTCTTTTTCGTCTCATCAAATAAAATAATCTCTACTATTATGCTACATTTCAATCTCTATGATAAAGTCTACATATGTCATGCAACAAATAAAGTAGCCAGTCTTTCAAATGTTCATGCTAATAGGGTTGCATTCTTATATTTTGACTCCAAATTGATTAAACCAACTGGAAATGCTGATGTTTTTTCTAATCTTACCATAAAATTTAGAAAGTAACCATGTGCTTGGTAGGGTCAACCCTAAATAAAAGATACATATATATTTCAAAAGAGACGTCTGTTTACATCCAGGATGTTCTTTGTTTTTGTTTTTTAAAAATAATCAGAAACATCAGTTGGTCTCCATTAAAAATGCACTCAGCTAAAATTCACCTTTGTGGGTGTTGGGAGATCAGCAGTGAAATTTAGAAAAGTCACACAGTGAGTAGGGGAATATTACCTAGCTACAGATATTTAAAAAATTCCTTAAATCTACTATCTATCCTGCTTATGGCTTTTTAAAATTGAAATAAAAACCTTGCCCAAATGAAATAGAGAACTTCACTAATCTCCATTCACCAATGATGGCAGAAGCCCCCCATGGGTTATTAAGTCTGAGAGATGTGTGAACAAACATGATAATAAGCAAGTAAAGTGTATCGTAAAATATACTGTGTTCATTTATTGTGACAACTGGGGTGTAATTATACTAGGAAATGCACTGCACTTTAGTCAGTGAAACTAATAAAATCTGAACACCAGGGGACCTTTCTCTAGTCTGCGCTATTAAACTACTTTTGAGGAGAAGGTGAACAATCTAAAAATATGGGAGGAATGTTCACTTCTGTAGATTAGCAAAGTGGGGGTTAGTCAGATTCTCTTGTAGTCTAATAAATAAAATCTCTCTGTTTTTTCCTTGTTACTTGTGGATATATAACCAAAGAATATTTTACTTCATTCCTGGATAATTATAATTCCTAAATCTGTGTGGATTATTTATGCTGTTCATCTCCCTGTCTCCCTCCAATTAGGAAACAGGAAAGAAAAAGAAAAAAAAGCAAAAACCTCCATTGTATTGGAAGTACCTTTATGAAGCTCTAAGTAGAAAGGCAGGAAAAAAAATTACACAAAGATAAGGAGACAAAGGGACCCCAGAGATGATAATGACGCATGATGACAAGCAGGTGTAATGATTAAACCATTAACGGAGGTCACAAGGAAAGTGAAAGGACTGTGTAATTCCACATTAAGAAACCATGGGCTTCCTAGAGTGAACTGCTATTTGGGAAGTGTAGTTAATTGACTTTTATGACACTTTTTATGAAAATTAAAATGCATATCTTTTACTACCCTAATAGTTTTACTGGTACTGTGAGATTTATGTGCAGTGATATACCACAAAGCATATGCAACAATTCACCAAAGAGCACCAGAGTGGATTACTACCGTTTCCTTTTGTCCTTTGGCAGCTGACAATCAAGATCAAAATTACAGGCTTAGAGTCACCTACCAACTCAATGAACAGAACCACGTGGCTCCACATAAAATAAAAGCAATGCTCACATTAAAAACAAAATGAGTGTTATACCAGAGGGGCTTGAAGGGACTGCCTAGGGAAAGCTGGGTATTTTTTTCTGAGCACCAAAGGACTGATATTACTCCATTTACTGGCCCAGAAAGTGGCAGGTTCTTTCAAGACCTTTCTGGTTAAACAAGGTTGTCCAATGAAACATGTGCACTGTGAGCTGCTTGGGAGAGAGACCTGGTGAACTCAGACCTCTTTATGGGTAGGCCCACTGCAAATGCTAGATTTTAGAGCCCGTTCCTTCTAATACATCGAAGCACGAAACAAGGATTGGCTTCACTTTGATAAAACTGCTGTGGCCTGCATTTGGCCTGCTAAACCACAGATTACCAAAAGTCCATGTGAGGTGAAAACAGTGATGTTAAGACAGTGAAACTATGCTGAGTTTTTTCAAATTAGGAATTCTAACATACTAAACAAATCATGCCACACATATTCATTCCTCTAAACTTCTCAATTCCTCTAAACTTCACTTTCTAAGAGAAGTCTTCTCTCAGTTACCTAAGTCGATGTAGCCAGTCCCTGGTTCTGCCTAGTTACAGGCTTCTATTAGAGCAGCGCTTGTCACACTTGAATGTACATATGAATGGCATCTTGTTAAATGCAGATTCTGAATTAGTAGGTGTGTAGCGGGTGGGGAGATCTGTGAGTTTGTATCCCTCATGAGTTTGCAGGTGCTGATGGTCCTCAGACCACAGTATACGAAGTATTAAAGCATTTCTTAAATTGTAATGATCTGTACACATGCCAGCCATTTCTTCTTATCCATGAGCTCTCTGAAAGCAAATGCAAAGGCAGCATGGCAACAAATACCAATTACAGAACGCTGGCCAGTTTGGGGGTACAGTAAGCATCTTACCCTCTATTACCTTCAATTCTCAGAACAACCATGCAAGAATCCTGCAAGATTTGTAATCATATCCTCATTTTACACATGAAGAAGTTGAGTCTCAGATACATTAATCCACATGGCTGTGGCCCTATAGGTGCCAGGTGGCAGTCAGAACGCAATTCTATTTGCCTCCAAAGTCTGTTATCTTTGCACTGCACCCACAGACTCCTCGTTTATTTCAGTACGCCCAGATCCTAGCAGAGCATTTCATGTTATAGAAGGTGCTCAATACATGTGCTTGGATCTGTGAATATTTTATCTACAGACTGACCTTTGCTCATATTATCCCCCTTGGGTGAAGTAGTGTCCCTGCTTCTCTCTGTCCAGTAAGGTCCACCTCACTCCCATCATTTCCACTTAGCCCATGACTGTGTTTATCCTCTCTTCTAAATTAACATACAACAACTCTTGTTATACAATGAACATATAAATTACTAGTTATCTCATTAGCAATGCCTTTTACCCATTCTAGAATTATTTATTGAGTACACACGAAGTACCAAGTACTGTTTTAAGCACTTGTGATAGGTCACAGAACAAAAGAGACAATTCTTTGGGTCTCGGGAATCATTCTTCCAATGGAAACAGAAACTCTTTTGGTCCAGGGACCCAATCATATCATTTTCCCTACTTCTCACAGTGTTTTGTCCACAGCAAATGCACAATTAATAACAGTCTCAGACTTGGATAGTTTACTCTGTAAATATATTCCTAATCCCCAGGAGAGTCCTTAGCACAAGGCCTTTCTATTTTTGCACAAGTGACTCTCAGAAGGTAGAATGATGCTTTCTCATCTCCTACTAGCAGTGCTCCAGGGCAGAAGCAGAGGTATTAAAGCCTCCTACATAGTGTTAAGTATCAGTTGGAGAGACAGGAGTCACTAAAGTTAAATCACAGTAGTTTTTAGCAAAAAGAAATTTTCTATTAGGAAGTGTAGCAATGAGAGGTGGACAAGCCAAACTTGTGAAAGGTTAACTTCACCGTCAAAGACGATCCTTTTTCTTCCTGACACACCACAACTTTAGACTACAAACCTGCTATCTTGGAAAAATCACATGCTTATCATTTCATGATTTTTTTTTTGTCAACGACATCTCAAATTTACACTATCTTTAAATAGAGGAAACATGTATTTTCCTGGGTTATTCAGAATGTTCTATATTCTACTTCATAAAAAGCATTACTTTCAAAGTCTGATCATTCACTGAAGGTATACAAAGGTTTTCTCTTTGAAGCTGCAGGCTTTATAAAGTTTTGTAGGCGTGCTGGTCACATGATTTACCATGAACCAGTACAGGGTATAGGCCTGCTGAAAAGTGACTTAAAAGGAAGATAGGACTAAATTTGCTCTGTATCAGTTCTTCCTCATCTTTACAATTTGTTATATTGAGGACATCTGAATATATCAATTCATCTTGTGCATCCTCTAAAATATTTGACATGAAAGTAAAGAATGCATGTGAATACTCTCAATTTGACTATTTTATTCAACATTGAGAGACTGCATGATGCAATTTCTGGATGGCAGACCATGGGTTTTATGTGAGATAAGCCTGAATTCTTATTCTAATCAACATGGGAACATGGGCATACTCCTTTACCTTAGATACAGCTTTTGTGAAATAGATGTCAGTATCCTCATTATGGAAGGATGGTAAAATGAGGAAAAGAAAAAATCTTATAAAAACTCAGCCCATAGTAGATGCTCAATTAGTAGTGGTAATCGTGATCTTATTAACAATTATGGACCCCTAATTATATTACTGTTTTTTAATCACCAAAAAGCACTTATTTAAGTACCATTAGCAATTACATTTAGCATTTAGCATGATCCCTATGCCAGTGAAATCTTCAGCTTAAAACATATTTGATATAAGTAGATATTTGAAAGGAGCTATAAATAAGTAGCAATACCAACATGAAAGAAACAAATAGCTCAAGTCTTTGCCTTGTGTTTCAGGATTAATTCAAAGTTTCCCTTCTCAAAAGAGGAAGACAGCCCATTAATCAGATTTCTTTTTCCAAGTTCTTCTTTTTTATAAGACTTGGCAAGAAAGGTCTTTGGCTAAAATATAGCTTAAGATTAGTGTGGTGAGACTGAACTGTAGGCTACATTTTAGAAGAACCTTAAACATGAGTAAAAAGAGGTCTAGGGTTGAGGAAAAACAAAGTAAGTATATAGTGACAATGGATCACAGACCCTTGGAACTCTAGGTGCCTTGATGATAAGGTAAATGAAAACTTTTCATTTTATAACAAGGAAACTGAGGCTCGCAAAGGAATACTGAGAAGGAATACTGTATCTGGGGGGATTCCTAGTGACCCAAGATCACATTTATTTAGCAGGTGGTAGGGTAGTTAGAGATGTGGAATGTTTTAGGCAATGAAAAAGGAAGAATGTATTATCTTCCATAAATGGCATTTTTTTTTGAATGGCACTTTTGACAGTGGTTCAGTTGCTGCAAGTTTCTTCCAGAATACAATTCTTTCGCAGATAAGAATAATACTTTATTTCCCAATCTATGGCAATTATCAGAGTATTATTCTAAAGAATGTCACAGGATAAGCAGAGAAGGATGTGCACTTGGGTTTAGTCATTGTCCTCATACTGCAGGGGGAATTTTGCCTTGAACTAGATTTTTCACAGCATGAATAGTGTGAATGGGAACTTTTCAAACATTCTTATGATTGCCAGCCAGCTGAGGAGGCTGATAATCAAAATGAAAATTTGTGTTATTTCTTTTAAATCACTATGCCAAAAACATCCAAGATTATATTGAAACTGTTTCATAAATCTAGTTATAATGTTTTACTTAGAAAAATTCTTAGGCAGAACTTCCTTTATTTCATTTGATAAAGTATGTATTATCTGGAAAGCATAGAACTAAGAAGGTGACCTTAGAGATCATCTAGTCTAACAGTCCTCAAACCCAAGTACGTATCAGAATCACCTAGAGGCTCTCAAAATACCGATTTCTGGGACCCACCCCATACTTTCTAACTTAGGAGGTCTTGAATATGGCAAGAGGCATTCCTAACAATTTCATAGGTTATGTTGACAGGCTGGTCCAGGAATGACAATTTGGGAACCATGGACAGTCCAGCCCTTTCATTGTATGACCTCCTTTTTGGTTAAGGTAGGCAAATTCAAATGTTCTTAGAAATTATTTTTTAAACTTTTTTCTCAACCCCTCTAACCATCAAGCAATTTGTATTTCTTTAAAATTTTTTTAAATGTTTATTTACTTATGAAAGAGAGAGAGAGAGAGAGAGCAAGTAGGGGAGGAGCAGAGACACACAATCTGAAGCAGACTTCAGGCTCTGAGCTGTCAGCACAGAGCCCGATGCAAGGCTTGAACTCACAAACCGTGAGATCATGACCCAAGCTGAAGTCAGATGCTTAAATGACTGAGCCACCCAGGCCCCCAAGCAATTTCCATTTCTGATGCTGTCAATCTAGACTTGGCAGACCTATTATGATTTAGGTAACCTTGGAGGTGGAGAATACTCACCATCCTACTAAACTGATTTTAGGCAAATTCACTTAAAATACTGAACCAGAGCAATTAGGCCAATTAACCCTCTTATAATTGGTACAGTTGTATACACAAATGCTATCTTTATCATACTTAATATGGAAAAGGTAAAACAACGAGAATATTCTGAATTACATCTATGTAACACCAAATGGGCATTTGGCTCTTCTGGAGCTGTTGCAAAGGCAACATTTAAAGAATTCTTCAAGGACACTGGTGGACTAAATCAGGGCACACAAGTGATAAGCTATTATAAGAGAAATTTTTCCCCAGAGAGCTTATGTTATTGCTAGAAAAATACTCCAATATTGCAAAATCTTATTAAAGCTTAGATAAAAAAGATCAAATAAGCAGTGTAGCATTTCATAATGATGTGATTATTCCTGCAGGTATCAGCTAATTAATGAGAGGGAAGTAAATTGAACAAAAAATAGTTACCTTGAAAGAAACTTAAGTCCCAGAATTTGTTACATTTCATGTAATGTACAATGCCATCTTAAGTGGAATTTGAAGAAAACAGAATGTAATGTTTTTAAATCCCTCTCCCATGGTATGTGAGCACGCACACACACTCACCCACATTTCCCCTGACAAATGCACACATCTTTACTCAAAGACTTTCTTTCTAGCTACACGAGACTCTAATTCCACATGGATTTTTACCATCAGGAATAAAGAGAATGAAAAATGCATTTACGGTAACGGGATAAAAAATGATACCTTACCCTTGCCAGATGTTATGTAATATATATACACATATATGGTGAGTATTATATACATTATAATATATGGCATTATATATCATATATATGGTGAGTAATATAATATAGTATATTTATATATTACATATAAAAGAATTGTAGGGATGGACACAGACATCAGTTAATTTGTAAATTACGGACTTTGGGTGATTATAATATGTCAATGTAGGTTCATCAATTGTAACAAATGTACCAATCTGGTGAATGATGTCAGGGGAGGTGATGTATGTATGCGGATAGGAGGCATATAGGAAATCTTTGTGCCTTCCCCCTTAATTTTTGTGAATCTAAACAAAGCTGCTCCATAAATATAAAGTCTTTAAAAAATCAGGTAACTAATGGAGGCTTCAAGACACTAATCTTCAAATATTACCCAGCATTTAATATGTGCTAGGCATGTGAGAAATCATACCAAAAATGGAAGACAAGGATGTAAAATATAGCTGGGGAATAAAGGTGTATACACACATAAGCAAACTAAAACCAAAAGCAAACCCCACACCTTTTAGAGACAGTAAACATTTGAAGACTCAGAAGCAGAAGAAATCACCTACTAACTGAAGACTGTCTCATTCTGGGTGAACTTGATTTGAGCTGGATCATCTCCATGGGCTGAATTTTCCTGGGCAGAGTGGCAGTTGAGGAGAACAATCCAGATGAGGGACTCACTCACTGATCACAGATGATAGCAAAGAGGGCATTCAGTGACTACCCTGATGTGTCTGTAAATATCTGTATTAAAGAGTAAATGCTCGAGCACAAGAGGGATAAAGCATGCTTTAGGGTTGTGTTTGTTGGGCAAGACGGTGGAGAACTTTAAATGATGAATGAGAGAATGCAGAGTTCCAAAGAAATGAATGTCAACAACCTACTGACATCAGAAAAGGGAATATTGGGGTTAGGGAGACTGGAATTTTCAGGTGACCTTAAAAGCACAAATGATAGTTCGTATTAAAGACCTACTCCATTTGGTTTTACACCAATATAGCCTGCAGGGACTAAGCTAAAAACAAAGTTATCCCCTCATATAGCTCCGAATTCCATAAGACAGGCTGAATTCACAACTCATACAGCAGCCCCTCATACTGCACTCCATAGATTGATTTTAGTTTCATCATTTTTAGAACCTTGTTTTTATCTTTTGCACTTCAACAACACTGAAAGTGCTTCCAGGTTTTGATTTACAAAATCATTGTCACTGTCAATAAAAGGAACATGCCCAACACACCACAATCCAGTTTAATTACTTCTGTGATGTCTCCTGTGGCTGAGAGGAAATGGTATTTCTCTAACACTTTCATGTTTTTAATTTAGTAAAATGGAGCCCTTGCCATGAATAGGACCAAGGAGAGTGGATTCATGATTGAGGTCATGGAAGATGGACCCTATAGTTCTAGCAACCCTGTCTTACTCTGAGGGTGTGATGACTGCAGAAAGGCAGATCCTTGATTCTGGATTCCACCTAGTGAGCATTCAAGTGGAAACACGGCTGGGGTATTTAATGCAGCACGTCATGACCTGATGAAGCTTTGGAGACATATCCAAAGGTCTACTTTTACTCAGGACCATTCCCAAAGTCAGTATTGCCCTGAGCTGCTGGAATCCAGATGAGGCCTTAAACCTTTCCAACAGGAGAAGCCAAATATCAAAATATATACTGTGCCACTGGAGTGAAGAAACCAAGCAAAATGTATTCTTTATTTTCTGCTATATATTCCATCTGTTTCTCTCCCTAAAGGGTCATATGTTATATATTTATAAGAAGTATTCACACCTACACGAACAGTTTCCTCTGTCCCCGTCAAATGCAGCCTCCTCCTTGCTTGCGACCCATTTTTTTTTTTAAACATCCTTCTGTATCAGCTCATCCTTTTATGAAACTTGTTTCATTCTGAAATCATTTCAAGTTAAGAAACGCCTTTGTACCTTCCTATCTCACCAAATCCTGGGGAGATTAAGCCTCAGGCTCTACAGGCCGTTTTCTGAGAGATGTGAATTTAGATCATTAGGGTCATTAAAATCATACACTCCATAATACCCAGAGCTAACAGATCATCCTTGTACTTTATGCTGCTGTAGAATGCTACCAGAGAAGTAACAATGTCTAACAGCACTGAGCTGCAGAGGACACCATAATTCCTCCCCATAAAAGAATCCTACACTTTTTAATTGCAATAGTAAATCTCATTAAAGACACAGAATGCTTTGTTCAGGGCAGGAAAAGGGATCACTGGTAAAGGTACATTTTCTTCACAGTAATATTTTTTTGCTTTATGACCAGAATTATTTCTAAATGCAAGCACAACGTTATTTTTATCATGACCTTTTTCTGGACTCTGCACATTTCCCTTGAGCTTTCTAGCCCTTCTCTACAAATACAAGGGGCCCATGGTCTTTACTATTAATCTCATAGTGACTTTTCATGATCTGGGCTTCATGCATTCTCTTGTGTTACCCCCTTGTGTTTTCCAAAAACATTCAAATACTGCGGTGCTAATCTCTGACTTCATTTTTTCTCTGTGTGTGTTCTTTCTGCCTCTACAACTATATATAGAGGAAACTGAGATATAATCAATGTAATGAAACACTCAGTGCACATTCACTGGTCAGCACAATTCTGAACCTTACCTGCTCATTTCCCATAACATACATTGTCATTCTGATTCAAGCAGAAGAACCTTGGTAAATATTTTGCCTGATTTCATTATCAAAGGTTAAATTATTATCTTTGAGAAACTCAGGCTGTCATAGAAAAATCACAGAAAATCCCCATCTCTCTTTCATAATTGGTACCTTTTTTATAACAGAACTGGAAGTTAATGACAGCATGCACCTCAGACAGCTATGAATTGTTAACCCATCTTTAGAAGCAGCAACTGAACAGTTGAAGGGAGTAGCAGGTTTCCTGCCACAGAATGCTCAAATTTAATATAAAAATCAAGAGTGAGATGAAAATGGGGAAAAAAAATCTGCAGTGTTAACTGCCAGTCACTACTAACTTCTATAGGAATTTTGCATCTGGGAAATTTGAACAGCATTTACACTGAATCAACCCCTCTTGGAAAGGAATTGTGGGTACAAATAATAATATGAGCTTGGAGTTAGACCTACATTCATATTTGTCTGTGTAAATTATTAGCCATTTTAGACCAAAGAAGTTATGTAACTGCCCATACCTAAGTCTTTTCATTTGTAAATTGAAAATATTAAGATTTTTTGAAGTTTGAAAAGGTAAGGTTTATAAAATATAAACAGTACGCATATACCTGTTAATTATGTCACTAACATTAAAATACACTGGTGTGATCTACATAAAAGTATTTTGTAGTCCTTATGCACCAGCTACGTATATCCACAGAAACAGAGCATATAAACAACTTGCCTGATCCAACCATTTCCTTCCAAATTCAATCACAATTATATTCTTTTAAAATAAAATATCTAATTCGCAAAGTCTAACTACTTTTGATCTTATATTCTTTTAAAATAAAATATCTATTTTTGCAAAGTCTGAACTACACCTTCTTTATTAAAATTTTTTTTTCTTCATATTTATTTGCTTTTGAGAGAGAGAGAGAGAGAGAGAGAGAGAGAGAGATAGCGCAAGCGAGGGGCAGAGAGAGAAGGAGACACAGAATCTGAAGCAGGCTCTAGGCTCTGAGCTGTCAGCACAGAGCCCGATGTGGGGCTCGAACTCACAGACCATGAGATCATGACCTGAGCCAAAGTCAGAGGCTCAACTGACTAAGCCACCCAGGTGCCCAGATACACCTTCTTTAAAAACCTACCCATGACAGTCTCTTCAACAAACGGTATTGGGAAAACTGGATGGCTACATGCAATAGAATGAAACTGGACCACTCTTACACCATACACAAAAATAAATGCAAAGTGGATGAAAAACCTAAATGTGAGACAGAAAACCATCAAAATCGTAGTGAACACAGGAAGTAACCTCTTTGACCTCAGCCACAGCAACTTCTTACTAGACACGTCTCTGAAGGCAAGGGAAACAAAAGCAAAAATGAAGTATTGGGACCTCATCAAGATAAAAAGTTTCTGTGCAGCAAAGGAAACAATTAACAAAACTAAAAGGCAACCTATGTAATGGGAGAAGATATTTGCAGATGACGTATCTGATAAAGGTTTAGTATCCCAAGTATCTAAAGAACTTATAAAACTCAGCACTCAAAAACCAAATAATCCAGTTAAAAAATGGGCAGAAGCCATGGATAGATATTTTTCCAAAAAAGACATACAGAAGGCTAACAGACACATGAAAAGATGCTCAACATCTCTCATCATCAGGGAAGTATAAATCAAAACTACAATGAGATATCACCTCACACCAGTCAGAATGGCTCAAATTAACAACACAGGAAACAACAGGTGTTGGTGAGGATGTGGAGAAAGGGGAACCCTCTTACCTTTTTGGTGGGAATGCAAACTAGTGCAGCCACTCTGGAAAACAGAAGCAGAACTACCCTATGCTCCAGCAGTTGCATTACTAGGTATTTACCCAAAGGATACAAAAATGCTGATCTGAAGGGATACATGCACCCTGATATTTATAGCAGCATTATCAATAATAGCCAAATTATGGAAAGAGCCACCCAAATGTTGAGTGACTGATGAATGGATAAAGAAGATATACACAATGGAATATTATTTATCCATAAAAAATGAAATCTTGCCATTTGCAACAACGTGGATAGAACTAAAGAGTATTATGCTAAGCGAACTAAGTCAGAGGAAGACAAATACCATAGATTTCACTCATATGTAGAATTTAAGAAACAAAACAAACATAGGGGAAAAAAGGAGCAAACCAAAAAACAGACTCTTAACTATGGAGAACAAACTGAGGGGTGCTGGAGGGTAGGTGAGTGGGGGGATGTAATAAATGATGCAAGGAGTACATGCATTGTAATGAGCACTGGGTATTGTATGTAAGTGGTGAATCACTAAATTCTACACCTGAAACTGATATCACCTTGCATGTTAACTAACTGGAATTTAAATAAAAATTTGGAGACAGGAAAAACAAAAAACAAAAAACAAAAAACAAAAAAATTTAAAAAATAAAAACATTCCCATGATAATCTGATTCTATAAAATTGGAGAATTATTTAACATTTTACTCTATTCATATATCTTCTTGATTAATAAATGGCTACTAAATTATTTACTGTTGATACTTATTTAGTATTAAACAGGATTCTGAGAATTCACCATCATTAATCTTCATTTTGTTCAAAGGGTTTTCAGTGCATCAGTTCTGGGGAGGTAAAAACCATTTTAAAAAAGTAAATCTAAACCTCAAGTTTCAAAAATGCATACCTCAGATTCAGACAGTCTCCCTACCCTATCCTGGACCCTGCATGTGCTGTGTTGCCCTAGCTGGAAAGAAAAGTGAGAAACCTGAGCACAATACACTCCAAGAGAATGAGAAAATTATTCAGATACAGACCCTAGTCATAGAGCTCTTCAAAATTTCATGTAGTGGAAGTTGCAACCACTGTAATCCCTTAAGGATAGTTAACCACGGTGACTGGTGAACCTTCTTTCAATGGAGCCCTAGTCTAGTTGGCCTCTGGTGGGATATCACAGTATTAGCCCAGTAATGCAAACATCAAAGACCACCTCTATATTTATATAACCCAGCACTGATGAGCAATGACATCAGAGCCAAGGGAAAGCCTACCCATTCAGAACACTAAGTGAGCCAGAAAAATTACAGAGCACCAGCAGTAGGAAAAATTCACCTGGGCCTTCCTTCTTGACTTCTGGTGTAAAACTGACACCATTTACAAAAAGTAAAGAGCTATTCAGAGTCATGAATCATTTACCTGCTCAACAATACAGGGTACTAATCTGGATCATTCAAATACAATAATGTTCTATACCACTGTTTTGGGGGTTTTCTCCCCACTTGATTTTCTTATGCAGATAAAGCTTAAAAATGTCATTTCACTGCTCAATTGTAATACGAAAAGACCAATGTCTTTTAGGTATTTACTTTTATGATGTCTATTGCCAACAAGAACAAAGATACATTTATATGACATAGAAGACAATATTTCTATTTTAAAGTACGTTTCTCTGTCATATATGATGCTTTCCTTTCTGTTTTTTATTGCATTTTCTGATCAGCGTGAACAATATCTTAATTCTTTTGGTTTAATCTAAGATAAGTCTGACCCTGTTTCCCCATAGATAATTTTTCTATGGCATTATCTGTAAACACTGCTTATGCATTGCTTTAAACAACTTAAAGGATGCCATGTAGAAATGCTTGAATGATCCAAGGTCAGTAAGATTCACCATACAGTGAGGATCTGGTTGTGGACAGAGCTAATTGCTAAATTTTATTCATCCCTAAATGGTACTGGCAACAAATCAGCTCACAGCTTAATACTACTGGCAGCTCTAAATGGAACAGAAACAATGTGACTTTGATCAAGCTATTTTTATATGTGTTATGATTCACTTCCAGTAGATATGATATTGATGCTCAAATACTGGATATTGGATTCTCTTGACAAACAACAAAAAAAGTGAGAAACAAAGCTGAAGGTATTTTTAAATGTCATGGTAACAAGTCACAGTCAAATCTAGTTTCAGTGAACATTTCTAATTCTCATACAAAAGATATAATAAATTCCTATCAGAAAGATTTTCTTCTGGCAAATTTAGAATTCTGAAAATAGTCTTCTAATGGCAGAGACCATACCCTCCTAGCACCAAAATAATAGCACTATGATGTATTATTCCCTTATGGTAACAGACACCATTGAAGCTGAAGTGTAATTTAGCACACAATTCTGCACTAATGTAATGTGACAACGTTATTATGTTCACTATTTTCCATGTGATCATAGCCATATTCATCTTCCCCAGTCTGACATTAAATTAGCTAATAAAGTTATATTCTATTCTGCACCACAGGGTGAAAGCAGTGAAAGGATTACTGTATAGCATAAGGGTTTGATGGTGGTATGTATATGTGTGTGTGTGTGTGTGTGTGTGTGTGTGTGTTTGTGTACAAGCATGAATAGGTGATATGTTGGTTCTATATAGTGACTGTAATGTAAACTCCTGGCAGAGACCTGGCACATAGCAGGCACTCAGTAAGTGGTTACATGGAAGAAAAAGTTGACAAAAAGCTACAATATATGGTACATTAGAAAAATGGTTACTCTAAGATTTCAGAATAGGGGAAAGCTAAGGCTCAGATAGGAGGACTATCAAAGTTTCCATGGGATGAAACAGTTAAGTAGAGATTGAAAATGAAATTATATTTCTTCGAGCAGATATATAGTAAAAGGAATTCATTCCAGGTGGAATGAGAGCATTCCCCAGGAGGATAAATTAGCATAAGCAATGGTGAGGAAATTGGGAAAGTGTAATGTTGTTCAGAAAGCCATAAGTAAGTTAATTGGCAGTAACATGCCATATGGACAAGGTTCTGCAATAGACAAGGATGAAAATGAAAGCTAGGGTCAGACCACAGAGGTTCATGAACTCCAACTCCAAACTGATGAATTTGGAGAGTATTGTTAACTACTGAGTATATATTGGAAATCTTCATGCAAGATTCATGCATCTAGTCAACACAGATGTAGTAAGTTGCCATTGTTACCAATTATATGCATTATGATGTATAAAACACTGGGCTTATGAGTGGAAAAAAAAAAGAATATTGCCTGGGAAAAGCATGTGGTCTTACAATATAGTCTTACAGGGAGATAAGACCAAACCTAAATAATATAAGGCCAGAAAGTGATGGCTGATAAAATACCATCAACAAAGCACTACAGCAGTCAGAGGAGGAAAAATATTGCCTCTGATTAGGAAAATCAGGAAGAGCTGGTGATATTAAACTAGGGAGAATAGGAATAAAGAACAAAATTAATAAGGAAGCATAGGATGGATTGGAAGAGAAAGGGATAAGAAATGGGAAACTTAACCAGAAAATTACTACAAAAAGCCAAAAAATATAGTATTGGTATGGAAGAATCAGGTTGAGCCCACTACACTACACTATCCTACACATGTACACATAGCAATTACTTTTCTCAATGAGTAGGTCATTTGTGTGGCAATCTTCCAGGGGAAAAAAAGGGTTTCACAAACATATATTTCTTTCAAAGTAGCCTTTGGCATCACTTTGCATAAGTGCCTCTTTTTTGAAAGATTCCTTTAAGTTCATTAATTAGTACGATTTACCCAAGATTATACTTACAAGCTAAAAAGTATTCCCATCTTTCCATTGTTAATTATATCTCCAGGCTAACATAAATAAAATTTTCTAATTACTTTAACCCATTCTATGAAATTTATCAGAGAGATGATAGTCAGAAGGTCTATTTTGGACACAATGTGTCTTATTTGTGTTCTTTCCCCCTTTTAAAAGCTTTATTTCTATTTTCCTTTTTTTGTTGTTTTTGTTTGGTTGGTTTTCTGTGGAGCTGAAGGTTGCTGTCACAGAATTTATGGATAAATACCTAAACTACAGATGGAAATTTCTTTAAGAAATGAAATGTCCTAAATAGCTTTATTTAAAAAAAAATCAAACTATACAGGAAAGGAGTTTGTTAAAATCCCGGGAATTACATTAATTCTGTTTGTGTAACTCACAGAAAAACAGGGAGATGCAGAAATAATGTTCATTTTGATGAACATAACAATTGAAGAAAATATGGCATGCTACTCTTATTGCCCTATCAATTGCATGTCTTCAAAGTACTTAAAAAAAAAAGACAAGAGGCCCCAAATGGAGTCGTTTATGCTA
Organism: Acinonyx jubatus; assembly: GCF_027475565.1. NCBI lineage: Eukaryota > Metazoa > Chordata > Mammalia > Carnivora > Felidae > Acinonyx > Acinonyx jubatus. The sequence continues at coordinate 68,178,930 of NC_069388.1, forward strand.
AACCCCACATTCCCAAACCAAGATTTAATTTAATTACAGTTTCAGCCATGCCAGAAACCGAATCTTAATTCAGTCAATCAGGACTATCCTGATCATTAATATTTAGGTAATCTGCTTCATAGATCCCTGTCATTCCCTAAAGAAAGGTAACTTTTCAATAACCAACATGCTTTTTTTTTTCTTTTTTGCCAGTATTACTTCCTTGTCCCTGCTCTCTTCTGCCCACAATTCTTTCATTTTATACAGATCCTTGGAGCTCCTTTCTATCTTCTAGATTGGATGCTGCCCAATTTGAATCTATTTTTCCTTAAATAAACTCTTAAATTTTTTAGGATGCTTCAGTTTACCTTTTAATAAAGGTAATGGTGACTGGTGTTCCTTCTACAAATTAAAGTTGATATGCAAATAAGATTTTCTTTTAAATGTTGATTTATACGTACATATCTTCACCACCAAAACTCCATGCACAAACCAGGAAAGCATTTCACATTTCCAAAAATCCCATTAAGAGGTAATGATTTAATCAAAATGTATGTATTCTGAGAGCCCTCCAAAGTCATTTTAATGCTGATCTGTGCAAGAGGCATATCAGGAGACACATTTATTGAATGACATTTACCTTATTTACAAGAAAATAACAAATAGCCTTATCATTATCATCACCACTACTATCACTCAAGAGCAGCATTCAAATAATTTTCTGTAAAATGATGTGAAGACAGCATGATACTTAGGGTAGGATCTTCATGTTCTGTTAGGAAATGTCTAGCAAATACATAGAGAAAATTATATTCTTCAAATTTAACTGGTATATGAGAATACACAATCTGACACAACCAAATGGCAACTATTTTGTAAAACATGGAAACTAGATTAAGTTTGGCAGAGAAAGTTCTTTAGCAAAATGAAAAACATTTTTATGCAATAAAAGCTATCTCAGCTACCACATGTAGTCATACATCTGTCAGGATCATATTCAGGATTAAAGATTTACCATAATAAAATCATAACAAATTATCAGTCTTCTGGTTGTCCTTGAAAATAAGTTTACGTTATCTTCTATGGGGCAGGAGCAAATGCAGGAAGCTATAATTCTGCACACATATGTACATATATTTATCAAAAGTATATAAAAGTTTTATATTTGCTTTGCTTTAGGTACATATAAGTACATAAATTATTCATTGAGTCTTCATTTAAGGTCGTTTATAGAACTCCAAATATGGTTATTTTGTGTGTGTGTATGTGTGTATGTGTGTGTGTGCAAATGTATGATGGATACATGTTCATTGCTTCAAGTTTGGTGTAATTTATGGAAGATGTCACTGGTAGGATGGAGACAAAATACTTCCCCATCTATGGTGGTGTGATATTTACACTTCTCTTCCAAGTACTATTTTACTTTGTAATAATTGTTTATTATTCCTATACTTAATTTCTGAATAGAAAATCTGAAAATAGCTGCTGAGTTGTACCATATCACTAAACTCAGTTTCAGGGAATATTTTAGTTTGACCTCATCTTCAATATTGCAATACATATGTGTACTGACATAAACAGAGTTTCAAATAGAGAAAGATCAAAGGCAAAAACTCCAGTCTTTAAATCCATACCCAAGCCCAGCCTTTGCCTACAAGCCCAAATCTTCAATCATCGCATCCCCCATCCCATCATCCTAGAGCTTTTTCTTAACTGTCGCTTTTATGATATAAATCATTCATTCTATTTTGCAAGCAGGAGGCTTTGTCAGAAAAGTTTTCTCAGTATAGTGAAATTTATTGTTTTGTAGAAAATGCTTTTTATCATTTTGATGAAGTGCTGTAAGGCACAATCTAATTGAGAATTAAGAAACAGGACTTCATCCTATATACCAGTTAATTCAGTCTTAAAATTCTCACTGAAGTCAAACCATTAGATATTCCATGATATCATGTGAATGCTGTGTTTCTTAGTCATGCTATAAACAATATAATTGTGAGACTAAAGGAAAAAAAATCCACAGGTGCTTAAAGTATAAGAGAGACGCCTTGAAGGACAATGTTTAAACATACTGTTTTTAAAATAAAAGGCAGATATTACTTTAAGAAAGATATAGAAAGAGAAACATAATGAGATGTGTCACCTTTCATGAAAATTACAGCCCTCAACATATAATCTTCTGGAATTAAAGATTATTTAATATAAAGCAGTAAGGAGTCTCTTTCAAAAACTAGAGGAGGATTGTCATATGTAGGAAATGAAAAAAAAAGATTTTTGACAAGGTGACCATTGGCAATTAAAAAACATTACAGTAAACGCTTACAAACTAAAGGCTCACCAGCATCACAGCATTTAGCTAAAGGCATCCTTGATTAATACTTTATTTTTTTCAAAAATGCCCTTTCTGTAAAACCAACTGCTTCTCATTATGACAGTTTGGCTTACACATAATATAAAGACTCACAGTAACTGGAAGCAATGATGACTATCTGAGTCCGTACTCAGAGGGGTACTTACGGTCATTGCAGAGTGGACCACTGAAGGAAGTCATACTACAGTCACAGCTGAAGCCATCCCATTGCTGCAAGCACACACCTTGATTGGAACAGGAGTCCTCTTGGCAGGTTGTGCTGGGTCCTGCAAAAATAATCCAAAAGAAACTTGGGTTCTTTAAAAAAATCCACAAATGTTTTATACATGAGCTAGGTCACATATAGTAGTTGCCAACACCTCAAATTACATGACCAAACCAGTTTTGAAAGTTCTAGTTCACACACCTGAATTAGGAACAGAGAAGCTGTAATATGAAGGTTTTCTGAAGTTTCAAAGTTTCAAATATAGAACAAAATACATTATAATAGTAACCTAAACCAACAAATAGTAAAAGCAAGCACATAGCTTCTAGTATGATCATGGTCGCAAGTAATCTCATTCCATCATCAGTAATTCTCTATCACCATTTGTATTTTAGAAAAATGCATGGATCTCCTTAACTTCTGACCAATGAATAGAGACACCATGAGAAATGGAGATTAGAGCTTTATGAAATTGAGGTAAAGATTGGCAAAATAACTGAAGAGAGTTATGCAAAAATGCCCTAGAAGCTTCCAGAAGTTTCCCTGCACAAGCTATGGATAAAGTTATGGTTGTTGGGTGTTTTGGATAGGTATGTTGGCAAGTATCAATTCACATGCTTTAACAATTTCATGCAGTTAAACATAAAATGAAAAAAGTCTGTAGAAATGACATGCCCCCATTTAACGTACAAGTAAAAAGAATTCTAGGCTATTTCTAAAGAATCATAACTAGAACACTGGAAAACAAAGAAATAAAAAAAAGATGATCAAAGCACTAGAGGCAATCACTATACAAACATATTCAAGACTGAAAGCCTTTATGCAGACTATGCTACAAGATGAGGCTTCTTGCACAATGTTCAAGAAGGGGAGAAATTAAATCTGAACCCAAACAACAGTCACTGAAAGATGTAAAGAAAATGTCATTTTGGGGTTTCCACCGTGTATTGCGGGGTTTCAGTCTTGTTTTTTACACACAGGGCTATCTACCTTGCAAGTCAGCTTTCATCAATGCAACTTTGTCAGCAAAATAAAAAAAAAAAGCAAAATATATTAAATGTTAGTAAGCAATACCAAAATGGGGCAAACACAGAACGTTCAGATTCAAAAAGCATGCTGCTATAAAGGGGGAGAAAAAATGCTATGTAGAGCAAACAAATTAATACTAACAGCCATAAATCTTAAGAGAAGCCAAAAATGAGAAAGCAGTAATTTATTAGAATTTTACTGTATATGTATATATAATGGTTAGTTGAGCTGATGACATGTAATGAAAGAAATTAAAAGAGCTTCTGTATTTTTTTCCTCTCTTGGATAGATATGAATGCGTTACCAAAGGAATTGCATTGCTTATTTGGAAAATGTGGCACCATTTGTCATGCGCATATACAGTGTAGACTATGGTCATTAGCAGACCAATGATCCCTTTCCATTTCTTTTTCCCCTCTGCATCTTTTTATCTTGCAATTGCAATTAAGGCTTAAGACTGTAATGCCAGTCATTCATTGCCAACAGCTGGACTTCAGAGTGACACCAAACTATCAAAATGTACTATATATATATTATTTGGGTGTCTGAGAGAACTAAGGGATAGAAAAAGCAAACTGCAGTCTAATTCCTCTTACAAAAAATCCCTTTACAAGATTTCAGTGTTCTTACCAGGCTGGGCATATACTACTTAAGGATCTCAGAGTTATGTCAGTATTTCCTCCATCTTCATAATTCCCTTCAACTCTTCTAAACTGCTCTGGGAATATTTATTACAATAGTACCCACTAATAGGGACTGTCTTAGTGAATGGTCAAAACAGAATGCAGTCAATCTAAACAGCTTTAGAGTAGAAAACTAAAGATGTTTTCTAGTAAACACTATTTTAGAGGTTTTATGAAAATATGGAAATGATACCAGGCCAATTAACACTGAAAGCCTTTGAGGTAACTGCTTTAGTGAATAAATGAGAATTACCTGTAACTAGCCTTTGTGTAAATTGACATTTTCATGAAATGTCTTTCTAAACATGCTCGTTACAAAAGTACTTCGGTTATAATTTTCTCAGTATTCTTCATAGAAAGTTATTGAATTTAGCCTAACCTATGTGAATGTTCACAAATTAAGAAACCATAACACTGTAAGAACTAATTATATAACAACAACAACAATAGGTATACTAATAGTAATAAAACTAATAGATGTTATCAATAATAATAATAATAATAATAATATTATTATTATTATTATTATTAATTTCTCAGACCTGGAAGCTCTGAACAGATGTAATAGTTTTTATCACTTAGTTCATCAAAGAACTAAGAACCACTAAATTGCTTAGTTTTTGTTGTTTTTCCAATCTATGAGAGGTAAGTGGTCTAATGATCTTTATCCCATGGAGTTAGAGACTGAAGGTAATTATTGTTTGTTTAAAACAAACAGGGGTTCCTGGGTGGCTCAGTTGGTTGAGTGTCCAACTTCAGCTCAGATAACAATCTAACGGTTCATGAGTTCAAGCTCTGCATCGGGCTTGCTGTTCTCAGTACAGAGTCTGCTTTGGATCCTATGTCCTCCTCACTCTCTGCCCCTACCCCACTTGTGTACACTCTCTCTCTCTTTCAAAAAAATTAACATTAGGAAAAAAACAACAACAACTCTTAAAGCAATACTCCTTCTCACATTCCCTCCTGGGATAAGCCTGGGAGCAGGGAGTGGTGCTGGCCCACTGCGGGTCAGGTGCTGTTTCATTAATTCATAGCAGCTCCCTGACTTGCCCAGCACAAGGTAAGAGCAGCAATAGGAACTGATGATGAGCTAGATTATTGTGTTCACTTTTGCTCTTGTAAAAATCATCAGAAATACAATTGCAAAATAATACCAAATTCTAAAAATGGTAAAACTGCACTCCTAAAAATGAATCTGCCCATATTGTGGAGCTGCAACTCAGCGTACCTGCCAAACTTTATGTGCGCAGAGAGACATGCTTTATTATTCTTATTTTTCATTATCACAACCGTCTTTTTTTTTTAATGTTCATTTATTTTTGAGAGAGAGACAGAGTATGAGCAGGGGAGGAACAGAGAGAGAGGGAGACACAGAATCCAAAGCAGGCTCCAGGCTCTGAGCTGTCAGCACAGAGCCCCATATGGGGCTGGAACTCATGGACCAGACCACGAGACCATGACCTGAGCCAAAGTCGGACTCAACCGACTGAGCCACCCAGGCACCCCACAACAGTCTTTTTATACTCAGGTCTTATAAAAGAATGCATGCCTCTGTATGACAAGACATATTTTTCAAAATACTCACCTTCTAGAATAATATTTAAATATGGACAGGCATTTACACAAGACAAAGCCCTGAATTTATTTTTTCCTTGAGTTATGTAATGTTCCTTTTATTTTGTCACTGTATAAAATTGGGAACAAACCACAAGGACATGTGTATTAAGTGGTTAAGTAAAAGGATATGTCTGAAAAGGAAGAGAAGTGAAGGTAAAACTAAAATCTCTGGAAACCAAAGAAACAAGAGACGAAAGTGTTTTGATGCCTGGACTTTCAAGTATGGCAAACTTGGGTTCAAAGCTTCCATCAACCATGAACGAGCTGTGTGATCTTAAGGTCACCTTACGTCTGTGAGGCTCAATTTACTCATCTAAAAAACGTCAGTACTACCTAATTTACACAGTTTTAAGGATGCAATGAAATAGCAGATGTAAACTTACTGTCACTAGTGCCAAGTCAATGGTAGCTTTAATAAGTAAGTATTTCTGTGGCTTATAACAGTTCTGGGGCTGAATTTAGATGCTATGCAAAGAGTGTCTGAATTAAAAAAAATTTTTTTCACTGACTTTACGTACGAAAGTTATCTTACCTTAGTTTTAGTACTGAGCTTATCTGAGCCTGATTATTGGTGAGTTACCAGTCTCTATTTTCTCTTAGGTAGGTAGGAAAATGCCACCTAGCAGTAGTTTTCAAAGTTTGGTCCTTGGAACAACAGCATGAGCATCATTTTAGCAACAGGTTAGAAATGTAAATTCTAGGATCCTGATGAATCAGCAATCTTGGGGGTAATGTTCTGGAATTTGTGTTTTAACAATTCTCCAGGTGATTCTGATACTGGCTAAAGTTTGAGAAACATTCATCTAAAGGGACTTGGAAAAGGCAAGCTTCCTCCCCCAGCTAGTGTGCTATATAAATAAAAGCAGCTATGACCCAATGAAATTAGTTAAAAATGCAAGGCAGCAAGTGGTTATTAGGAAAGACCAATAACTTTTTATATGAAAGGGACTTAGAGATTTGTGGGTCTTGTCAGGTAGGAATGATGGAAAATCTTCAAAGATATTTGGTTATTCACAAATTTATACCACTTCTATTAATATGAAAGTTCAGTGATTCCAGTGTGATTTGGATTTAAAGTTCTATAACACAACTATCTTTACAGAGGCAATTCATCAAGCGTCTAGAATTTGATCACTATTTCTAAAAATATATGTATATCATCAATTACACATATGACAGGTTTATCTAAGATTATTCCTAGGAACTTCATAGGATAGAAATAATCATAAATTAAAAGTTCTTAATCTTGGTGTTGGAATGAAAAAATCAGGGAAGTGTTAAGGTAGAAAGGCAAGGGCATGGTAACATTCTAAGAATAAAGAAAAAGGGGATAAAAAGAGGGTAAGAATTATTAAAGCTCAGATTATAAGCATCACATATAAGGTAAGGAAGGAACCAATGTCATAATCTACTAAATGATTTCAAATGTTCAAATAGTACTCTGCTTATTAGATTATGTTAGGAAATAAAACCAAATATCATTTCCACAAATATCTTTTCTCAGTCCACCTTTCCTCTCATTAGTTTTCCCTTATACCAACCCACTCATATCATGTATGTGTCAGTGGTAGGGGGGTCATATGTGTGTGTTTGGATTTCTATCTTGTGGGTGTTTAGCTGTGAACGTGTCTCTCTGCTCCCAACATCTCTTTGTAGGTGAGAAGTCACTTGCCAAGCAACTTTGTAAAAAGGCCTATTTTTGGAAAAAAAAATATTTTCAGGAGTTTGCAGTACTTTTTTTTTAATGTATATATTCTCACTGATTAGATCACCTCCAAGAATCAAAGTTATGACCTACATACATGTATCTACCCACTAGAAAGAATTTATTCACTTAACAATCTTGCTTCCTTTGGTAAATGGAGAAAACACAGTTTCCCTTTGTTTTACAAGACCGTGTAACACCAAAATTTGAAATAAAAAAAATAAATATAGCAATAACATTAACGAAAATTTCTACTAAAGTGAAGTCTTCTATTAAATAACATTATCTTCCAGAAGGATTAAAACACAGTTTGAATTTCACCTGACTTTTCAGGGAAATATATACAGCAGAGAGAAAAAAGTGTATTTAAAAAAAATCTCCATGTACTTAGGTAATTTCTAAATCTAATGGCATTATTTTGGCCGAGAAGAATGATTCATAATCTGGGGGATAGGAATTCACATGTCTTTCTTTGCCTCTTCCATATGAAATTTCCTTATGAATCTAAAATTTTCAAAATAGCCCAAACTGTTTTCAACATTAAAGGAGAACCAGCAATACATTCAGAGCCCCCAAATTCGGGATAATGTGATTAAATTACATTTATGGAGGGAGAATTGGCTCACATAATCTGAGGTGTTGAAGTGAAAATTATCTAAAATGAAAGTAGTGATCTAAAAGTACTCCCACAGATCTTCATCTGATAGAGAGCACAGAAAAACAGAAAGATACTTGAGCACATTTCTCAAGTATGGAATATTAGTCCTGGGTAATAGAAGAAAACAATTTTTGCTAAAACAAACTGATGATATACAGCAGAAACTCTTGCTACCAGGTAGATACAAATCAAATAGTGATTTGACAATGGGTATCTGAACTTTATAGTCTTGTAGCTTGCTGAATGTAGATTTGAAAAAAAAAAGGCAGTCTCAAGTTGATTGACACTCGCTGCAGTAAATACATATGTTTTAGTCTAAACAGGGTAACTATTTAATGTCTTTAAAGCAGGCATTGCAAAAATGATTAACCCACCAATTAGGCAAACTATAAAATTCACAGGAGCAGAAAATAACAAGATCCATGCATGGAGCTCCCATCTTACATAAGGCATTAACGTAGGTTTGCAAACAGCCCAGCAAATTTAGGATTTATGGGCTGAAAAGTGAAAAACACAAATAAGGATTTCTAAGCCCTAAGGGGTGGGGAGGAGGGGGTTGAACAGTTGGCAGAAATAAATTTTGCTGCCTAGAGAGAATTGTTCTTATTTACGGTTGGAATTAGAATTACTTAGAATTTCATAACAAAGATCTAGTACCTTCACATCCTCTCTCAATCTGTCCATTGCAGAAAAGAGCATCTGAGATGAGGTCTGGAAGTCGTCCATTTAAATCAACTGAGGCCAGGCAGCCTTGAAAACCCTCCTTGGCATGGACGAGTTTCGGCAAAGATTTGTAGGTTTCTTTAGCCACTCCTCCTATATATAAGTCACCTGTGGGAAAAGCAAAGTTTTGGTCACAAAAGTAACTTGTCATTGTTTTAAACATACAGGAGGATAGGAAAAAAATAGTTTGGTTTATTCTTCATTGAATTAATAAAAAAGTCAATTATAATTAGATATTTTCCTAAAAGTATGCAACAATAGAAGCGCTTGAGTAACATACCAGCATTCAAAGATAGTTTTCCACAGAGAATTGAATGAGCTCAATACAGTATGGCCAAGTGGAAGGAATATGGGCCATCGGGTTGCATATTTTTGTACTAAAATCCAAGCCTGGTTATTTACCAAGCCTGGTTATTCTACAACTTTTAATGTTTGTTTGTTTGTTTGTTTGTTTGTTTGTTTTAGTTTTTGTTTGTAGTTTCTCTGATCATTAGAAACCCCATTTCTAAAATAGAAATGATAAAAATCTGTCCTATAGGTTTTTATGAGAATTAACTGATATATAAAATATAGAAAGTATCCACCAGAGTAAAAATATGAACTAGACACTAAGTCAACCTTCTGCTTAGAGAACTCTGGGTCTTTATGTTAATCAGAAGTTCAACAAATTCTCTTCAGTGTCTACAATTACCTCCTCCACTAGAATTGCCCATTATCGTACTTGCACCTATCACATACACTAACTGACTCCCATCAAGAGTCTGCTTACATCCTTTTTCAGGTACGTTTTATTTTTTTAACGTTTATTTATTTTTGAGACAGAGAGACACAGAGCATGAACAGGGGAGGGGCAGAGAGAGAGGGAGACACAGAATCTGAAACAGGCTCCAGGTTCTGAGCTGTCAGCACAGAGCCCGACATGGGGCTCAAACTCACAGACCGTGAGATCATGACCTGAGCCAAAGTCAAACGCTTAACCGACCGAGCCACCCAGGCGCCCCAGGTATTTCTTATTTAGGTGAAGTTATATCACTTTGAATTCTTTATGATGCTCTGGGAACCACTAACAATTTATCAATTTTTTTAAATTTTATTGAAGTTTCTAATGGAACACTTCGCTCTGCTAGTATCATGTTTCTAGGTTTGATATTTCCCTGTTTTATGGGCAAGAGAGATTACAATCCATGTTTGATTGCTTCATTTCCTATCAAAGATTATCTACCATATCTGTATGGCATTGAGTAGATGTAATTCACTGACTTTAATAAACACTTAGTCAATGTAGAAGACAAGGAGGGTGACCCCAAAATTCCATGAGATATATTCCTGTTTAAAAGTTCTACTAACATACTCTATTGAGCTATTTATTTTTCTGACTTTTCATTATCAGTTGGGTTTTCTCTCTCAGATTAACCAAACTTTCAGGCCACCTGATACCTTTTCCCCAATGTAACACAAAACTCCTACATTCCTAATGTTTATCTGGGTCCCCCTGTGTTGTCTTCATGGGACTTGGAATAAAGGAGAACACGTGGATACTCATGCTGTTTGTTGAGTCATGAGTCCTTGTTCTCTGACCTAAAAGTCTTCTGTCTTCTGCCAGCATCCATGAAACAGTAATAAGTTAACCTATTAGATTGTAAGTAGGCTGAAATCAAACCACAGATATAAGAGTCCTGAATTGTACTGATGAGTGAATTGAGCTTGCTTAAAGTCATTTTGCCATAGAAACTGAGGACTTAGGTCCCTGATCTATTAACTAAAGCTCTAAGTATTATACTGGGATGCCAATGATCCTGCATGAGATGTACTGAAGGTACTGGATGTGTTAACTTCCCCTACATCTTGAACAAAATAAAACATCCATTGACTACTAACTATATTCTTAATGTTAAAGGATAGTATGGGTTTCATCTGAGATGGGATGCTATTTTTGAAACGACTTATTTTTTTCTCCATATTTCCTTTTTCTCCAGCCTTTGCTCTCACTTAAATTTAAAACCATTGTGTTTTAGTTATCTCAGAGAAAGGAAAAGAATCAGAAACCAAAGATATCAAATTATCTTCCTGCATTTCTGCAAATTACCTTTTTGCGTAAGTCAAGACTCTTAAAAGAATGAAATAGAATATATAGCCAACTACAAGAGAAGAATAAAGCCTTCCTACCTCTCATGTAAACACACAGGAGAGAAAACTAGAGAAGAAATGTGCACACAGTCAATGAATACCAAAAAGAGGACAGAGTGCTCTAATTTGAGGGCTGAGCTCCAGTGGAGGTAAAAACTTCAGGTAAATTTACCGAATTATATTGATTTGTGTGTAGTTCCATAAGAGAACCGAGAAGTAAAAGTGGAATTTTTGGGAAAAACATAACTGCATGGTAGATTTAGACATGCTAAGAACTTAGGCAGCCTCACAGAATTTACCATATTTCAACTGTGGTATGGGAGCGACACAATTCCCAGAGTTTCATAGAAGTAAACAGAAAAAGACTGACATTACTTGGTCATGCACACAAGAATGAAGATGCTGGCAATTCAGTGGACATCCGAGCTATAAGTATACAATACCCAAGACCAGCTCCTGTGTAATCTCTATCTCCCAAAAGATCAACAGTGGAAGTCCCCCACCCAAATAATTTAGAACTAATCTCAGGGAAGTAAGGGGGAAAATTGCCTGAGATTACATTTTCACTAACTCAAAGGATCAGAACTCAAACTGGAAACCAAGGTGAGTTATAGAAAAATAGAGAGTTACTTTTCATACACATCTGAAATTCTGAGGAGAGATTTAAACTGTTACATGTCAAATATCAATGCAAGGACATGCTCCCTATGTTCATTTGTTGAACTAAATTTGTTAGAACATTTCAGCTCTCCTCCAGGCCTATTGAATGCAGTGTTCGAGAACAGAGGGAAAAGTTAGATGAAGATTTCTTAGCATTGCTGCAGGCCTTTTGGAAGTAGAATTTACACTGAAAGTTATTTATAAGACACTACATGTTTGCTAACCTACCTTCCTCTTTCTGATGGCACCCTTCTGGAAGGGACAGACTGTGTCTCTATTTGTTTTACATTCTCCCAAAGTGGCCTACAAGCACAGTGGACACTCGACACATATTGTCAACCATCTGATGGACTGAGGTCATAGTGGAAAAGAATCAAGAAAGAAAGAATGCTAAGGCAACACATGGAGAGAGAGCTAATTCTAAAATGCACTTACTTCCTGTCCCCGCTTCCTGCCACCTTCCTATTTTTTTTTCTGTTGGCAAACATATGTGCCTGAACAAGTTTTCAGAGATTACTGCAGAGAAGTAGAAATCTTCCCCTTGTGTTATTAAAGAGCAGAAAGTATCGATTCAAGCAGTGCAGGATATAAGCCTCAAACATATACTAAGGTGGATAAGTAGGGAATACATTCTCATTTTCATTACTGAAGCTGCACTTAGCACCACCACTTCATACTGTCTTTATAACCTCTTCATATAGTAGATAGTGGTCTAACATCTCCTGGTGGGTTGTCCTATGAAGAGAACAAAAGAAACCCTTAAGTGGCCTGAGCCTCATATAGCATTAACACTTCATCAAAGATGCAGCTTTTCCTTTTGATCCTTGAGGTGATGGAAGTTAAAATGACCCATTAGCATTAATGGGATCTTGCAGGCAAATTCCTGTGCATGGGAAGGAGGATATGCTTTTTAATGACCCTGTGTGTGAACAAGAGCCAGGATGGACATCTAATAAGAGTCAGGTTCATACAGACTTGAAGTCAGCCTGTTACCCCTTCTTCAAGCTATGAAGGGTTGATTTTTATTCATATCCTTTAAGTAGGCCATGCATGCAACTGACAAGCCAATGATGGAATTGGGGCATTTTTAGCAGAAGATGCTGAGAACATGTATAAAGCCCAATAACCTCAAGCATTTAGAGAGTATTTTTTCTCCAAAAAAATCTCAAACTACATTCTGTCTCTGTCTCTGTCTCTCAAAGGTGTTATCTATGGAATGATGTAAGGTGATATCACAAATATCCATACTCTAGTAGTTGGGCAGTAATGAGTAGGGAATAGTGCACAGGCTTTTTACTTTATCTGGCTATAAACCTTGGCTCAGCCACTTACTGGTTGTCTTAGTGAAGGCATATTAAGTTACATAACTTCCTTAAGAGTCAGATTCTTCATATGTGAAGTGGGTTAATAATGCCTATCCTGCAAGACTGTGAGGATTACAGAGAAAGTATGCAAGCACTGGGTACAGCATGCACTCAGCGCACGACAACTACTGGTGTGACTGTTGGTACGCCTGGCAACGACACATCTATGGTGTATCTCATTCTATGTTGATTGTGGTAAGAGACACAGAATGAGAAGTCTAGGCTGTCTCCTTGTTTCTAGTATAACTAGAATGACAAGGTGTCAAATTCACGTCTTACTTTACTAGATTTGCAGTCATGTGTGTACTTGGAGTGTGCCTTGCACTGTGCTATACGAAGCTCCAGAGGCTCCTTTGACATATTCAGTTACAAACCCAGCAGCACTGAACCTGGTTACAGAAAGAGGACAATTACTTGATAAATACCTTCTAATTTGATATAAACAGATTAAAAAATAGAAGAATTCTGTGCTGTCCCAGGGCCAGGTCAAAAGAGTCAAGCTAAATGTGCTTATACAATCAGAAAAATAAAAGGCTTTTATGGACTTGGATTGTAAGGTGGAGCATCATGGAAGAGTTTAGACCCAAAGAAAGGATAGGCTACATTACTCTGTAATAACATAAATGTTGTGCCAGGCATGGGGAACAGCACAGATAAACCATGAAGACAAATTAAATACAGCAGTCAAGAAAGCATACAAGAGTTGGCTGGAAGGCAGTAGTTTCTAAAGGGGCCATGATAAATAATGTTGACTAAGTAAAGTCAAAGTCTTCTGAGTAACACAATAGAATTTATGACTACTGGTTTCCAAAAAGAAAAAAAAAAGACAATGAGAAATCCAAAAATATAAGTCATGCAGGCTAGGGGACACAACAGAATTTGAAGCAGTGATAATTTGGACAAAAGAGAGGGAATTACATTTAACACTAAACAGGAGGAATCTGAGTAGGAGTGGTCCATAGCGATATGATTATAGGAGCTGGGGTCTTAGGGAAGAGTTGCTGAGTCTGGAAGGTGCAGCTTGGGAGCCATCAACCAAAAAAGCAGGTAAATGAAGTGGTATAAGACTTTTTCTCTTCTTTTAAAACACGGAGCATACGGCAATTAGAGCAAGGACTCCAAGCTCTGCCTTACAGCAGCAGAATGCAAGTGTCAAGGTATAATTAGTTCTTTGACTCAGCTTTCCTGTTTATTCATATGTATTTTTTTTTGTGCTTCTTAAACATTTTACTTTCATTTTAATTAAAATAAGCATACATTAAGAACAAGTGCTTTATAGATTTGGATGGCTAAAACTCTAGGGAAACTTAAGAAGGCTCTCACAATTTCTTATAATTGGCATTTGGCGGGCAAAAAAAAAAAAGGCTGAATATCCACTGACTTTCTTTCCTCCTGGCTGGACTGGAGAAAGTATAATTCTGGAGGCTTTGCTCTGGATAGGACCTTGGACAGCAAATTGGAACACAAGACTAACTTTGTTCTGAATTCTTGTGACTAGCTGGCAGAAAAAGTGCCATCAGACTGGGCTAGTTTCTGAGAGTTATTCTGCAGGAAAAGTACCTTCTGTTATCCCAGGGAACAACTGAACTCTGCCCCCAAATTTGTATCATTACCTTTAATTTTAATCTTTTGTTGTACATCCAGAAATGAACCTCCTCAGGTCAGATCTTGACCATATACCTTAATGCAGACAAATTACATCTAGACCTCTTTGTATATATTAGGTGTGCCCTCTTAGAAGAAAAATCATCTTCAATACCTTGGGAACAAACATTCATTTATTTATTTTATTTTATTTTTTTCTGGGGAGAAAGCTGAAGTCACAATTTCCTCTGACTGCTTAAATAAATTATGTTAAATTACTGAAAGCAGAAGCACAGAAGCTAACACATTTAAACTCAAGAGTAGACAAATGGAAACCTTTATAACAAACTACACATGGGATTAAACAATAAACACTGTCCAAGACCACATCTAAGATCAGAGCACACTCAGTGTTCAATATTGAAGTCAAAGTTGGCAATTCAAGTAGATGTTTTGCTCTGAGATACAAGATCTGTGTCTTCCATAGGTCTCTTAAAAATGTCAGGTTAATTTTAGAAACTCTTTGCTGAGGAGATGCTCACTGGTCACCAGTTTGATTTATTAGTTATCCATTAACTTCTCTACACCTTGGTCTTTCTTGGTATATATAAGGCTAAGTGCTAAAACCACCTGGTTTTAGTTCTGTAGTAAATACCTATCAACTCTTATCTTGAGGCTTATTCCGGCATTCTAAGTTCAGACTAAAACCAAGCCATCATCTTTCCCCTGCACTGGGAAACTACTTCTAGACTTTTCTGTTTCATAGCAATCCCATTTCTCATCTCTCTGATACCCAAATTGAAATTTCAAAATCATCTTTTAACTCTATTCTCTATCTCACACCTTACATTTACATTATTGACAAGAACTCATGACTCAGCTGTATCAATACTTCTGACATTTGCCAATTTCCTTTTCTGTAATTTCCTTTTCCAGTTCTTGTCTATCTTTCCCCTTGTACACCTTTCATGCAAGAGCCTGTTATCTGGTGTACCTGCATCCATTCTTCCTCTTCATCAACACCAGATCAGTCTCCCTACTGTGTTCGGTCTCTTCAATATCTCCCTCCACTTCTAAATAAAGCCAGAGGCTTAGCAGTATTCAAGTGTCCATGGCATTGTGAACCTCTTTTCTGACAATTACCATATTTATTTCCCAGTTCTTTGTGTGAATATCTTACCTTACTATTATTTTATAAATTCCTTAAAAAATGATCATGAGCTTTATTTACATTCTCATATTCACTTAGTAGTCACTCAAAAATTATTTGTTGACTCATTGGATGAATAGATGGATTGGTGGGTTTGTATTCACTAAGTAATCACTTGAAGAATAAAGACATAGTGAAGGTTTTATGAGAGTATAACAGCCATATTTGTCCTTTGTTTCCTCTACTTGAGAAATAATAAAGTCAACTGTGGGGAATTTTTCTTCTACTGACTCCTTTCTTGAACGCAGAAGTGAAGCCATCCAAGTCATTAAAAGAAGCCAATGCAGTGGCATTTGTTTTCTCCATTCTAATAGAGTAATCCACGACCAATTTTAAGTGACATATATTGAATTTATTTGTAGAGAGAGGCAGACAAAGATAGAAGTAGAGAAACAGCTTAGGGTATCAATGTGTGGCTATGAGAACCCCCTCATGAGTCTTTTGCAGCTAGAGTAAGTGCAAAAAGCTTTGTGGGGCATTAAACTCTAGCCCACCCTGGCACTCTGCCTTATTCTGTCTCTGGCCATTCTGTTATTCTCTGTGTTGCTTTGTAAAAACATGTAGCCTCCATAGGAGCACTTCACGCTGTGGACACTTTACACTATTTCTCCAGACTCTTCCTCTCTGTCACCGAGTTCTCAGCCCAGAAAGGCATGTGTCTACTGTTTGTGGGTTATCACTCAAGAACTCTAGGATTAGTTTTTCTGGTTTGTTGCTATAATCTCAGCTACTTGCCAGCCAAAGGTATTCCTGATCCTACAGCAGCCTCCCACATCCAACAGTACACTGCTTTTGCTAAAAAGATTTTCAGTTTCACAAAAATCACTGAGACAACTGAACTTAAATGTGCAGAGCCCTGTCCAGGTGAGAGAGAGCCTCCTCAAAGCTTTGAGTCCTTGGTAATCAGTGTCAAGCATTGCCATGGTCACAACCAGAAAAGACAGCGTTCATTTTATAATATAACAATGGGGATTGATGTTGGTGTAGCATCCTAAACTTTACTGAGCATTTTGCATATATAATTTCATTCGATATTTGTTGAGCTACAAAAGGAATAATGGTTATTTTGGAGACATGCCCCAAATGAAGATGCTATGGTTCAAGGCCATAATGCCAGAAAATGGCAGGGTTGAATCCCAAGCATAGGGCCCCTGAAATCCTGACAATTTCCACGTAATCTGTACTGGTTTACACACTGTACACTCCAAGCGGCAAGTAGCCAATTTGGATAGCTCCATTACTACAAAATACAAGAAGTTTTATAGTATGTTTGCCAGTGAAGAAAAGTAATGGTAATAAATGTTGGTCTGAGTCAATGCAAACGAACATAAATTCCCAGGACATTGGGAGACTCAACTGTATACTAACTGAGTAATCTTATGAAGAAAAAACCAATTTGCTTCCACAGACATAAATATTAGGTATCAAAATTCTGACGAGGGGGTAGAATTCTTATGCCTCCACAATTTGGTTTTTAGATATGGCAGCTATTTTTCAATTGCCTCCTACGAAGGGATGAGTAGGACACTTGCATTCATCGATGGCCCAACCTAATACTTGTATATGAACAGGTTGGAGACTCTGATAAAGTTAACATTCAGACCTTAATGTTTTCCTGTGGTGAGCCTGGAGTGTTCATATTGACATTATGTTCATAAATAGGACAGATAACGCTTTCGACATTCTGAAGTTCCTGCCTCTATCTGATGTTTTCAAAATAAACTTGTCCAAAACATGAAAAAAAAAATTAAAGTATGATTATAAAACTTACAACACGAAGGCAGATTCTGTTTGTGCGTTTGGCCAACAGACTGTGAGGGAAAGCTGGTGGGCATGTTAAATGGGAAATAATAAAATGAAATTGCTACGGAGGTGTGTATAGTAATCCATCTTCTTTTAAACCCACACTATGCCAGGGACACCATGGCAGATGGTGTACGAGTTCAGGCATATAAATTCATGCCAAGCTAACTTCGTCTCCTGGCTTCGTAAATTTGCCTGTAGGTGAAAACAGAGTTCAGATAGTATCATTCTTTCTCCTCTTTCTCCTCTGATTGACAGCCAGTGTAGATACCTTAGACATCCTTTAGCATCAGACAATTCTGTCACCATTTTGTGTTTCATTTTTCACTAACGTGTGATGCTCTCTAGGACTGCACACGGCTTGCAGAGGTTCTCCATCCCAAAAATACTGTTACACTTTAAACATGCGCAGAGCCTCAGTTTGGGTGCTTTGCTATCCCCTATTCCAATTGATCCTCCTACCAGTTCTTCACAATAGGTAGGAAGTTATTATTAACCCCACCTGCAGGTAAGCAAAGCACCCTTCTGAAAAGGGAAGTTAAGCACCCAAAGGCAATACAACCAGTACAAGGAGAATTACACTGGCATTAAACCCTCCAGCTCCCAGGCTACCTCTTCTCCCACTATGCTACACTGCCTCCTATTTTTTGCTGAAAACCTTCTCAGTGACAGGAATAGAATAGGTGGAGGAGTTTAGAAGTGACTGTTCCTGAAATTAAGAGACTTATAACTAAGGGACCAGTAAGAGGACCTATATAAATCTGTTATCTTTCCTAAGATGTTGAGTAGTTCTATATAACAATTTGGCTTCCTTTATTTTTTTTTCTTCAAAATAGCTTTCCTTAACTCAAAGAAATTTTCTTTTCTTATTTCAAAATAAAAGAACATTTATTTTGGGTGGGAAAGATCGAGTGCTATACAGGGTAAGTACAGAAAAACAGCTCTTTCCTATAATAATGGCCTGTTTAATGCAGGTAAAAAAAAATGGCACCTGTTCTCAAGTAAGAGATACAGAATAAAGAGGGTAAAGCCACCAGTGGTTTTTGGATATCTTGGAAGGACAAAATGATTCAAAGTGCACAAAAAGCTTTATGGACATTGCCAAAAGTCTTCTATAATACATGAGCTTCATAAAGTCAGATGAAACTCATTTTTTCGTTAAGTACTTGAACATTTCTATAATTTTTTTTCAAAGGAGGAGTTCCTTCTGTGCCTGAAAGATGGAACATTATCAATCAAGCCACCAAATCCCATTGGGATATTAGAATTCCCTAGGGCATGTCTCCAAATAATTTTTTCCCAATATTTAAATTCTTCTTAAGGAGAAATGCAAATATTTGAACAGAAATGATCAAAAAGGGGAACAAGGAGGTGTGGGCAACCTTTCCTAAAGGCTTAGACATTGGAGGGCTTAAATAATAGAATGGAATGCTGGGGTACCTGGGTGGTTCAGTCAGTTAATTATCTGACTTGGATTCAGGTCATGATCTTGTGGTTCGTGGGTTCAAGCCGCATGTTGGGCTCTGTGCTGACAGCTCAGAGCAAGGAGCCTGCTTCAGATTCTGTGTCTCCCTGTCTTTCTGCTCCTCCCCTCTGCTCTCTCTCTCTCTCTCTCTCTCAAAATAAACATTAATGTTTTTTAAAGTAGTATCTTTCACTCCAGACATTCAGAAGAAATTCCTTTTAATGTGCTGGCAAATATACATGGTAGTATTTAAATCCTTCTATAGATCTGGGTTCAAATTCTATTTCTAGGCCACTCACATAGCCTTTCTGATCTCCATTTTCTCATCTGTAATATGGAAACACTAACATCTCACTCATCTAACTGTAAAGATTAAGAGGCCACACTTATGAAAATGAGTATCAAAATTCAAGTCCTAGCTGAAGTGCCAACACAATACATATGATAATGTGAGGGGGAGGGGATGGGGGGAAAAGTTACAAACAGAGAGGGAAGGAGGCAAACCCTAAGAGATTCTTAAATAGAGAGAACAAACTAAGGGTTGAAGGGGGGTGGGGGAGAGGGGAAAGTGGGTGATGGGCATTGAGGAGGGCACTTGTTGGTATGAACACTGGGTATTGTATGGAAACCAATCTGACAATAAATTATATTTAAAAAAAAGATAATGTGAGCCTGAGACAGATGGCCAGATGCAAAATTTACAAAGGAATGATAAAATACTGATTCTCAGTCCTTGAATCCCTCAGTTATACCAAGGACAAAATAATAATAATAATAATAATAATAATAATAATAATAATGAAGGAGAAGAAGTAGCAGTCAGAATATGGAAAGAAAGACGTCTGAGATTGCGCTGTGTAGTAAGCACTAGTGGCCCCCAAAGCGGGACTATATTCTAGCCCCATGCTAGACAGAAGGCTTTCAGTTTTCCTGAAGAATCTGCTTTGAGTTTCCCACAATTGAGGTGATACAGGACTGGTACCTGCAATATTAAGAAAGCTCTAAACAGCCTGTGGCGGCAGGGTAGAAATGAGAACAGTGGGAATGGGCTGTACTTCCAGGGCTGAGGAGTAAAGGAAGCATGAAAACTCCTCATGCGTGGTTGTGGGCCCCATGTGTAATGAGAGCAAGCCAGGCAGGGCTGCCTGGAGACAGAATGGACCCCGGGAGTAAGAGCTTGTGTGGAATGAACAGAAGGCATGACCGCTCCACAGGGGTTAAGGCCAGGAGGGTCTGGAAGAGGGGCCCTGGATGAACCCAGGAAAGCAGTGCTAACGGAGTGAATAAGACATGTGCACCAGGCCAGTTCAGATTTCAGCTGATGTCCCTAGTCAACAAGCTGTGAGAAGATAACAGTGGGAAGGGACAGAGCTGAACATGCCCCCTGTCCTGCCTGTGACTGGCCAAAGCAGGTGGCAGCCCCTATTTTCAGTTTTGATTAATAACTTAGATTGGCCACTTTTAAAAACTTTGAGTTAAAATTATGTTTTATAGTGTAAAATGATTATAGAATTGTCTTAAGAGTGAGCCCAAACATTTCTTCTAAGCCTGTATATACACAATACAAGACATTTTGAAGTGATGGCTTGAGGTAAAAGATAATATGTAGCTTGATTGTATTTGAACATGATGCTTATTAAATTTAATGATTTCACATTTAAGCCCTTAACAAAGTGTCTGACACATAGGTACTCAATAAATGACATTATTTATTAAGTTACTAATTATGATGATGATGACACTAATGAAGGCAGTTTATTATGATGCATCTCTGAACAGAGAACAAAGACAGATGCCAGGCCAGTAGACAGTGTCTCTTGCAACAACACTCAGTTTTGCATATAACTCTGTTGTTGTCCATGATTCAAACTCGTGTCTGAGCAAAAGTACAGATAATCGTATCCCAGACCATCAAGTTTCTCAAAAATAGATGGAACCATGCGTGTCAAATTTATAAATGCCAAAGGTCTACTGTGTTAGAAATAACAGTACATTAGTACACGACCTTAAAGTGCTCGGAGAAGTCTTTTTATAGTCCTGAAGCTTCCAAGGGGAACCAGTGGCAGGAAATCAAAGCAGTGTGCTTGATGGAGGGGGGTGGCAGGTCGGGGCAGGGGAGGGAGGGGAGCCTCATGCAGCCCGTCTAAGAATGCTAATAAGCAAACTATAAGAAAGCTGGAAAGAGTGGCCTAAATATTGCCAACACCTGTCCCATCCAGGTGGACCTTACGAGTCCCCTCCTTGCAAACCCTTGAGCTTCAAAGAACATTTTGGCTGATCTTGAGCACTATAATAAGAATTGAGATCTCATAAGTGGAGTATTTATAATAGTGCATGGCATATGATAAGCTCTCAGAAACAGGTTAAAATAATTATTATAGCTATTTAATATCACTATAATTATTATTTAGGCGAGATCTTTAATCTCTCCAAACCTTACCTTAGTTTCATCATCTGTTACATGGAGCCAAGTACAGCAACCTCACCAGTTTGTCATGAAAAGTAAAGAGATAATCTACTAAGATAAATCTCTTAGCTAATGCTTAGCAAAGAGTACAAGATGATTGAGAGAATAGTGAGGTACCTTGCCTAAAGACACACATAAAATAAATAGTAGGGATGCTATTTCACCTAAGTCGGTCTGACCCCAAAGCCTGGGTCCTTAATTACAAAGCTATATTGCTTCTTGTTTATCCTCAAGAAAAACCACAATAATTAATTGTGAAGGTCAAGAAAGGGCCCCTTTTAAGAGCAGAAACAGAAAACCACATTACTGTGGCATTAACAAGAAAGGCTGATTGACCTAATGCAGTTCCAAAGTAATAATGGAAGTACCTTCCTGTGTGTGAAAATACTGGGCAAACAGCAGCATGATGCCATTAAAAAATGTGCTTTCCTACAAGAGTAAAGATGGCAGAATTGGCTCTGAAGCATCTTTACAGTAGTGGGGGATAACTTTGTACTAAGCCCACCTAACTTTCCAGTCTATTCCAATTTTGAACCATGGCTCAAGAGAAACTGTTCAGGATCAAGGGGAGAAACTAGCTTTCCTTTGGGTCACAGAAAAAGATGGCTGGATCTGCATTATTACTAAACCCTAACTAAATAGAACAACCACTGAAAATAACAGTGATATTTACTTTTGAGATCTATAATGAACACATGTAATATTACCTACAAGCCAGCCATGGCCTCTCTGTCCTTTATAGATCTAGAGGAGCCTGATGTAAATCTTTCCAATTCCACAGAGGATAAAAATCTAGCATTCTCATTCCCTTGTGTTTCCCCAAGATCTAGTGAGCCTGTGACTTCTGCTTCTGCCTTTTGTATCCCATGTGCTGTTCTGACCCCAGATCAACATAGTCTCTCTCCACCCACAGAATAATTTTGTGCACCCAAGCATTTATAAATTTAGTCATCTGAACATTTTGGTGCCATGCAATGCCCTGTTATCTACCATCTTGATGGCTGTAGCCCCCACCCCTAACCCCTGCTCCAGAGCAAGGCAGACACACCAACTTGATTTTTGCATAGCAGATTACAGATCACCCACAGGGTGACCCTGCCTCCTACTATCCCCCCATTCTGGTCATAGGAAGCACATATGTTCCAATCAACCTTACTCTCTAAGAATTTGGCGCTATGGCTCCTAAACTCAAGTGAGTCTCTCATCAGTATTTGAACGCCAAAGGTGAAAATCCAGGTCTGGGGAGTCCCTTTTCCAATGCCTATGAAAACATGGAAAGCCAGTGCACAGAGAGGGAGAATAACAACGCCAACGCCTTGTTGGAAAGTTACGAGAAGACATCTCACAGCCCCTGTGGAGACCATGAGAGTGAAGATGCTGGCTTGGTGCTGACAGGTTTCCCAAATGGGGCTCTCATGAAGTCTAGCTTTAAACTTCCTCTTTCTTGTCCTTGGGTTCCTTGAATGATACACTTTGACTAACTTTCCTTTTTTCACTGAATTAGTGAATGGATTTATGTTGTGTGTGTTTTTTTTTTAATTTACCTCCAAAGACCTTTGTTGAAGTCTCCCTTCAGAAAAAAAAAAGAAAAAGAAAAAAGAAAAAGAAGGAAAGAAAGAAAGAAAGAAAGAAAGAAAGAAAGAAGAAAAGAGGTTGGCTTACGAAAACTCTAAAGACTCAAGTACTTCATCAGTGACAAAGATGTTGCCAAGCTTATTCAACTTTTAAGAAGACATCTCAGCTTCATCCCTGGCCTGGGATATACTGGAGATATACTGGATAATACTGGAGAGAGACAAGTATTGAAGGCCTAGCTACAATGAGGCTGAGGTCTTGTGAGCATTATCTGATCCCTAAGAACCCACCGCACCACCTATAGGCACTTTCTCCTCTACAGCATAAATGTCACCAGCTGTAGAGCTTGTCTAATTGCTGTCCTGTTGGGACATGATAAACTGGCACCTTGTCCAAAAGGCATTTTTGAACTGGATTCAGATTTCCAGGAGCCCATGCTTTGCCATGGGAGGACTGAGGAAGGCTATTTCTCCTGGAAAATGACCTCCTCACAGTTATTCCAAGCACACAAGCCAAGGCCTGTGGCTGTTAGAGCTCAGTCAGTGTCAGGGGTGAGCAAAAACCAGCATCAGGACTTCAAGCACCTATATCACCTGCCCCAAAGCAACTACAGGTTGGAAGGGTTAGGGTGTTTAAGGTTGCACCAGAAATAAAAAGCAAACATGTGATCCCTACACCACCCGTCTCCATCTTGTGTGATGGCCAACCACATGAAGAGTGTTTTCCAATAAGTCCAAAGAAGTTATCAGATTTCTTTTCAGCATGTTGCTCGAGGCTTTTGCTTGCAGTCAACTGAGTTGCTATGAACAATAAAACTCATCTTCCCTGGCCTGTTGTAAAAAGTGTTAAACTGGGAATTAGAAGACCAGACCTAGAAACACCGCTTATCTGTATGGCGGTGCTGGCACTTCTCCCCTGAGCACACTTCTCTCATCTGTGAAAGAAATGAGTCAGACCAGACTGTCTCCAAGGTTACTTTGAGCTCTAAGTTCCTATGATCCTAATGGTGAGAAGATAAACTTCAGATAATAGATGTAGAGGGAAGAGAAAAACCTAAACAGAAAATCTATGCCCAATGTAGATGAGGTACCAAAACAGGTACAATGGGTTGAGGAATACAAAAGAAAGAAGACAGGGAATTGTTGACAGGGAATACAGAACTTTAATTCTGTTCACTTATGGAAGCTGGCCCAAGGATTCTAAGGGAGAAGATGGAGGGACTTCCACACTCAAGGTCAGACAGCAGGTCCAAGACAGCTGGGCATGGAGGGGGGAGACGTCCCACTGTAAGTGGGGGTGAGACTGAAACAATGACAAAGGCCTTGCAGGAAAGAGATCAGATTGAGACTGATTTTTGCCTTGCCTGATTTCTGCCAAGCCTGATTTCAGGGGAGAGGTCAGGAGACAATCACTTCACATGTCTAATGGTCTTTTCATTCTCCTGTGGGAAATGGAGTAATAGAAACGTCAAGTCTTACTTTTACATACTCGGAGACTGACTATCTCTGTTCTGTACTGTGATGACTGCCTTCAAAGTGGTCTCTTTCCCCCAGCTGGAGCCCATCCTCTGCCTCCAAGCCAAAGGAATGACTGTAAAATGCACCATGAACTACGCTCTCCTGCTTAAAACCCCTAAATTCCCTGCTCCTCAACTCTGGCATGGCCCTTCTGAATAAGCAAATCACCTACCTTCCTCCTAAGAAGCTCAGAGAGCCTTCCAGCCCATGACTTCTTCCCAGGGATCATCTTTGAAATTCAGGTTTTATGCCAATGCAAATCTAGCTCTGTGTTTACAGCTACTTGGCCTGAAGAAGGGAGCTTGACCAAAACAGCAGGGCAAAAGTCAATGAACTTGTTTTCTAGAAAGGTCACTCACTGTATGAGATCCCATCTTTTGGAATTTGAAAGTGAGATGAAGAGAGAGGGATAGACAAGGTGGTAATGCACACAGGAACAAAAGCAATAGGTTGAAGCCATGAGGTAGAAGTCAAGAATAGGAGAAGCCAGGGAGCAGAGACAGAAAATATCTAAGTGGGAGTAGACCCAGTAGAGAAAGGATCGGTGGGAGAGCATGGAATTGGGGAGCGGTGGATATTCATGTCCAAGGGAACGTCCAGGAGGGTTGCTCTTGAGATTCCAGTATGATTATCAGAACAAAGTTCTTATTCTCTATGCTGCCTCATTGTTCAGCAGTTGAAAGGATTTCTTGTCTCTCTTCCTAATGGATCCTTAAAATAATCTCCCAGTAACTAAAGTAATGTGACTAAATCTCTGCTCCTTTTAAATAAAGACAGCTTAACCAACAGGACAACAGGAGCTTGCCTCCAGTTTCAGCGCTATCTCCTACTTTAAGGCTAAGCTCAAAGTTGGACTCTTCTCTAAAAGTTTCTTTTCAAGTACATTATCAGGGCAAGGCAAGCCAGCAATCAGATGTCATATGGGCTGAACATACAAAGCCCGGGTATGTTTAAATACGATCAGGACTTGGGAATAAAATTGGATCACTAAAGAACGGAAGTGATGATATGTCAAATGGCAACATTAAAGGGTAGAGAAGGGGGGGCATGTGTTATATTCAGGATTGCAGAGGGTAGGTAGCTGAGTGAGAGAGACTGGTGTGTGATCAAGATGAAAAGAACAAGAATACAATTCATCTTCAA
The DNA here is from genome assembly GCF_027475565.1 of Acinonyx jubatus. Lineage (NCBI taxonomy): Eukaryota > Metazoa > Chordata > Mammalia > Carnivora > Felidae > Acinonyx > Acinonyx jubatus. The sequence continues at coordinate 68,204,815 of NC_069388.1, forward strand.
TCTTTGCTTAGAGAATGAATATATTTGAAAGGAAAGCCCTGGTTGGGTTGCCTGTGATTATGGAAACTTTTAGTGGCTTGGTAGCAGAATAAACAATAGCAGGTGGCTGCGTTCAAAGTAAGATTTAAAGAAGAATATCAAGAAGGTTAAAAAATAATGGTCAAAAGGAGGGAAGAGACAAGACTGGAAGACAGAGGGAAAGCTTGCTCAAAGCCCTGGGGTGGAAGGAGGGGGCGGGGGCAAGGAATCAGAGTGTGAGTGGAAGAACAAAGGGCTGACTCTGCCTGGGCTGACCTAGATGGGGTCTATAGGTGAATTATTCACTTGTAAGTAGTTTGCTAAGTGGCCACCTGAGGGCACTGTATTCACTCCACCTTGAATTTTTTTTCCCCTATCAAGTAAATTATCCTCAATTTGCTCAAGAGTAAATTTAATGCCTTAGAGAAGGGTACCCATGGAAGATGGGGGCCAAAGACAGTCCTTCCTCCCTATCTTTGTTCTTGAACTAGATTAATGAATGAACAAGGCTGACCTTAATTCAAATACCCGGGTTAACCATAAGGATGATATAAAATAAATCATTTAAATCTATTTAGTGTTTAGTAGAAAGTCAATAAATATTAGCTCCTTCCCATATACATACATACGCAAACATACAAATTTGCCGAAGACAGAACATACAGAGGAATTACACAAACCGTTTATCTCTCTAAAGGGGGCAGGACTCAGAAGTCCCACAATGAACGTGCAGCTGTGCTAGGAAATCAATGCAGAGAGCAAATTTATGCTGCTCTTTTCATTGCATGTTGCAACTTGTACATAATAGCCAGAGGGAATAGAATACAAACAGCTGGGAAATAAAGATGAAAGCAAAACTGTATCAGCAGGGAGAGACACAGAACCCCCTGAGAACTCAGCAGTGTCACGAAAGATAATTTGAACAAGGTCACCTGCACGGAATTCCTCTTCCCAGAAAAAGATCATTAGACTCCCGCCCATTGCTGACCATCTCCATCTGAGTCAAGGTGGGGAATGGGATAAAGAGTCCCTAGCTTGCAAATTTATACATTAAATTTCTGTCTATATAAATCAGAGTTGTGGATAAAAGCATCATTATTATCAGTGCCCAAAATATTATTATTAGATGGTTGAAAACAAAGAATTTGTGCTTCCTCACGCAAGAGGACTCTTGAGGTTTTCCCCCAACCTCAGTCCCATAAGGCAGGTTTTGCGGCCTGATGCTGCCCTCTAGTGTCTTTTTATGGTATGGTAACGCGAGAAATAAAAATTTCCAAGAACCCTGAAGCAATCAACACCTCTTTGACCCAGGCCTGATAAAGCAAAACAAAACAAAAGTAAAAATCCTAAAGTAAAAACAAAACCAGGATTTGTACTAAACTCAAAAATGAGTTAAATTTTGCTTCAACGTAGACACTGCATTCTTTGAGGGTTCTGAAAAAATGGTATCAAGATTAGTGAGTGCTCTTCAAAAATAAAAACACTTGCCATTTCCTACACTTTACTGTCGAATGGTTACTGCTTCAGTCTGTCTGAGGCATGATCCAGAAACTTGCATTTCGTGAACCCTGTCACATGGTTCTAATGTGGAGCTGGTTGAACTCACTTTGAGAAGAACTAAAGATTATGGCAGTGACTTTAAGCGGAGTATAGAATAAATATGATAATTTTCTTACAATTCTGTAAGGGCAAAATATACATGAAATAAAAATCATCAACCAAAATAGGTCACCCTTCATTTTTCCTGTATTTAGAATGCCTGAATTCTACATGACTAGCATGCTAAGAAAAACAATGCTGTTCAATTCAGAGTGAAGGGTTCATGTGGATGGTCTCCTGATCAATCAGCCCACCTCCAATTCCAGTGGGCATCCAGGTGAAGAAGAGAAAATGCCTAGTTGTTTTACTCATTCTTCAACAATACCTTCCTCTAAAGCTCTTCCTGGTGCCACCAGATTAGTTTTAATGGCCTGATATGGCTGTAGGCATCCTGTTCTTCTCTGTCCTGTAAATGCCCCACGTCAAACTTCCCTATGGAACAGAAAGCTTTCCATTATAGGAACACTTTCTTCCTCTTCAAAACTGCCCTCTCCCTTCTTTGCACAGAGGAAATGTTCTGTCAATATTTCTCATCTGACCAATGCCTCTCACTACGCATACCAAAAGGTGGTAATGACAGAAGCTAGGAAATGTGTCATTACATGACCAAGCTCTCTTCTTAAGCCCCTTCTAGTCAGTGGCACACATGGCAAGAGAGCTTCCTTGGGGTTATCGTTGCCATTGGATCACACATTCAATTTACAAGCCCACAGCTTTGGCCTTTAATTTTTATGTTTTAATTTCTGGAACTTGCTTTCACTTTTTGGCATAGTCTGATAAATGTGTAAACACATAGGAACTTCACAAAGTAAAGGGGTGTAGTCATTGGTATAGAATCTCTATTCACCTGGGGAAATCACTTCAAATTTAAATAATGGGGTATTTTAAAGGCAAATGCACTCAATCAGAATTCAATACTTAGTATCTTAATGTAATATAAAATGCTATTTTCAATTCATAGTTTTATTTTTTGTATTGTGGCTAAAGCCTTTCTTACATTCAGAATCATGAAACATTCAATGTTTTAATAAAAATAGGTCCTGACGGTTAGTTAGATTTGTAAAGGTCCCCTCCAACACCAGAAAGAATCCTATACCACAGCCTTCTATTACCCTCACTTCCATTTTTAATGAGCATGAAACAAATATTTACCTCAGGAAACTGTCCTAATTGTCCAGTAAGATAAAGCACATTGCCTTGCATTACTTCTCTATACCCCAAATGTTTATGTAGGTCTGTGCATGTCATATACTTTAATCAGCCATGAACTGCTTCTTTTCCAGCCACTTTAGCATCCCACACAGTTTCTAGCGACAGCCATTTATGCTAACTGAGGTCTCCCTCTCCACAAACAGGACGCCATTTTGGTTTAGCTTTGGTGGCTGGCATGGCCAGCACATTGAATGTCACAATGTCTTCCTTTCCCTTGACAATTACCACCTGAACCCACTGTGTAAAACAGGAGTACTCATCAAATAGGAAAATATGGAAAACTCATTCCATTCACTTTAGTCAGAGAGAAGAAAGATAAAGAGCTTTAGCCTGTTAAACAGCATTTCCTTTGAATCTCATTTTCCTTTCTGAGCTAAGCTATTAGATGTGTGGACACAAACAGGATCACTTTGAAGTTAACAAGAGGCCCACTCTGAAAGAAGGAAGACAGCCATTATCACACATTTTATGTGTTGGATAAATATATTCCTGGGATTGTAAATATAGTCTGCAATTATAGGACATGAAATACTTTTCTTTCTTCTTTCGCCCTATTTGGAAAGACCATTTTTTTCTAGAAAGGGTTCTGTTGGATTTTCTCTTTCTAGTTCTCTAACTTCCCCGTGTATTTACCTTGTGAGTCAAAGGAAAAGAACCCATCAATATAAATGAACAGCTCTTGTCAAGCAAAAATGTGACCACAATGATCCCTCCAGGGCTTTGGGATGCATCAGGGTAGAGGGGCAATGCAGGGGGCTTGTGTCAGAAATGGGGTGGGGTGGGTATATTTACTCTACTGTGGCTGTTGTTTCATCCCTGGGCAAGCCATTCAAAGCTCAGATTTCCTACATTCATAATAAAATGCTAATAATACCTCGTCCAGTGCTTGTTGCAGTATTAACAAGATGGCATGTATGGATATATTCTTAGTGAATAACAAAGGCCCACTCAAATAGAAACTTCTGTTATTTTTTTCTGTTACTGACATGTTTTCTAAGCATTTGTCTTGCTCACTTGAGAAAGCGAGTATCGATAGGGAAGGACAAAGTCTGTTAAACTTTTTTAGCAGCTGGTGAAAGAAACATTCCTATTAGCGTGTGCCTGTGTGTGTATGTGCGTATGTGTGTGCATACGGGTAGGACGGGGCAAATTCACTGTTGGAGACACAAGGGTGTAAGCCAGGCTCAGACCCCTGTTGGTCAGAGGATGTGTAAGTCTAGGAACTCTCACCAATGAAAGAAAACTAATAAGTTCTAGAAGAAACTCCTTAGGAATCTAGTTACTTGACCCTAAATCCATTAAAAACTGTAGGGACTAAAGAAACTTGTAAACAACCTACTTGTCTTTATAATATCAAGACTAAGAACATGTTTTCTCTTTAAATTTTAATCATGCATGCATTCTTAGAGATTGCATTTTTTGAGCTATTAAATATACATATGTTTCTGCCACATTAAAGGGGAGCACAAGCTTGTATGTTGTATTATTAATTATGTGTTGGACATAAAACTCTGATCACTCTTGGCAAACAGTAGATACACACACTCCAAAACAAAGGATTCGTCCTGTGAGTGGAGACCATGTGGGTTCGTGCCTGTTACTCCGACGCAGTGTGAACTTACTTTTAAGGTCCAAGTTCCTGGCTCCCGCAGTGATTTGTGTTGTGATTTTCGTGTCAATTTTGACAGTGTGGAGATTGCTGGTGTCCCTTGATATCATCACATTGTGCCACTGATTGTCATTGAGAGGTTTATTTGAGCTCCCTTTGATAAGGTTAGCACCATTTCCCAAATCAAACACATAATGTAAGTACCTGGGAAAAAAGCAAAGGTGAGGAAATGTCATCACTTTTTGAATTTTTGATGGAGTCAAACTGGATATTACAAATGGAGATCTTTTTTTTTAATGTGGTTCCATTCTTGTTAGAAATCTGAGTGAGCTGTACATAGGCTCAGCTAACAAGAAGGTAAGAAACACTACTGTTTTAGAAGGAGGATTATTCATTGTCTGCATGAAAATAGTGAAAATTATTTTCAAAATCATGGTCTACATCTCACTTTATGACATTGGAAGGTCAATACCTTTCGCTACTCATTCTCTATTTCCACCTACACCCCATCTTTTGCCAGTTTCTTGTACCTGCTTTTCCTTCATCTTAAATGCCTGTTTTTTAGATGGGAAATGTGCACTCACCCTTCAAGACTCAGCTCCGATATCCACCCCCTCCCTCATACATTTTCTTGATATCCTAAAAGACTGTCCTGACCTTAGCACGTGATCATCTGAGGCAACTTTTCATAATGCTTCTCTGCGATGTTTATGTGTTCACCTATATTCCGTAGGGTTGCATGTTACATGTGTGGCTCCAGTTTGGTAGAATCTTAGATGTGCACAGAAGTGGTGTATATATATATATGTATATAGATAGATAGATAGATAGATAGATACACATACATATGTGTGTGTGTGTGTGTGTGTGTGTGTGTGTGTATATATATATATATAATTAGTGCCGGGTATACTCTCTTGCCCATTGTAGATATGCTATAATGTTTACTGACTGAATGAATGAATACTCAAATCAGTTAAAACACATCATGTTTTCCTCACCATTTCAAGGAAATTTCACAAAAATCTTTCCTTCTAAATTCTTCAAGGAATTCTGATATAGAATGAAATTTGAGTTAAATGGATTTTATGAAATTGAAGTTATCTGATTACTTATTTTAGGTGTTTAATTAGCACAAATTTTTATACATTTGTAGAAATGCTTTTGTAGAATTACAGTGTGCATTGTAAGGAAACCCACATTTGAAGCATAAGATTCATGGAATGCCTATCATAATTAGAACTCAATGTTATTTGTACCTCATGTATGAAAGTGTAGGTATAGAAGACTTACTGATTTCCTATTAACTTTACAAGATATCCAAGAAGTGATTTGAACAAATATATTTAAGCCATTCTTCCACAGTCTTGCCCGCTACCTTAGAAACGAACACATCTGTTTAATGTATATTTTTGGTTATCAAGGTCAATTTTGCAAATTTTTATTTATTTGTCATTGAGCTCACATATACTCACCCTTTAACTAATTCGACCACAATAAAGTCATTTCCATCCCCACTATTATATAGTATTAGTCCATCTAGGGATGTTGTCTTGAACTGGAAAAAAAGATGCATAGAAGTGTAGGCTTGCAATGTAGCTAAGGCAACATAACTTGATTTGGTCTTGAAGGTGACAGGGTCTGCTATGATGTTCCTGAAGCCAAATCTGGCATTGAGCTCACAGTAATCTATGTCACCATTTTTACACAAGTCAATGTATGCCATTCCATTAAATGTCAGGCTTTGCAGGTGTCCAATGAAGTTGGAGGGGACAGAAGACAGATACCGACGTTCCGTGATGATGCCAGTCTCTATGTTATGAAACTCCAGCCTCGTGTGATCGCCTGCCATTTGACCTGAAAGGTCAATAATAATAATGTGTTATTATTTTTCTGTATCTAAAAGAAACTCCCAACTTTAGACTTCCATGGCGCTATCACATTTTAAAATACAAGGATCCAAATACCTTTTGACATTCAGTTACATATGGTAAAAACATAGCAATGATATTAAAGGGTAAGGCTGGATACTTAATAAAACTTTCTTAGGTCAGGTTTTAATCTTTGTCCAAATCGTAGCCTTAACAAAAATCACCTTCATTAGGCAAAATTACAGAATTTTTTTTAAAGTAGAGGAAAGAAATAAAGGAAGCAAGAAATAAAGAAAGAACGGGAAAGAGGGAAGGAGAGAGAAAGGAAAAGAAAAAGGAAGGAAGGACTGAAGAAAGGAAGGGAGGGAGGAAAAAGGGAAGAAAGAAAAAAGGAAGAAGGAAGGAAGGAAGGAAGGAAGGAAGGAAGGAAGGAAGGAAAAGATAGATGGAAGGAAAGGAGAGGGAAGAATTAAGGGCAATGACTGTCCTAAATTGTTCCATCCAACATTGATACATCCCAGCTTCATGGTTACATGTTTTTCTTAAATAAATACTCTTAAAGAAAAAAAAAAGACTCTATATTTTCCTATACCCAATAGAAAAAATGAAGGGCTGCTGACTATTCTTTCAACAATGAACCATAAAAATGTGTTCAAAATTAAATATGCACTTTTCACCTCCTCTTTTCTGTGCTGAACAATTCCCACAGTCTTCACTAGAACTAGCCTCCTGGCCACTCTAGAGTTTCTGTTGATCTCTTCTGGACCCATGCCATTTTCCTTGCACTTATGTTTTGGATACCTAAACTGGGCACACTCCACCAAATCAAGGCATGCCCAATTTTGAGACTATGAGTAAAATCAGCCCTGAAGTACAATCTTTTTTCAACACCCTAGAGTCAGATTTGGTTGCAGATTTATTTATTGATTGACTTTTCAATTCAGTCTCCATGCTTCTCCATTCCACTAAATTCTTCTATCAATCCCATGAAAACCCAACCCAATCCCGTCTTTACCTCTAGAGTGATAACTGTACCTACCTACATACCACTGAAGGGAAGATAAATAAACAAAGATGTGAACTTGTTTTCCAGTGTACAACATAAAGTACTCTTAGCATTGCTAGTAATTCTCTCCTAGCATCTTGCTCTTGTCCAATTAAATTGTCATTTGCTTTCTTCTAAAACTCGAAAAGGTCATTCAAATTGCAATCAAGTTCTTCCAGGTGCTAGATTCACTACTCAATTTGGCATAATTGGAAAATTTATCGAGCTTACCATATCCTGTCATCCATGATATTAATGAAAATATTAATTAGAGCTAATCCCAGGATCAGCCCCTGAGAAAATGCACTGAACCTTCTTCCCGGGTGTAATGAAGATTGAACAACCATCTATGTGGCCCTCCTTCAACCAACTTGACAGATTTTCATGTCTTCAATCAAGACAGTAAAATATTGGCTGGCATTTTGAGGAAATGCCAGTAAGTGAAATATAAAAGGCATATTTTTTTCTTGTGCAAGAAAAACTTCTACATACATTATTGATTTTGATGCTTATAAACTCATTGGTGTAAAAAATTCTCCCGTGAGCTGTACTTAATTCTGCTTAATTTCTACACCTCTTTACTAGTTCTTGATCCTGGTAACAGCATTCTTGCCATACCCTTGACATGCTCTCTTTTTGGACTTTTTTTTTTTTTCCTGATTCTATCTCTACAAACTTTTTTTAAATATAAATTATACCACTGTAAACATCTCGTTTCCTTCCTCCTCCCCACTATGCCTACTGCTCATCTTTTGGATGCAAAAATACCATTAAATCCTTAGCATTACTGGTTTCTAGTAGGACATCATTTCTCTCTCCTTCTTTAGTGTTTTGTTCAATGACCTCAATGTTATTCCTTGGGGAACTACTTACTTGGTAGCAAATAAAAAGAGTCTTAAATAATTTTCAAATATCACACCAGAAACATTGAATTAATAAGCTATACAAAGGAAGACTATAAAAAGCTAAAAAAAATCACTTGGGTTTTCATACTTCCTTGTGTTGATTTTTTAATCTTTTTCATTATATTAAAATGGGAGCCCTAGCTCAATGAACCCACCTCAACCCTGAAACTGTCATGTTTCTTCTTCAAAGTTCCATTAATGAACCAACAGGTAGTAAGGAAATCACCTGCTCCCCCCTAAAAAATACAAATCCTTACAACTAAATATGATCCCAAACTGTCATGTTCTTGATAGCTCTGAAATAGGGAAGCACATTTTGTTTCAAAGGACTGAGAAGTTCAGTGATAAAAATAACAAGTAATGTCTGTTTTCTTTTCTCAAAGGGTTAGAATATGTATGCAGAGCATAAATAATAAAAAGGTAGTAAAACAGTTTGGGAGCAACTGTGGCCCAGTTACAAGAAAAATCATTATGGCCCATGTTCAAGAGTCTATTCTTTCTTTAATAAGCGCATATAAATCGCATTGACAGTAATGGCAGATATGCTTGCTGGTGGGGGAGAATTAGCACCTAAAAGCCATTATCCACTGCCTTAGAAGACATTAACTGCTGCCTTCTAAACATTCTTTTTTTTCCCTCAGAATTCATTCGAGTTTAATCCTCTGGCAGTAATGTAGCCATCTCTACTATTATACATATATATTGATTATGAAAAAATGAAGGACATTGAAGGAGAAAGATGTTTTTTTAAGGTTCCAAGCATTTAAAAATGTAGCATCTTTTCCAGAGACTGAGTGAAAAGAAAGTCTGGAATTAGCAAAATGCCTCTGATCAAAGGATATGGATACAGCGGATTGGCAATAATCTCCTACGAGAGACAACCTCCTGGATAGTGTGTTTGCACAGGTATCTTATGATGCACATCCAATCTTTATATACAAACACATAACAATATCAGCTAGTTTATGTTTAATGTTGCTCGGAGTCAAGTTAACTTTCTTGTTCAGAGTCAAGAGTTAAATTTCTGCTACAGAACAAAATAACACCCAGCCCCATATCAGCTTGTTAGTTCACTTAAAGTTCTGGAGTGTGTGCTATATATGTCAGGTCCTGTATTAGGTAATAAAGAAGCAGTATCATTTTACAAAACTCATGGTTTATTGGGGAAAGGCAGACAAAAAGAGGTAAGGAAATAATGAAATATATGATGACAAAATAACAACAAAAAACTTCTATGAATTTCATAAACAGGATATTGAGTTGTTAAGTATGGGATAGGGAGCCTGAGCTGATATTTAAGTTAAATTTGAAAGATTAAAAGAAGGGATGCCTGGGTGGCTCAGTCAGTTAAATGTCTGACTTTGGCTCAGGTCAGGATCTCATGGTTCATGGGATGGAGCCCCTCATCAGGCTCTGTGCTGACAGCTCGGAGCCTGGAGCCTGTTTTGGATTCTATGTCTCCCTCTCTCTCTTCTCTCTCTCTGCCTTTCACCTGCTTATGCTCTGGTTCTCTCAAAAATATATAAACATTTAAAAACATTAAGAAAAGAGAGAGAGAGAGAGAGAGCCCTGCTAAGAACTGGAGAAGCAGAATGGGGAGTTGGATTCCAGGAAGGGAAACAGGCGCCAAGGGCATTCAGGTGAAAAAGAGGAAGCCATTGTGGCTGGGGAATCAGGAGTACGTGAGATGAGGGGCTCACCTGAGACGGGAAGGAGAGTCACAGGCCAGATACAACACACAATGCCTCCTGATTATATTCTGTAGGCATTGAAGGGTTATGGGCAGGCAGATGCCGTGAGTCAGTGCCTGAACGTCTGTGTTCAATCTCTCTGATGTAGGTATAGTAAACTGGAGACCATTTGAAGTAGGGTGGTTATAGCAAAAATGGAAAAAATAAAAAAAGGTGTATGAAATGAGATAATTTTGCAGATGTAATTTGCAGGACTTACCAATAATGTGTAGATGATAGAGAGGAGGGAAATTGTAAGCAGAAAGAGTTAGGGGATCCCCAGAAAAAGAAAAATGAGACATAGCTTTCATGACACAAGAGAAGTCATTTTAGCAACCCCCACCCCAGCCAGCTGTTTTCCATGGCCTATGCCTTACCAATTCTACTTTCCCAAACACACTTCTGGTAGAACTTCCAGGGCGATGCCAGAATTACAAAGAAATGCAAAAACCTCAGGAGTTAAGGATTTCAAGGGAACAAATGGAATGCAAAAATTAACAGTTTCTACCAGGCCTGGAAGTGGCCTAAACATATCTGAGACAAAAAAGTCAGTGGCAAAAACTCCCAGTGCTATTTCAAAGACCCTGCATTCCTTACCAGAGACAAAAGCCCAAGACTTCAACCAGTTTATACTGATCTTGGAACAAGCCCATATTCCGTCCCCCTTGTCTAACAGTTACCTCAGCTTCATTATAATGTTATAGTCTCCATCCAAGGGGAAGCACAAGCTTCATTACCATAACTTACGAGGCATGTATAGGCGTGCTTTCTAAGTATGCCTGAGCAAGCCTTTACCTGCCATGCCAAAGCTCTCCTTTCCGAATATTTATCCTAACCCTAAAAGGAAAGGAATACCTTTCACTCTGTTAAGGGAGTCTCAGTTTTGGAAGTTATTCCCTGTGATCTCCATGTTTGCTACAAACAAAGTTTCTTTTGTGTGACAAACTGCACCTGGTGTAGACTCTATCTGTAAGTCACCAAGGAGCGAACTCAGGTTAGCTCCATTATAGAATGATGATGCCCAGCTAGCTGGTTTGCTTACATATGGTAAATACTGTTTAATGAAAGACACACTAACATACACACACACACACACACACACACACACACACACACAAAACACATAGTTCCAGAGTCTTGAGACTGACCAAGTGAGGAGCTGAAACCCAAGACTCCCTGCTTAGGGCTCTTATATAGCTTGTAGAATTTCACCTCCAAGTTCCTAGGGAATCTCTTCCTTTTTAAGCTTCTTTGCAGGCAACTGTTGCCCTCATCACCCTAGGTAAAGTGCAGGAATTCCCAAGACTGGCCTGAGCATGTACTGTGGTGTCTTCAACACCTACTTAACAGTATATTTAACTGTAATTTAAAGATGAGGTCAAAACGTAAGAAGAAATGCATGAAGAGTGCCTAATGCTTTTCCTTACTCTTTTTTTCCTCTTCTGTGATTTCTCACTTGCTGTAAAATTTAATAACAAAACAAAACAATTGCTTTCCTGATTCACGGTGGGCCTCAAGTGGGCTTCAACACTAGAGTGTTTGAAAAAAAATCCCATTTCTAAACATAAGCCTCAGTGGCAAGTTTCCACTGCCCATTTTGGAAACTTCCCATGCTATGGAAGTCAAGCCTTTTTTATTCTTAAAATTTTTGGCTTTCATGAGATCTTTCACAAAACCTAATCCCCCAAAAATAAATCACCTTGATGAAAATTCACTCAGTAAAGGTAAATTAATGTGAAAATAAAACTGCCTTTAGCTCTGAGCAGCAAGATGCTGAGAGCTGAGGGAAGGAAAAAGTTGAGGTAGAGTACTGGGGTGCAGGGTGAATAATTTGGGTGAATCATCAATATTTACTTGGTTTATATTCCTATTCATCTTTAAACTCTGGAAAGAGCATGTTGGATTTCACTACTGAAAAAAAAAAATTTACTCCTACAGAGCGGAGGATAAAATCAAATTTCTGCTCTAAGACTTTGGGCAATTTTGAGAAAGAGTAAATGGCAAGCTAATTTACTGAAATACTAGTTTATATTGCGTTCTTCCTTCAATTCTAAAATGCTAGCCAGGTATTTTGCCTCAAAGGGTTTTTCTTGGCAGAGTGGAAGCTGCTGGAAAACAATGCCTTCCTCAATCTTTTGAGAAAGCCTGATTTGCAAGGTTTATCCAGAAAGGGGGAGGGAGAGAGAAAGAAAGAAAGAAAGAAAGAAAGAAAGAAAGAAAGAAAGAAAGGAAGGAAAAGAGAAAGAGAGAAAGAGGGAGAGAAAGAGAGAGAAAGAAAGAAAGAAAGAAAGGAAGGAAGAAAGAAAGAAAGAAAGGAAGGAAGAAAGAAAAGGAGAGAACAGAGTGTATTTGAGGGCTGATAAAGATGATGGGATTACCACTGACTGGAGATAGGAGAATTTTGGTGGGATTTAGAAGTACAACTCATTCCATCATCCTGCTCTCAGCTCAGGGTCAAAGTTTCAGAGAGAATTGGTAAACATAGGGAGACTGGACTGCAGCCCACAGCTCCTTGCAGGAATTAGCAAAGATCCATTCACCCACTTAGGACAGGAGCAACAGGTTTCTTGCAATTAAAAGGACAAAGGACAAAAAAAAAAAAAAAGTGTTTTTGATGGGAACAAGTGCAGAGGGAAGACAAAAGGAGACTCATATGATCCAAGTTTGGGAATAGGGAGTGGGGGCAAAACAGACTATGATTAAATATCCTGTAAATCCAGAAGAGAGGCCTAAGGCCTTGTTGACTTAAATTGTGCTGATTTAAATTGATATAAAGACAATTAAGAAATGTCCCATTTCTTACATACCTGAGTTGGTGGATCAAGATTCATATTATAATTCTAATAATACATGCTGAACAAAACCATGTTAAACAAATGTCTTAGGATATATTTGTCCTCCAAAGTTGGGGATTCTAAAAGGGATTCCTTTTCTTTCAGATCATAAGCCAAACCTCACCAATGACCTATGAATTCCTAATGAACTCTTGGATGCCAGAATCCCAATATGAACAAGGCAAGGAAATATGAGTAACTTTGCCTTGAAGAGCTAGTCCATGCCCAGGAGCAGAAATGGGTACCTGGAACAGTAGCTTAGAAATGATTCCTCAACAGAGTCAATTCTCTTGGGAGTCCCCCACAGAATAGGTCACTCACTTGTTCCTACATCTACAAGCTACATCCCACATCCATGTAAATATCTGTTTATTCTGTTTCCTAACATTATGATTGCTGGTGGTAGATAAATGCCTGGCCATTTAAGTAAACAAAGGAATGTATTTACTGCAAGTTGAAGAAGGCAATTCATTAACTTAGAAGTTTGGTTGGAATCTATGTAATTGAAAATATGTATCTTGAATTTTCTATGAAAATCAGATGGCAATTCATTTAGGGGCCATTTCTGGAATTTTCTTTGTTACACTGATCGTATTCACACCCTATTTGTTACTTTTTTTAATATTTATTTTTGAGAGAGATAAGAGAGAAAACACTCACTAGTGGGGGAGGGACAGAGAAAGAGGGGACAGAGGATCTGAAGGAGGCTCCCCACTGACAGCAGCAAGCCTGATATGGGACAGGAACACACAAACCAAACTGTGAGATCATGACCTGAACCGAAGTTGGGTGCTTAACCAACTGAGCCACCCAGGTGCCCCTATTCATCACTTCTTAATACAAAATGTGTTGCATTGATTTTTAAAATCATGTTAATGTTGTACATACTTACAACATACTTACGTAATTAAATAGGAATGGGAAGGAAAAGCTAAAGTGAAATACATAAAACTAATTATATTTCAAATGGAGACTATAACTACACTCAAGGAAGGAAATTAGGAAGAAAAGGAAAAAAAGGGAGGCAGGGAAAGAAGGAAAGGAGGAAATAAGCCAAGTTATAACCAAAGTTACTTATAAACTCAGCGTTTAATTTTACCTGCTAAGTCTTAGGCAGTGAGAAATGAGAAGAATCACAAACTAATCCTGAATTTTGTTTTAGTTGGTTTATTAATTGTAGTGGTATAGGCAACTTCAAGTAATCCACACACTATTCTAGATTCATTATTGGGTTGAAGAAATGAGTAACTGACATCACTGAGGGCAAGGATCCCACCATGGAAGAAAGAACATGGAAACACAGAATGGGGGAAGTCAAAAAACAAGGACGTAGATATGGAGGTACCACTGTGAACTCATCTTTTCTAAAATATATGTATATGCATGATTATGTGCACATGCATTTTTGTAAACTAGAAACCACTGTTTGGATGATTTAGGTTTTATTAGAAAGAGTAAAAATGAGGAGTTTGTGTCTAAGGTCATGTGTCAGAGGTTGTGAGTAAACAGCTACCCGGGGACAAGGACATGTGAAAACCACAAGGGAACATTCTTTAGTTCCATGTGTGTATTTACATATTCATTCAGGTTTATGTGTATATCCTTGAATATATTTTCCTATCTTTGCCTACTGAAAAGGGCAGGAAACAAAGATACTCCAATAGCATTGAGAGTATCTCAACATCAACCACCCAGATTTTGGTCTCTAATATCAATCTTGACTAAATGAAGACAAAATGGCTGATTCCAGAGCTGGGGCATGGTAGGTACAAGCTGTGCCTGGAATATCCTGTTATGACATAAAGTAAGTAAGAAAATGCTAAAAAAGCAAAACAAAATAAAACAAAACACAAACCTGAAAATGTTGGGGTGGGGCATGTCACAATATAACAAAGACCAACTTCATGGGACTCACACTGGCCCATGGACTCAAACTGGGACCATCTGAGCACCAAAATAATCAAGTAAAGTAATTATAAACTATTTGAGAAACATAGAAACTTGGGTGTCCATACCAATAAGGAAGAAATAAAGGAAGGAAGGAAAGAAGAAAGGATGGGAAGTGCTGGAATTAGAAAATCATTTTGTAACTACTGCACTAAAGACTGGATCAGGAGAAAATCTTCAATGGATGCTAAATGTAGGGTGAAATTTTGAAGAGACACAGAATATTTTTTATGGTCTTGATGTCTCTCCACAGACGGTTTATTAGTGGAGAGGGAGAAAACATACTGTTCATGTAGTGGAGAAAATGGACAACGTGTTAACCAAGTGGTTAAATTAAATCACTGGTAAAGGACACGGACATCTCATGCCTTCAGACAGGATACTAGAAGGAGGCCACAATATCACCAATGCAGAATTCAACCCAAAAATGCAAAACCTGAATTCAATCGTGAGAAAACATCAAACACAAAATGAGTGACTTTACAGTGATAAAAGGTGGGAGGGTTATATATTTCAAAAATGTCAATGTCACGAAAAGACAAAAAAAAAAAAAGTTGCTGGAAATGTTTCAGATGAAAGCAGGTTAAAGAGACCCGAAAGCTATATGCGGTGTCCGAGCCCAGGCTGCACACTGTGTAGAGGGGAAACGCTATAAAAGACAACACTAGGTCAACTCACTAAATTGGAATATGGAGAACAGAACAGATAAAAGATATTGCATCCGAGCAACACTTACTGAAGTTGGTAACTCTTTGTTATGTAAGGGTATATATATATATCATTATTTGTAGAAAATGCACACTTTAATAGTTACGGGTAAAGGGCCATTTTGTATTCAATTTTTCCTCAACTGGTTATGAAAAAAAAAAGTGAAAATGTCAAAGCAAATGGGATACAACATTCACAAGAGTAAAGATAGATCAATGTTCTTTGTACTGTTTTTATTTTTGAGTGTTTTTTTGTAAACTGGAAACTATTTGTAAATAAAATTTAGCAAAATATGTTGCACCATACTTTTGTTTCTATCCCTTCTTCATCCACTGTAGTTCAGGACTTATGACTTTACATCCTAAAGCATATACTACACTGACACAGGATTCATTTTGCTCAAAACATATTCTCTCAGCATACTCTTAGGATTTCCAATCACCTGAAGGTCCACAAAAAATGAATGCCTTGAGCACACTAACCTATTTGCTGCAAAAGGCCATTTTAGCCCTGTCAACTACCATACAGATGCATGAAACCAAACAAAACTGTCTCCTCAACATTAGTCCGTGTAGCACCATTGAAGCCCTTCTCCCCAGTATGGAATGTTCCCTCACATACTTTTATCATCTGTGTTACTCTCTCTTTAAAGCCTAGTTCAAATGTCATCTATTGCTTTAAGCTATCTTTGAAACCAAGGTCCTCAACCTCTCTTCTGAACTCCAAGATCATAAATTGCTTACATCAAACATTCAGTACCTCATCTACTGCACCAATTGTCAGTTCTTGTGTGAGTTCTTGTGTGTATATCTATTTAGATATAGATGTGTATGTATCTATTAAGATGTGTGTGACATGATGTGTGTGGAAAGTATGTGTTGTAGAGGTTTTGACCACGAGTCAAAAAAACAAATCATCAATAATAGCAATAAAATCAAACCTAGGTCCTCTTCTAAGTTCTGGTAACAGAGGCATTTTAAAGAAACATAAGTCACTTAACCCCTTTGAAACTCAGTTTCCTCATCTTTCTTTTTTTATTAATTTTTTTAATATTTATTTTTGAGAGAGAGAGAGAGGGAGAGACAGAGAGAGAGACAGAGCACATGCAGGGGAGGGGCAGAGAGTGAGGGAGACACAGAATCTGAAGCAGCCTCTAGGATCTAAGCTGTCAGCACAGAACCCAATGTGGGGCTCGAACTCACCAACCACAAGATCATGACCTGAGCTTAAGTCAGATGCTTAACCAGCTGAGCCACCCAGGCACCCCAGTTTCCTCCTCTTTAAAATGAAAATGCATATGCCCTATCTGCTTCACTGGGTTGTGTGAGATTTGAGACATACTTAGGGACAAAAGAATGTTCCCCTGTGGTTTTCACATATCCTGTCCCCGGCAACTATTTATTCACAACCTCTTGCATATGACCTTAGACACAAACTCCTCATTTCTACTCCTTTTAATAAAACCCAAATCATCCAGACAATGGATGCTACAAAAACAATTCATTCCTCTAAGACCCGTCCTTGACCAAAACTAGTTGAACTTGGGTTGACACTCTTGTCAAAGCCCTGCAAAAATTCTGCCTTCCTTCACCGGGTTCACGCAGTTCCTTTAGAACCTTCTCCTGTCTGGCAATTTTGAATAAAGACTTAGGCTAACCACTCTCTGGTTGATTTTCTTTCTCAGAGAGTAAAATAATATAACATTTGCTTTCCAATTGCTAATCCATGACCCAGTTGCATAAGAGTCCCCTCTCAAGAGATTTTAAATATGAAGAAAAAGCCCAAACCGAAAACAACAACAAAATAAAAACAAAAGGAAAAAAAAATTACTGTACTCTTCCTTGATTCTCTGTGTTGTCAGGCCAGGAATTGGTCCTTTTAAAGCTGTTCAGGTGATTCTGAAAAAAAGTTGCCCCTACATATAGAAAAGAGTTTTGGAGAGCCATAAAAGGCTATTGAATAATAAGATAGTAAAGAGATCCCTAAGTCTGCAGTTTTCTTCATTTGAACTCAGAAATGATTCTCTCAAAAGTTAAAATCCCACACATGCTATTTCCACATTGATAGAATCAACTGATCTCTGATAATGGAAACCCCTTAGGACTGAATGTAGGACACACTTCTCTGCTGCACAAGAACTATCTTGTGCTATGTACTAAAATAATAATTTTAGAGATGTTCTCTAAAAAGGAAAAAGAGTTAACATCCCAGTAGGTCATGTGTTTGGAGTTATTTTCAGCTGAGAGAATAAAGGCACAACACCGATTCCTCTTTCATTCGGTTTCCCTATATCTCTGGGGTGGACTTTTATATGGCTCACCTCAGTTAAGAATCTACATATCAGGGATTGAACCTGACATCCTTAATATTAGAGTTTAACCAACTGAGGTAAATGGCCAGAAATGATCTATTATAGCTTATAATGAAAAAGTGGTTCGGCTGACAGAATGCCAGCATATCTATCAATTTACCCAGACAGTGAAATGTAGAACTTGTTGCTGTTCATTGCCAAAATATATAACAAAGAAATTGAACAGAAATTGGCATGTAAACAATGACTTCAATATTTTATGAGACCCTAAGATATTTATGACCCACAACAATGAACTATATAATGTCTTCTTGAATTATTAAATAGGAAAGAACATGACACAAAAGTAGTGCTTGTTTGAGAGAAAAAAAACATTTAACATGCTCCTTATTTAATGGAATCATTGCTGGAGAAATGGGAATAAAAAATGAACTGTGTGTATCAGCTTCAAGTTGTGTAGTTGGTTTTATAGTCACCTGCAAGATATGGGAAAGTCTAAAGCTTCAGCAAAAGCAAAGGCAACAACAACAGGGGGATTTACCTGTCATGGCCTGTTGGTCATCCACGGTTAACTTTAAACTTTTTCCTCGACGGACCACACGCACTGTGTGCCATTCGTTATCATTGAGGTTATAGCCGGCAAAAAGGGTCTCGGGACCTTTGCCTGTAGGATATGCCAAACAGTCATTATGGACACTCAGAATCAGTCAAGCAAATGAACCTCACAGAAAGTGAGAGTAAGAGACAAAGTAAGGGGGAAGGCACGGGAGAGGGAGGAGAGACAAGAGAGAAGGAATGAGAGAAAGAGGTGAGAGAGAGAAAGGAGAGAAGAGACTGGCTGGATCAATTTTCAAACCCATTAGAGTCAGAGCAAGCAAGGAAAATGACAAGTTAACAGACATTCAGGTGTGACAATTTAAGAAGAATCTTTAACATTATGCATTGATCAAAGACAAGTGAATGAACCTTGTTGTCATAAATAGGCACAGTCAATATAGCATCAGGAAGCCTCCCAAATTTACACACACTTTTTGCTGTTGTTGTTTTTGTTTTTCCTAAGGAATTCTCTGGTCTATATAGTTAACACTTTTTTGCTAATGAAGTAGATAGCAGTCTTGTAACCTCTGACTTCGGGGAGAGAGCAGACCTTAAGTAATTAGCTAATCATCTTCAGGCTAGCGCAACTGGCTGATTAGATTCTGGTGAGGAGACTGCTCTGGGCACTATATTGTGTAACAGCTGCTCTTCACTCTTACATCATGTACCTCCAATATTCACCAAGTTCTTAAATTTATGGAATGTTGTGTCTAAAAACTAAGTACAGTGAAGGCACAGAAAATGTGTTTAGATAGGAGTACTGACTCTTAGGAAATGAAGAAGAAAAAGAAGTCACAGCCAATAAAGGTCCAAGTGATGAGTCGGAAGGAAAATAAAGTGAGACTAAACAGCACTAGAGGGAAAGGATTCCCAGCTGAGGACCAAAAGAAAATTAACCACCTGGGAGAGTAACTGCCAGTGAATCTATTAAATCTATGCAAATTAATTTATAGAGGCTTAGAACAGACATACTATTTCAGAAAGTTGTTTTATGGAAATCAGTGAAATGAGAAACTTAGACAAACATCCTTTTGCCACTTAGAAACAAAGAAAGGAAAAAAAACCCACAAACCTTTAATATAACTTGAAAAAAATTTTAAATTAAAATAAAACATTTCTACTAATCTGATACTATGATTCACTAAGAAAAAATCATGAAAAGTTTTTAAAGATACATTATTTGGTGATGGATTTTTCCCCTGTGTGTTTTGCAAGGACTGGAATCTGTTGGTAAGCTAAAGTAATGAAAAAAGTGACACCGTTGAATTTCATCAACTGATTCAGGATCAGGATTGGCTTCACAATTTCTTCAACCAAATTCTACCAGCAAAACCAATCAATGTCCAAGGATCTTAGGAGAACACAGAAAAGTCAAGAAGAAGGAGGAAGAAACAAAGAGAGAGGGAGAGAGAGAGATAGTAAGAAAACCACGTGGAAGAACTTCAGTAGTCGATCCAACAAGAGATTGTTTGCTTCTGGCACTGCTGGCTATCCATCCAGCCCTGATTTCTCTCTTAGGATGTTATTGATGTAAATTCTGCCTTCCGTGGTTGAGTATTCTCTGGGGCTTAAAGTGAACCAGGGAGATAAGCTAAACTTTGCAGTATGGACTGCTTCATGTCTCTAAAGGAAACCATCATGAAGGTTACAAAGAATCTTTTTCTGTTTCTTTAGAGAAGAAAATTACACATTTTCTTTAAATTACACATCCAATCCAGATACATGAATAAAAACTAGTCTGGACAGAATAGTTCTGAAAGATTGATCACTAAATAACTAGAGGAAGCCTGTTAGTTCAACAACTGGAAAAAAAAAAAAGCATTGAGGCCAATGTTGAAAGCAAGTTCCACGATCAAAGGAACTCTTTCTAGTTTCAACAGTGAAGAAAGAAGCGCTTAATAACTCTGCAGAATCTTAGTATCCTACTGGCAGCAAGGGTCATTCTTAGTTTTGATCTTTGAAAAGAGAATATATCATGTTAAAGCTATTTTTATAGGGAAGACTTTTTTTTTTCCTTAGAAATGTGTCCTTTTGAAGCAGCTTCACTCCCATTCTCTTATTTTTAAAAGTGTTTTGTCAAGAAAAAGAAGCTTAAGGGTGATATCATCATTATACCCCATTCTGGGCTTGATCTTCCTCTTAAGTCATAATGCTTAATCTATGAAACAACTATTTCCATAACAACAGGCACAAAATCCAATTAAAAATAACCCTTTGGTTCATAAAAATCTCTGTGGGCCAACTTCAAGCTCCTTTCTTGCATTATTAAAAATGTGGAGAGATTGATTTTGGAAGACAAGGTTTTAAAAAATGCACTTAATATTCTCAGTTCAAAACAATGTTATCTATGCACCTTGAAGTGTAATGGAGAGTGCACTGGCAAGAAGTTAAGAATTGTGGTTGCTAGTCCTTGATTTGCTACTAAGGAAAGTAGTTGGGGGCTGGCAAATGCTTACTGTGTTCCAGGCATCTTATCTGTTAACTTATTTCATCTTTACATTGTTATCCTTTTGTAGATGTGGCACTGAAGTCCTAGAAAACAAAAACTTTTTGCCCCAAGGTCACAGGGCTAAAATGTGATAGAAAAGTGTTCCATCCTAGGTCTGACTGACCAAAGTCTGCATGTTTTCCCCTGCATTAGCCTGCCTCCCAGCTATAACTTTGGCTAGAAACTTCTCAGTGTCTCTACATTTAAATGAATAGATGGAGACGGGAAAGCTGCTCTTTGTCATGGCTTCCACCTTGCTCTACAGAATGATTACATGTCACGACATCTGACCCATCCTCTACATACGTTATGGAGGAAGGAAATCTCTAAACAGAACACCACAACTCTAAAAGGTACTACAGGAATGATACAGAGGGAGGGTCATCATTTTGGGACTGAGTCCACCCATAATTAGCAATTTGCTAGAACATTTAGCTTCTGTTGGTCTCAGCAACCTTATTTACAAAAGGCAAGAGATGATGTAGATGATCTCCATAATGCCTTAGAGATCTCATATTCTCACATTTAAAACATATGGAATTGGTAAAGAAAGGTGGCTTAACTGCTGTAATTCTGAATTTGAGAGTCATTTAGTCATTTGTCCTCTTCTCAAAATTTTAACGGCAATATTATAGTCACTAAGACCATGAATGATCAGAATTCCTTTTGAGATTTCCTCTTTCGGGGGATATCAAAATATTGGAAGTAACATCTTTCTCCCAGCATGAATGTATTATCGACTGAATGTTCATGTGTTGAAGCCCTACCCCCTAATGTGATGGTATTAGGATGTGGGCCTTTGCAAGGTAATTAGGTTTAGATGAGGTCATGAGGGTAGACCCAATGATAGGATTGATTCTCTTATAAGAAGAGACATTACAGTTCTTTCTCTCCATCATGCAAGGACACAAAAAGAAGGATGGCCATCTGAAAGCCAGGAAGAGAACTCTCACCAACTACCAAACCTGCCAATGCAGTGATCTTGGACTTCTCTGAGTCTAGAACTGTGTGAAATTAATGTTTGCTGTTTAAGTGACATAGTCCATGGTATTTTGTTATAGGACTCTAAGCAGACTTAGTAAGCAATAATTTAAAGATTTTAAAGAAAGTCCACAGCATTGTTTCCATAATCATTCCTTATGCTTTATAGTTAAAATTTATTTCTTTTACACTTGATCCTTACTGTAATCTATTATTTAAGCCATAGAGTTACCCCCGCCCCCAATTTTTTAGTCAAGAAAGAAGACTTAAAAAGGTCAAGTGTATGATTATAAGTCTCAGAGGCAGTAAGGACTGGAATTAAGACTGAGATCTTGAGATTTTCCAAGCCCCTTCTAGTGTCCTTTGCACAGGCCCCCAAATGATGTGCAGACAATAAGAGGTGCAATGTGGCTGAATGACAACAGCCAGTATTTAACCAGACTGAATCAAAAGTCAGCTCTATAAGATAAAGCTACATTAAAGAATTATAGAACTAGAAGGGACGTAGGAGGTAGAGAAGCTCACGGAGCCATCTACAAACATACAATTTGAGATCCGAAGCAATTAGATGATGTTCCACTGTTCATATGAAGAGTCCAAGTCCCTAGACTGGCAGTCTAGTGAGCTTTCTGTAAATCATTCTCCCATTATATTATGCAGAACTAGACTGAACTTCTTAAAGGACACCAAGATCTGACTACGATTCAGTTCCCGACTACAATTGGTTCTCCATCTAAGGTGAAAGGCAAGAATAAATACTGCTTCTTTTCAACAGGAGTTAAGCTATAAGTGTTTTCTAGTTGGTGATATTCACCAGATTTTCTGGTGACTCTGCAGCTAAAATTCATGACTTTGCATACATTTAAGTTTATTAATTACAAATGGAAGTAGACACAATAAGCATTTCAGTTTTCCTCAGTCTGGTTCAACTTGATTGTCCTTTCACAACCTACCCATGTATGAGGTTCTTGTGTCTCTATAATTTTACTCCTAAGAAGGGTTGAAGATAAGGGCAACTTGAGGAATAGGAGAGGAAGGGGTGTGTGTGGGGGTGAGGGGTAGAGTCAGTAGTCAAATAAATCCTTCTTTGAAATCTACTTTTACAGAGCCTTGATTTAGCCACTAGGAAATACATTTAATAAAGGATGATGTCTGTTTTTGACCAGATTAGTAACCACATTTGCTAATGACTTTTCAACTCCAATTTCACTACAGCAGGGGATGGTGGAGAAAATTGGATTTTTTCCCTAGGGCTGTCATCAACTATGTCATCTTAAGTAAGTCATTTATTTTTCCTGTTCCTCACATTTCATCTGTAAAATGAGGATATTTGGTAAGACCATGTCAAAAATGCTCTCCAATAACCCAACCTGAAAATTCTGTCATTCTTGGAAGGGAGAGACGTGGCCCGCGCTATTTTCTAACCTTGTGGCAACATGAAAGAGTGCAATATTATAGTGAAGTTCTCTAAATTTGTGAGATTTAATTATTATCTTTGTTAATTACACCATTTTTATGTTGATATGCATAGACAGAGGAAACAGAGAACTTCAGAGAGTTATTGTAGACCTATTACTCAAGTCAAATGGATCCAGTAGGACAATATTGACGTATGCCAGCAAATGGGTCTATTAACTTATGTAGTCACATTTTAAGGAGAACTGTTTTTGTCAACTTGGCACTACTCAAAATTTAGCACCGAATAATCAGTACATGGTCAGTCAGGAGCAGGAAATACACTTTTCCATGTACCAAGATATGTCCTTGCTTTATGGACAAGTTCACTTAGGAAACAAAATCACAGATCAGAAGGTGATTTTGTAAAATAGCGATCTTTAAGAAACTCTTTCTTTTAACTGTGGTAAATTATTCTCTCCTCAGTTTAAAATATTAGATCAGGGATGGGCAGTGTTGGAGACTCTGACCCAGTCTCCCTCTAAGCTTGCCTTATTCAGAACAAATATAAATATTTGAACAGAACAAATATAAAATGTGAAAATCCAGGAGCTAAGCTGGGCCAGTCGTTTTATTATTTTTTTTTTTAAATCAATGAAATTATTCTTTAGCCACCTGTAATCTTGCATAAAGAATATAGAAACGATGTAAAGTGGCAGCTGTCCTTCTGTTTAAAAAGCAGTCTAGGGCCGCGTGGGTGGCACCGTCGATTAAGCGTCCAACTCTTGATATCGGCTCAGGTCATGATCTCACAGTTTGTGAGTTCGAGCCCCACATTGGGCTGTGTGTTGATGGCACGGAGCCTGCTTGCAATTCTGTTTCTTCTTCTCTCTGCCTCTCACCCACTTGTGCTCTCTCTCTTCAAATAAATTAAAAAAAAATTAAAAAATGAAGCTGGCTAACTTGGTCCCAAGGCAGCACCCAGAACACCTATGAATCCAGCTGGCTCGTTTCTCCCTTTAAGAAAAAGGATGATTTTTTTAATCAGAAAACTTGAGAAAGTCTTTTAAAAATCATTTGCAAGTAACCCTTTCCTTTAAAATCAGATTTGATTAAAAAGAAAAGATTCATAAATCATTTATGAATTTAAAAAAAAAAACCCTATTCTTCCAGAACATTATTTATTATGTATATCAAGGACCAGAGGTATCCAAAGGTACCATTGTTAGTTTATGTGCATTATCAGTCCTCTTGCATGAGTTCTCAACACACCCTTGATTGTAAAATACAAATTTATAGGCTCTCATCTGAAGATTTTGTAGGTCATTTCCTTGTAGGTCATGTGAGTTATGGAATAGATTGCCTTTCCTTATTTCTAGTCATAAGGAAACCAAGATTTAGGATTTGCACTTAATAAGATCAACTATATTATTTTCTTGTCTTGTTTTTCTTTCTTTCTTTCTTTCTTTCTTTCTTTCTTTCTTTCTTTCTTTCTTCATATTGTCTTCTCTCCACACTGAATTATTTAAAAATATTTCTTAATCATTTTAATTCTGTTTGAAAGTAGGGGGACATAAATCGATAAGTGAATTTATTTAATAAAGAAAGGAATAGCTTCTAAGAGATATACAGATAATTAATCCAACTCTTTAATTTTACAGATAGTTCCATGGGAGGTTAGTCTGTCTAGACCTCTCTCTCTCTAATCTATCTATCTACCTATCTCCAACAGGATTAAATGAACCTCTACTGACCAATATCAGGTTTGTTTGCAAGTGTATTTTAAATTTATTTTCATATTTGTGATGAATATTTTTTGAACCAATATATATATAGCAAAATACATATAATAGTAACTTTAGATCCTTTTTGGAAGAAAGCCTTGTGTGAAAATGTTTTGTGAACTAATTATACTAGTTTTTGAAAGTGGGGGGAAAAGAGTAAAGAGCAATAGAGAGGAATCAAACAAAGCTAAGGAATCTATGAAGCAACGTGATCAAAGATGTTTAGTATACTAAAATGACAACTGTCTCCGGAGTTAAAAGATGGATGTGGCTGGAGAAAAGCAAGCCCATACCTATTATATTTTGATTTTTAAAACACTTAGACATGTGGGCCACAAAGCTGAGATTCCTACATACCCTTTAGGTCATTAGCTCTATTTGTACATTTTAAAGATGTTAACTACGTAAGTGGAGCATCTGTATCAGCTACACTATTTCTTAGTAGAGTTCAAACCAATTGGCTCTGGATTTCCTTTTTGTTGACTTAAACATCAAATGTAAGTAATTTCTATTTTATAACCTTATCTTTTCATTGGAGTAGTTAATCTTCTCACTCAAGCCATTTATTGAGCATGGGGATTTTCATGGGTGCTTCTGCAAAGCCATAACCTAGCAATCTACATAGATGACAGGCAAGTGGGAATCCACTTTGTTTGCCTTTTGGAAATGATCGACCTACTACCTCCATTTTATTGAGAACAGGTTGTGTCTTTTCAACTACAGCTGGAGAAAGGCATTATGTAAAGTGCATCCTAAAGTTTTCATAGCTCTGTTGTTTAAAAAGAAAAAATCTAGTGTTGCCATACATATATAAATTGGTTCTATATTTACACAAGTGTTCAATTATTCTTTAGATCACTAAACTACCTATAGCACCCAGTAATTGAATTAGGAGTTATAGCACCACAGCATCTTAGAATTATGAAATTTTAAAACTGAATGGTCCATATTGGGTCTGTTGTCTACGCTATTTAACAACTCTTATTCATTCTGGATTATGTGGCACTCACACCCTATTATTTTAGCTTAAAAATTACTTTGTGCAAAACACTGATCTCAGCATGTGTATGTCCCAACTTAGATTCTCAAGATGCTTGCATTCTAATCAATCAGGTGGTCAAAACACTTTTTCTGTAATGGGCCAGATAGTAAATATATTTGCTTTCCAGGATGTGGTTGTCATTACAATTACTCAACACTGCCATTGTATGGTCAAAGCACCCATAGACTACACAAATGGGTGTGGCTTTGTTTCAATAAAAACAGGTATTAAAAGAGGCAGCCCTCTGTGTGCTGGAGTTTATGCTGTATTTATGTGTAAAATACACATAAATAAATAGACAATTTAAGTCCCCTTATCTCATAGACTTTTACATTGAGTATTAAAGAAAGAACTAATGGAAATATATTTAAGAACTGATTAGTCAGTGGACCTGAGTTTTACAATCAGTGTTGCCATTAAATCTAGCATAACACAAATTATGCTAATTGAGTCTTCCTCTTAATGCTCCTGGTTTCAGTTTTCTTATCAGTAAAACAACAACATAACAAAACTGAAAGCAATTTAAAAAGCTTTTAAATGGCATAAGCCAATTGTAAAGCCTCTTTTTCCTTTTTTTAAGTACACTCTACACCCAACATGGGGGTTCAAATTCACAAACCTCAAGATCAAGAGTTACATGCTCTACCTACTGAGCCAGCGAGGTGCCCCAAGACCACCAAATTCTAAAATTTAGCTACTTTTCCCAAATACATCCAAATTTAGAACAGCAGCTTTTATTAAAATGCATGATATCTGCAAGCGTGTGCATATAAAATTAGGTGTCTACATATATCCACATTTCTGGATAGTAACAAGTTTCATTTGGCAGTTGACTTTGAGGACAGTAACCTCTGGTGCGAGGCAGGAGCCAGTGGAAAGATGGAAACAAGCCTTGTCACTGTGACAATAATGGGAAGAGAGAAAAGCAGGAGAAACAGGCTAGCACCACACTGCTTGATGCCTGAGTCATGGTTCTTGGCAGCAGCCCTCCTACCTGTAAATGACAAGAGGATGTGTTTCTCAGGTTGTAATTATGACACCTTCAGCCTGCTGTTTGGCTTTGCCTTTAGTTTCTGGTTTTAAAATAATTACTTTAAAAAATAATCCAACCTCTGCTTAAAGAGGAGGAGGAGGAGGAGGAGGAGGAGGAGGAGGAGTGTAACTCCTCATTAAATGTTTCTATTTTATCTTTCTCCATGCCTAGGTATTGGGCTGGGAGTAAAATTCTTTTGTTTTTATTTATCACTGTGAATCAGCTAGGGAATTTAATTAAAAATTAATGTTAGACACAGGTAAATTGCACTTCCAAATTCTTCTATTGCTATTTACTAACATTACCAGGAGAAGGACCAACATAATAATTTGCAAGTCTGGCGCAAACTGAAAATGTGGGGCTCTTGTTCAAAATGAGAATTTTAGGACAGTTACAGCAGACCATGAATTCAAGCACAGGTCCTTCTAAGCCTAGGGCCATGGGTAACTATGCAAACTGCATGCTGCTGAAGCCATCCCTGATGCGAAGAATTAAGTTTTGTGCTTATTTATTAAGTTTCATTTAGCTCTATATTCGGAAATATGCAGACAAGGCTGGAAGCAAAATATTTCATTTATTCCCTTAAGAGGAACCGTTGGGTCACCTTCCCCATCCGTTGGCACTTAATGGCAAGGCCTCTGGAGTATCAGAGGAGTTGTCTCAGAGCTGTCCTACCTGCCGGGCCTGGTGCCAATCAGGACTTGGACTTGGTGACAGAGTAATAATCCTCCTAACAGCCATGAGGCTGAGCTACCTGCCAAGCCATGTAACTCCTCCCTCTTCTCCCTCCCTCTTTAATGTCTCCTCACATGCCTGACAACTCTTCAGAATGCCTTTATGAACAGCTACTGGCCTTTTCTGTACAAGCAAGGTGATGTTTATAGAGTCCTAAGGATAGACACATTTCCTTATATTGTAAGTATTGGAAACACCCTTCCCTAATTAAAAAGTACTTTGGCTAAATAATGTAAAGCCAGACTTTGAGCTTCAAGATGTTGGTTTTTCAAAAATGAAAATGAATAACAGAAGAAAGGCATTTTATAAACTATTTTAATTTCTGTGGAGAAATAAAACAGTCACATGCTAATTAATTACATTTATCTGTTTTGTTTAGATTATTATTTAAATCTGTCCTTGTGGGATTTTTTAAGTTTATTTATTTATTTTGAGAGAGAGAGAGAGAGAGAGAGAGAGAGAGAGAGAAAGAGATCTCATGAATTGTGAGATCATGACCTGAGCCAAAACCAAGAGACAGACACTTAACTGGTTGAGCCATCCAGGTGCCCCTGTCCTTGTGTATTTATAAGTGCTAGAATGTGTATATCTTGGTCTAGTGCATGTGTTCTGGACTCCCAGGTTGAGTTTTTATCCGCATTCCATAAGTTACCAACTGTGTGAATTTGGGTAATCTATTAAAGTTCTCTGGGCCTCAGTATTTATATCTGTAAAATAAGCTAGTAATAGAGATACTTTACAACACAAATAGATTTAATGCATTTGAGTAATTTAAAGCAATGACTATTACACAGTAAGTCCTCAGTTGTGGTAATAATAAATAATAATAATATCACTATTATATTGTCACTATTATTATTATTTTCCCTTCACTGTGCTTAAAATTTCAAAGAAAATATACTATATCTATGGCTTAGGGCCTTGAATGTACAGCTATTCACTAAATGTATATTGAATGGGTGTACTTGTTTAGAGTTTGTTGGATTGTGTGTGTGTGTGTGGGGGGGTAGATGAAATATCTCTTGATATTGAATTAAGCCAAAGAGTTAAAGAAAAAGAACTCCATTAACTTTTAATGCTTACATTCACTAGAAGTATTAGGAAATAAGAAAGCTTCATCCCTTTGTTGTCATATTTGGCAGCATGGAATCCGGTAAGTCATACAGTTGGAGAACTTGGGTAACTCAGTTATCTGGCTAATTATTTGGACAGATTTTTTGATCAGTTCCCTTGAAAATAAATTTAATATTGTGTAGAGCCTGGGAGAGCAAAATGACCTAAGGCTAGCAGTCACTAACTTCCAAATGCAAAGAAAATAGTTGGTTCAGGAATTGAGGGATTCAAGAATTAATGAGTAATTATAAGAAAACATGGGCCTTGTCTGCAAAAAGATCCAACCTTGAAGAGCTGCTGGAAACACCCTACAGAGACTCATCTGCCATTTTCCTAACTCACACAAGGACATTCTACTATCTACAAAATAAACTTTAGTATATGTAGCTGTCTCCCCTTCTGCTCCATATCTAGCTTTATATCATAGCTCTAGGCAAATGAATCAACAAGGTTTAAGTCATCTAGTAGAAACAGTTAGCCTCTATAGCTTTCACATTGATTGTACCCATTTATGACAGACCAGGATAAATACCTCAATGTAAATAATTTTCAGTGTGAAAAACATACATTTGAAGAAATATAAATTACCTTTTAAGAATATAATTACAACACAGTAAAAATGAACACAAATTATATAAATACATTGTTCAAAGAATGTTTTAAAATAGTTCACCTTAAATCTAATCTAGCTCAACTGGCAAGTTTAGGAAGAAGTATAATAAAATACACCCAATACACTGAAAGAAAAAATTTGGACTGTGACTTTATTTTAAGGAAAAAAGATCATTTCCAAGAAATGCTTATCACATAATAGGATAGCTTGCAGGTATAATTAAGTACTAAATAGTTAATGTGATTTTAAGTAAGAATTATGAACAGAAAATGTATTCAGCATTGGTGTAACATGAAAAGGATTGAATTGATTTATACTGATACTGATTTAACACATCTTATGCAATACTTACAAAATTTCAAGCTATCTGAATGAAAAAAATGAAAAAAAGCATACAGACATTGAGCATTTGGAATTTTATAAATATTTGACTAAATATTTCACTAAAAAGTCATGGGTTTAGAGTAAAAAAAAACAGAGATTACTTAATTAAATATAACATTACTCACCAGAATACACTATTATAATAGTTATAGACTTTTGTTTTATGAGAAGGCCAAGGAGAAGGCATATTTTTTTCATATTACAAGGAAAGATGGCTTTACCTGTATTTTATTTTCCATATCTTGTTAATGTAAGTCCATTGGAATATCTTTAAATACAAGATTGAATTTATAAAATTTAGCTCTCCTTCAGTATTTTTGGGGTATTCTTGAACAAACTTTCTCCACAAAATAAAAAGTATATTAGAAAATTAAATTTCAGTCCCTGCCTTTGTTAATTTATTTATCCCCTTCCTTTCTTTTCCTTGGGAAGCCATTATGATGCTTGAAAATCTGTTTTTCAGTATTTGTCTTAAACATTACAAAGCTATTTTTTTTAATAAAAAATATTCTAAGAAATATGATAGGAAATGTTTTATCTTTAGAACTCTTGAACTGTAGTATCTCATTTGTTGTGATCTTTTTTCTTTCCTCAATGACTGCATCAAAAAAGGTAATGGACAAGTAACACATGATAACTTATTCATCCATGATATAAAAATTGGAATAATAACACACATTTTCCCAAGCAATGATAAGATTATTTACTAAATCCTTCTTTACATTGAATTTTAATAATGTAATAACAGACAGTGCTAAGTTAATTGTTTTCTTTTATCATCATTAGCTTACTTATTTATCAGGCTAACTTTTTAGTCATTGATTGCTATGAATTAGTCATTGAGTGGTATGATTGTATTTAACCACTATTGTAGTAACAAGGAAACTATTGTGATTACTCCTATATTTGAAGGTGTCTTTGGGTCAAAATCTTCTAAAATGAATGGCCTGCTTTCCTATGATCAAGTGTTCTTAAAAGGTGCTTGTCCCACTATAGCAAGTTATTAACAATTGAATCTTATGCCACATTAACTTGCTTAATTTGAGGAAACAGTACTTGCAGGTTCCTTGGAGCTAGTCAACCAACTGCTAGAAGGAATGTTATGTCCGTGTGCTTGTTCTAGTCAATCTTCCTATGAAAAAGTTATGTTAGGTAGGCTTCCGCTTAGTGGGTTACAGTCAAGGATAATTTATAGCAATGCATCTGTAAGTATCTTTTCAGTCAAAATTATTCCAATATGGTCTGTTTCTCAAGATCTTGCTCACAGATGCTTCCAATCAGTTTTAATTTGACTGCTCTGAGATAACTGATGAATCATAATGAAACTTACTTGTGTACATATATGTTTCCTCTCTATTTATCTTTCTTCAACCTGCTCAATAACCTGGACCTACTTTATATTACTTTGGCATAAAATATAACCTAAGCAGTAGATTAGGTTGTGAAATACTACTCTCATAGTCATATTCTGAGTATACTGTTTACAATTTGTTGCTAAAAGAAAAGGTTGCAAATGACCATGATCCTATACCTATATTTTTAAAGAAACACATATTACACAGTGTGCTATATATTAAGTATGTAACATGCAAAGTATTATGTGTTATAAAGGAATTTAAAATATGAATGAAATACTTCTCTGAGCATTGAAATGGTCTCTTTTATATTTTCCATTTCCTCTAGCTTCCAAATATGAGTATTATTTCTAATTAGGAGCCAAGCATTGCTTGAAAAGAGACTCATTTGACTATTTTGTAAGTCAACATTGGTGGGAAATTAGTCTCCAAATACATTTAAAATATACAAACCATAATACAAACATATGTTGTAGTATAAACCTAGATTGTCCTAAATAATGGTGGGATTGGTTTCCATTGTATCTTAACAAAGCCTTTACTTTTATTTGCCTTTCATTGCATATTTTAAATTGGTAGAGTAGAAAAAAACACTGTAGAAAAATTAGAATGTATGGATGATGAACAAAAATAAGACATGAAAAATTACCCACAATCTGTATAGCAGGAACAATAAACATTTTGAGGGATATTTTTACAGAAATACTGCAGAAAAGCCATTTTGTTATGGTGGTTGTCAATTTTGCAGTTGGCACTCAAAAAATAGAGATACCAATTATTTCTTTACTGCTTACTGTTTGAGCTAATTTTCCTCCATTGAACAGTTTAAAGAATTGGCCGATTACCCAAATATTATTT
Source organism: Acinonyx jubatus (assembly GCF_027475565.1). NCBI lineage: Eukaryota > Metazoa > Chordata > Mammalia > Carnivora > Felidae > Acinonyx > Acinonyx jubatus. The sequence continues at coordinate 68,236,982 of NC_069388.1, forward strand.
TTGACAGTGTAAAGCTTCTATTTTGATTTATTGGACTGAATCTTCAAATAAAATAATTTAATTTATAAATGTATTATTAAGATACTTCAAGAATCTCATCACCTATACTGTCACTTTCAGAATTCTATGTGGTTATTATTTCTATTTTATTACTTTTTAATATTATTGTAATCAATATCATGTTCTACCTCCATTTTGATCTATTTCAACACTATGAGGTGAATATGTATGTATTCCAAGGGGATTTGCATAACTTATTAAATCATTTATTTTTTATTTTCTTTTACTGGACACCTTCATAATGCATGAAAAATCAGTAATACCAATTTTAAGTAATGCCATTATAGTATATTAGTTCTATAATATTTGGGTTTGAATTTTCACATGGATTCTTTGGATTTTCTAGTAGTGCACATTTATTTACACTGGAAATTTTTTGATTTCCAAAATAGGTTGATATTTTCCATGTATCTGACAATTTAATGAGTGCCTATATTCACAGGCTGCCTATATTCTTTGTATGCAAAATTTTTAAAAAGGGAATTGATAATTCTTACCCTCAATCCTATTTCCAAAGGAATTTTAACTGTAATAATCATCCATAGAAAAAGGCAATTGACTTTGAAATTTAATTTATTTCAATAGTACTATGCACAAAATATTTTCAGTCTAATTTTACAGATGTCCTGGGAAGGGTGATGGGAGGGTGAAGAATTCTCACAACTATATAAGTGATTCATTCAAAGAACAAATAACAACAAACAAATAATCCAATATTAAGTGGAATAAAAATAATGGTAATTTAAATACTGTTAGGATTTCTTACTTTACCTTTGGGGAAACTGTTTTCATAATGCACTTCTTATCCATCTTGCTCTTTGGTCCCATTGGTAACAAATGAACGTAATGGATAAGAGTTCTGAGCATACTGAACATTTCAATCCTCAAATTCTTTGATGGCCCCATTCATTGCCCCCACCCCCAATTTAAAGAGCCTTCCCCAGCTGACTTATACACCACATGCTAGCCAGTTCTATGTTGAAGAAATTGTAATCCTCATGGGCATAATCCTTATGGGTAAAGTAAAAACATTTTAAATCACATACCCTAGAGAAAAGATGCTTGTGTGGAAAATCTGCTGTTCTTGTATTCTTTTGAGGAGAGTATATTATATGGGCCTCAGCCCCTGCTCTGATCACAGCTGAATGGGTTACCAGTTGGCATCTGCCCTCAAAGCTAAATCTGGTCAGTAGCTTATGAAGTGATATTATTTGAAATTTCTACTCAACAGCATATGAATAAGTAGTGAATCCACTAGGTTCTCTTTCTAGGGGATTTTGAATACATAACCTACATAGAGACAATGGTTGGTAAAGGAGTAGCACAAAGCCGAAGGACATAGAGAACAGAAGCCATGAGGGAAGAGAGGAAACGCTACGAAGAAGCAGAAGACATGAAAAAGTAGAAGCTACAACCAAGCTGAAGCAAGTCAGTGTAGAGAACAGGAATAGCTGGAGTACCAGAAAAAAAGACAGATGATAATGAAGTCACCACGATGGCACAACATTGAGAAGGGAGCCTTAGTGGTAGCAGATGAAAACATGACAAAATACCTGGGCCAATGGAGCCACACTGCATGTTGAACAATCTTCTAGTTCTTCATTCTAAGCTCCATAAAACCTGTCATGTTGTGACTGAAATTATTTCCTGTTTATATCTGCTCTTAGTGTGTTCTTATAATAAACTTACTTGAAACACTTACTTGAAAAGATATATGCACCCCCACATTCAAGGAAGCATTATTTACAGTAACTAAGATCATGGAAGCAACTCAAGTGTCTATCCAGAGATGAATGGACAAAGATGATGTGGTGTGTGTGTGTGTGTGTGTGTGTGTGTGTGTATCACACATATACATAATATTCCATTATATATATATACATATATATAATGGAATATTATGCAGCAATAAAAAGGATGAGATCAGCCATTTGTGACAACATGGAAGGACCTAAACAAGGTGTTATGCTAAATGAAATCAGTGAGACAGAGAAAAACAAACACCATATGATCTGACTTATATGTGAAATACATACACACACACAAATAAATAAATAAACAAACAAAAAAGCAGAATTAGACCTATAAATACAGAAAACAAAGTCATGCTTTCCAGAGGGGAGGGAGGGGTGGCCATTTAAAAAATTTAGAAGTTGGGGGTGGGGATGGGCAAAATGGTGAAGTGGGAGAAACAGGTTTCCAGTTTGGATCGAGAAAGTTATAGGAATAAAAGTCACAGCATAAAGAATACAGTCAATGAGGTTGTAATAAATAGCCTTGTATGGTGGCAGACGGTAGCTTACTTGTGGTAAGTAGAGCATAATGTACAAAATTGTACATTTGTACGCTTGAAACTAATGTAACATTGTGTGTCAATTATACTCAACTTAAAAAAAATTAGCTTTTAATTCTTTTTCAATTTTTTAAGAAGTATATTCTATTAAGTGGATTAGAAAAAAAACACTTTTCCTGGTAACAGTTTCCATTTGGCTTAACAATTTTTTTGTACATAGTGATGTAATTCAATATAAAAGGTATTTGAATAATTATAGCTTCTGAGTTAGAGGGAAGTAAATTCATGAGTTTTGCTGTTAAAATATTCTAAAACTCTAGTTCAAAGGAAATTATTGAGTTTATAGACATCATATGTTTCGCTGAGTCTTTACATAGTATACCATAATCTTTAGGGAAACCAACTTACTAAATGTGAACCCTAGCATGTCTTTGAAACTTAGGGTATGAAATCTTTACATTTTATTTTTGCGATTTGTCTCAATTAAAAAAACAATCAGCATTTTTAAATTATGCAAACATTTTCATATAGCCGAACTATTTTCTCAGGAAACACTGCCAATACCATAAGATAGTAAAATATATATAAATAATTAAACAAATAACAAAACACCTATTTTTCAAGACTAAAACTTTTTAAAACTATCAATCTAAGTTTTCCAAGATTTAAAAAACATTCATATTCTGCATTATAAACCATGGTGTTTAAGAATGTGTATAATCCTATAAATGGAAGCTAAGTTGGAATGCTTATATTAATCATACATATCTGACCCATAGTTAGGTAGACAAAGTCCTCATCTTTTAAATTATACATCTATTTGAGCAGGTAGCAGATACCTAAATTCTCTCTAGGGACTATATGAGGGACTGAAATCCATGATCATAAGATATGTTTTCATATTCTCGGATAATCAATTGATAGGATATAAATTATTAGTGGCTTTCTTTTGAATAAAATCAGGAATACAAAACTTGTACAAAATTTTCTAATCTATATTTGTGCACACTAGTAAAATGAGTGTGGTGGCATGGCACTTTAGATCATCCTTGAACATTAAGGCTGTCCTAAAAACTGCAGATTGTTTTAAATAGAAGTCACTGAGTTCATTTTAGTTTTTTTTGATATTTTAGGAGTTAGTTCTCTATGATACCTAAATCAGGGCATATAAGTAAAAAGACCAAATTCTCCAAATAAAGAAAATTATTATTGTTTTCTTTAAAATGAAAGAAATTCTAATCATCTATCTCACAATGAGATAAACTAAGTGCAAAAAATTAATAAAAGTCTTATTAATGACAAGAGATATCTGATTTAAATTTCTATCCTTCATTTTCTGGGTCAATGATAAATATGGGAATGTTACATCCCTACCAAAAGAAATACATATGGGAATGCAAACTGGTGCAACCACTCTGGAAAACAGTATGGAGTTTCCTCAAAAAGTTAAAAATAAAACTACCCTACAACCCAGCAATTGCACTACTAGGTATTTATCCAAGGGATACATAGGGATGCTGTTTCTAAGGGGCACATGAACCCCAATGTTTATAGCAGCACTATCAACAATAGCCAAAGTATGGAAAGAGCCCAAATGTCCATTGATGGATGAATGGGTAAAGAAGATGTGGTATACATATATATATATATATATATATATATATATACACACACACACACACACACACACACACACACAATGAAGTATTACTCGGCAATCAAAAAGAATGAAATCTTGCCATTTGCAACTATGTGGATGGAACTGGAGGGTATTATGCTAAGTGAAATGAGTCAGTCAGAGAAAGACAAAAATCTTATGACTTCAATCATATGAGTTCTTTAAGAGACAAAACAGATGAACATAAGGGAAGAGAAACAAAAATAATATAAAAACAGGGAGGGGGACAAAACAGAAGAACTCATAAATATGGAGAACAAACTGAGGGTTACAGGAGGGGTTGTGGGAAGGGGGGATGGGCCCAATGGGTATGGGACATTAAGGAATCTACTCCTGAAATCATTGTTGCACCATGTGCTAACTAACTTGGATGTAAATTTAAAAAAAGAAAGAAAGAAAGAAATACATAAATAAATAAATGGAAAAGAAAACAGACACTCAAAACTGTGAAGGAAGTGGTGGATATTCAGAAACCAAATTTTTCTAATAACATGACAAACAAAAACATCTGAATGACAGGCTGTGGTCATTTGGTGATATTTGGTTGCATATAAGAAAAATTTCTTTTCGCAGAAACCAAGGGAATATCAAGTTTGACTGTTTCTTCTGAAACTTCCTAGGCCTTTCTGAGAATATCTACCTAGGCCATTGTGATAATGCCAACTTTAAACCATGAAAGAGAATTTGACGAATTCGGTCCACACTAATCAGAAATTCTGCGTCACTTTGAATATAGCCTTTCACAGCAGAATCAGAAAATGCTTCAGCCAATCAATTAATAATTGAGTTGATTTCAAGAGGAATTCTTAACCTGCACACATTTAAATCACTGCAGCATTTTGTATTTGTACAAAAGCAATGAACAGACTAATTGTTCACAAAAATGGACCCAAATCTTCTACTTATCAGATGCTCACACTAAGATTTGTCTAATCTATGTAGCCCTTTAAATGTGCAAGGAAAAACTATACTCTTGTTTATAATTTTCATAAATGTAAAATGTGGACAATCCAACTGGGCGTACCTTTAAATTTCATTCCAATTCTGATATTATTCTAAAGACTCATTATCATGTGCCAATTCCCTTTGCCTATTTTGGCTATTTGTTTTTTTAATCAGAAATCTAATGCTAGAATTTTGCCTAAAACAGTCATATAAAAATTGTCTTTTATTTTCTTTTCCTTCATATCTACTTTCAGTTAAAAAAAAAACCAAAAATAACTAATAACAATAACTAAAAAACAAAAAGCAAAAAACTCTTGAGTTCTGTATTTATATAATCATCTCCCTTTATTCCTTGAGCAGCTCCTGTCCTAGGCGGATGGACAGCACCAGTGACGAGAAGCAAGGACTCACACAACTCTACTAATCAGGCAACTATTGTGTGGGGACTGAGGCACATGATTCCCTTTCTCAGTTGTCTGCTCTTTAGGTACCAGGCAGCTGCTCTGAACTGAACATTCATTTTGTACTAACAAGAGCCAGCCCCCAGAAATTTCCTCTTATCTTTTTAAGTAGCTTGCCAAATGGCAGCCTGATCAAAGCAATCTAATATAGCTTAAGTGCCACTGGTTGACATTTTGCATTCTTTTATTGCTTTCCAGTTTTACCACATAAAAAAAAAAAGGGTGATAACTAATATCCAGTTGATCTTTTCATTCTGGTAATAAAATGATAATACAAAGATCTTATTATCCACTCCAGACATCCATCACAGTACATTTTCCAATAACACTATTCAGAGTGTTTCTTCACTCTATCCGAGTGCAAAGTGAGGTTAAGTACTCGACCTCACATTCTCTTTCCCTCTGGAATACTTTAGACACCGAACTGCAAATAAAAGGAATTGAACTTTAACCCCTGACACTTTGTCCACATTAATGTCATCTGTAATTTTGTTGTCTTTGCATTAGATAAACCATTTTCTGTGAGAAGTCAAAAATAGTTGGAAGGCCGGCCTACTAAAATATTTTTTTTCAACCCAGAGAATTTTTATTTTTATAAGAAAACAAGAAGAAACAGAACAGGAGAAACAATGTTGGTAGTGGAGAAGAAGAGTAAATCTTGGTAGGAAGAGACATCAATGGGCAGGAGAAGAGACACATAAACAAGGCACAAAGAAACCAAAATAATGCATACACGCAAAACAGACATCAGAGATCACGAGTTTATATTAAAATCAATGTTTTATACGGATGCAGAGGTGGTCCCATGCCTTCCTGTGGGCAAGAAGGACATTCTGTCATTACATCATTGATTTGAAAAGATAAAAACAAGTAAACAAAAAATAAATAAAAGAAAGAAAACTAACAAAAACAAAAGCACAAGAGTCTCCCTGCATCCACTATATATTTATTTATTTACGTGACAATTAGGATTCACCTAGAGTTGACAGGAACAAGTGTTGTTTTCAAATTTTCAATGAAATAGTTTAAAGATTACAGCACTAATTATTTTTAAGGTCACTAAGATAAGAGAGAAAGTATAAAATTTGGGACAATTTAAAGACGCAGTATATCACTACAAAGGCCCAATTTTCAGAAAAAAATATAGAGAAACACATAGCCTAATGAGTTTGGAAGTATTATAGGGAACTATTGGACACCAACTTTAAGACTGAGATTGTCTTGGTAACTCTATCCCAGAGTTAACCAAGATTTTAGGCTATGTACTTTGGCAAACAAGAAAAAATACATAATAAGAATGATGGCCTGTATGGATCCTACTAATAATGCATTTTAGATAATTTCCTAAGGATTAGAAAATTTCCTTTATAATCCTCATAGTTTTTAAAAGACGTATTAAATCCGTTAATATGAAACTAAAGAAGAGACTGTCAAACACACCTTTTCAAGCAAATAATTCATGTGTCAGTCAGAAAGGACTATTCAGTCTGATTTGGATTTTCTTGGTAATAATTTCTTAATGATTAGTTTGTACTAGTGTATTTTTCTACAATAATTATTTTTTGTAAAATAATCTAGAACATATCTTTTTTAAAATTAATCCAAATACTTTTCTTTCCCCTTCATGTTTTAGAAGAATGTGACTTTAAAGTCTCATCTACATTTTTGAAGTACTGTCCAGAGAAGAAATGATATGCATTAAAAGATGGTGGTTCCTTAAACAACTTCCATACACGATTATTTTATGATGGCAGACTGTTGCTCTCAATACTGCACTTGACTGAAAGGCAAGAGTATTCTGACTCTTCCTTTATTTCTATCCTGAATACAGGAGAATGGAGAGTGATAGATAATACACTTCTGTGCTCACCTTCCAGGCCATGAATCTACACAGACTGACCTTAATTTAATTCCAATTGCACATGACAAATATATTTTAGCAATGATATAAGCTAATGGCTGTCAGAGATCTGGGATTGGTTTGGGATTGTGTGCAGTGACATTTCATTTGTAATCTGAAAGACCAAAGCATATATTTTGACACTGATATGACCACTATTCATAGAGACAGTTCTTTTTTTTAAAAAAAAGTACCCTCTCCACACATGAAAATAAGCTTTTGATTTTTAAATGAAAACGGGCTCTCTTTCCATTTAAAAATTCTTGACAGCTTTTCCTATGAGGGTGAAAATGGTAGAAACAAAGAATCGGACAGAGATGGACTCTGGAATTCAAAGCTGCCCTTTCCCCAAGGGACCTGAACAAAAGGCGGTACCCTGGCCTGTCCACTGAAGTTTCTATTGCTGCATCTAAACTACTGATACAGAAATGGTTGAGAAAGAAACTCATTTGCCATCTCTTATAGTCCCACAGGTCTGAATACAAGCAGCTAGCTCTTCTTTCCCTTATCAAGCAACATCTGCTCTAAGCTGGGGGGCAGGGATGAAGAAGGATGGAGTGACCAAAAGAAACAGCAGAGCAATTCTGATGAAGTGTAGAGAAGTTTGAAAAGGTTTCCATCCAACCTTAATAATTTGGAGTTTAATATTAATTCTTAACGTAAGATAATCTTTTGTGTTGTAGTTTGCATATTTGCTGCAGAAATTTTCTTAAAAGATATCATGTGAGGTATGTCATATTAATTTCATATATAGTTAATATTCTAAGTATGATATAATTTTTAGAGACGGTGGTGGCAGATGGCTGTGATTTAATAAATGTACATTCATCTCGGTTTCGGACAAACTTAGAGCTCACAGGGGATAAGTGTAATAAATCAATCACTCAAGTTATACTGAGATACAGATATTTTAATTTACATTTTTACTGGGTAAGAAATGCACTCCAGGTGGAAATTTCTGCTTATTTAATCACTGTGTGTTAGATTTGCATTATTTGATATGCAAATTCCTCCCTCTCCTAAAGTTGAGTAATAACATGAATTCTTGATGGAACTTGGGGTTCTTGCCACATCTGCCCACTATTCCCCAAGTAAAACAAAGGCAAAAGAAAGTTAAAATGTTACCTGCTCATGGAATGTTCTTTCCAGTGACTGCTGTCAAGTTAAGGCATTTGCAGTCCTGTCCGAGGTGTGCAGTGAAAGCTCACAATCATTCATTTATTTCAAATAATGTATATGTAAGGCATACTCCTTAAAAAGGGAAAAATCTCACTAACCAGCAAAAACCTTTGTCCTCAAAGGTATTATTCTGTGGAATATCCAGAGGAAAAAAAAAAAGACTAAGCTTAATATTAGAATCTCATAATACAAGCCAAATGAAGAGAAGTGTCTAACAAGGGTGATTAGACTACAACTATATTTTTCAAAAACAAAAACAAAAACAATTTGCAGAGCTAGAAAACAAGGAATTACATTTGATTTGGTTAATTCCCATACTAGAAATCCAAATACTAGAGTTCACAGAGTTCCATTTTATAAATTTAAAAATCCATGCTTTATTGTATGCTTAATATAAATAAACAAGAGTACATAAAACAGGAGTCTAGAAAGGAATATTTTCCTCACATTATTTTCTAAGACTCAGCAAGTATCAAGAACATCTATAACTCCACTGAGGCACAATCTGACTTTGGAAAAATATTTTGTGATTGCTGCTTTGTCTGCATCAGTGCCCAAGAACTGAAAGCAGACTGGACCATGGGGTTATACTCGCAAAATCTGTGTTCCTTCCCAGGAAGTGGGGGATGGGGTTTGAGAGGAGATGATGCACACTTAAAAAATCCCACTTGTATGAGAGCTTTGAGAGATTGTTTCAGGAACTGTTCTGTTTGAGATGATAGTTCATCTCAAACTTGTGTGATAGTTTGTGTGATAGTTTATCAATGTAATTTCATCTCAAACTTGTGTGATAGCTTGTGTGATAGTTTATCAATGTAATTTCTCATAAGTCATGATTCAGTTACCTTTTTATTGCTATGATAGGAAAGATTCACATTTATGTTACTTTAAAATGAATATTAAAATATTTGAAGACAAATCTGAGATGTAAGAAACATGGTGTTCAAAGTAGTATGTATCTCTCATTAGATAAAGCTCGTTTTGTAAGTTTAAGACCACCATTTTGTTCCTCAGAGGATGACATTGCTATTTGCAAACACAGTCAATGGTTTTGGGAGTAGACTTCATTAACTCACATTCAGCATTTTCCAAGGATATAGAAAATGTTTTTAGGGACTACAACAATGAGAGATTAGAATCTCGTTAGAACTGTTTTGTTGAAATAGCTAACAACTTGGGTATCATTGGAGGAGATTCCTTAATGTGGTAGCAAAACCTGGAAAGGAAAAAATCTGAACATTTATGTAAAGAAATAAAATAAATTTATTCTTAAGGCAATGCTACAACTCAAAATAAAATCACAGTCCTTATATCCTTTCAGGTTATCCGGTCCATAGTCAAATAAAACTCAGTCCATGCATCTTTTCTGACTCATCATTTGGCATGCATATCACAGATTTGAAGGATTTTGATTATTTTTGCAGATATGTGATGAGGATGTAAAAATTCATCATGTAAATACTCTTAATAAACAAGAAAACTCTTAGGCAAGTAATTTTCTTTACATATACATATATATATATATATATATATATATATATATATATATATATATATATAACTTTGAAAAATACATTTTTCTAAGTAAACCTTTGATTGAATTTAAAAGGGTTTAATAGTAACTCTCAAAAGGAATTCAATGTTTTTTTCTGTATTTTGAGTTAAGAGGTAAAAACAGAAAGTGAAGGAAATATGACCCAGAGTATTTTTTATTTTCCTAATTCGGTCATGAAGAGAGCTACTGGAGTCCAAGATCAGGCAAAATACAAATGTTACTTGCCTTATTCAAAGGCCTATAGAGGTTTGTTCACCTTCTGTTACAAGATATTGTCACTTCTTTTCCCACTTACAGGTAGGAACTACAACAGGAAAGTCTTCAGCTGGACAGATTTCAAAATGAATTTTTACAACCCAGATGATGGACTGGTATACTTCAAAAGTGGATTCATGAGTTTTATAAGCGTCTTTCTCTTGCTCTCATTTTTTTCTGGACTAGCTTACATCATAATGGAGGAATAACATTTTAAAAATTTTGAATAGGCACTTACTGGAATTACAGTTAATCCTGATACAATCTAGATGGGGAAGAATAGATGAAAAATGAAAATTTATCCTTCAAGGTAATAGCTGCAGACATCCAATAAAATCACAGTCCACCCTTCCGGGGACAGACACATGCAAATATGGCCACTCTATATCATTTATTCTTTACATACTTCTAGAACCCAGATTCATTGTTATAAAACTTCACATTGGAAACAATGATAGAAGGTCTTTTTTTTTTTTTTTTAAATGGCCAATTCAAACAAAGCTACATGGTGACAAATCTAAGTGAAATAAAGAGTTGTTAACTGTCAAAGATGCTTGGCTTAGACTGGCTGCAACTTTCTCCCCATCTGTGAAAGAACATATTCTTGTTTTCAGCATAATTAAAAAGTGCTCCGTCACAATGGGGTGCAGTGCAAGCTCAGCTAGGCTCAGACATCTTGGACCTTCAAAGAGTAATATCCCACAAAGGCCAACAGAACTCTTGAGAATTGTGGTGGTCAAAATGGAGAGCAAGTTGAATTATTCTCACTTCACTCTAATGTGTTGTTGTTGTTGTTGTTGTTGTTATTTGCTTAGGCAAAAAAAGGTAAACAGCCAGATGTTGGTTGGATTCCATGCCTTTTATTAATCGAAGGAGAAAGAAACAACTGTGTTTTCCTTTAGGAACCTCCAGGGGCTAAGGAGTAGTATCATTCTTCAGAGCACACAAGCCTATGCTTCTCTTAGTAGCTAACAATGTTATCTTTATGTAATAAGTGTCATGGTTAACACTACTATTGATTTTCCTTTTCTTATACTTTCTTCTTATACAAAAGCAGATTCTCTAAGAGCAGAACAGCTGATGTGAATAACACAGACTGTAATTATAAGGGTTATCTTTAAAGGACTGCGTGGGATGTCTTATGTTTATTTTATGTATAGATAAATATTTGCTGGGTTTTGTTGTAGTATTTAATGCCTTTGGGGAAACATGAAAAATAAAAAAAACCTAGATTCTGTTTCCATATAGCTGAGTTTGTCATGTGTCGTCAACCGCATCAGAAAAGTGGTTGCAAACAGCCAAGGACCAGCACCTACACAACTCTTTCCACAGAATGCTTTGCTGTTGGAAAATACCCATAAGTGTTTCCACTTTGGCTAGCAGCCCCTTTACTGCTATTAGGCGATTTCTTTTGATTTGTTGTAATAACCTATCATTGCCACTAGAGGGAACTCTAACAGAACAGTAAATGAGAGTGCAGTGTGTTCTTCAGTGGTCTTTAAAAAACACCCTTTTAATTTAACTTAATTTAACTAATATTAATTGGATGTAATTGTATGTAATAAGCTATCACTGAAATAATTTTATATTTTATGAGCTACCATTCTGCCCAGCACAATTTGAAAATGTAGGTAGGGTTTCCACAAATGCCTTACGCTCATCACATTTTACTACTCTCTTTGTAAATCTAGGTTTCAAATTTTATTTTTCTTTCTCCATTTATGTATTATTGTGCATGTTTAGCACTTCCGGGAATTACAGTAAAACCTCATTAATTTGTACTCCTTCTGGAGTTAATGATAATAATGCAACTTATTGGGCAGAATATTTATAATTCTTTGGTAAGAACAGAGATTGCCTGAGAAAAATTAAACAAACAAGTTTTAAACGACCAAGTTCAGGAAGAAAACTGATCTCCAGTACTTCACTGTATGCTGACTGCACAACTTGCATGAAACAACATCCTAATTATGGATAACTCTTATCCACCCGTTAAAATCAGCCTAGTAAAACCTTTCCTTACTAAGCCTTTCTAGCTATTAATTTGTGTTTTTCAATGTAATTGAAAACAAAACTGTGTAAATTTTTTAAGTCTACAATTCAGACTCTTTCTTAATTCAGCCTAGCCTTCCCCCGTATTTCATACAGCTTATTGAGGTTTTACTGTAGTAACTCTTCCCTAATGCTACAATTAAGCAGGAAAGCATTATTTCTCTGTAGAAGAGTCTGTGTTTTTAGTGTTCTCATGGCTGTTTGCTACGGGCCGCAGACTTTGGGCATTGAAGGGTTGTGGATTGCTGTTTGATAGCAAAATATCACCACACAGTATTTCCAAACAGAAAAGATGGGGTACCACAAAGGTCACTATTCAAAGGAGAAGCCCAGAGGGTAGAGTCAAAGCAACTTGTTGATCACAAAGTAGAAATTTGATATTTTGTAAATATGTTATCTAAGTAAAAGTAGGCGGATTTTTATTTATCTGAAAGGGGATGGGGTCTATAGCAAATCGGACTGTAAGTAAACATAACAATCGAAATTGAGGCTTCTTCAAGCCTAATAATTTATATTTTCAATTAACCTCTTTGATACATATGGCTTCCCTTTTAAGAACCCTCAGTGGTAGAAATCACAAAATGGTAAATTATGTTAAACAAAATGAAAATAATAAAAAGATGCCCCCAAAACCTAAATTAACTTAAATGATGAACATGAGACCATTAAGTGTTATAACTTTCCATGGCAAAACAGGCTACTTGATAAATGTTTGCAGGCAAAACTGAACAAAAAGTGAACAGTATTAGTTTTATGGGGGAAGGCAAGTTGTTACCTAGATTGACCGTCAGTTTCACACGCCCTGCATCCAGCTCCAGGCGGAGGGTGTCTGCTGAATCTCTAGAAGTGGTTGCCATGAGAATGCCGTATGCACGCTGTGATCGGAACCGTAAGGACACATCTTCAGCCTCTGTGTGCATCACCACCGGGAGCTGGATTTTCATAAACATACTCCCATCGTAGCTCAGAACCGTTGCCTCTATGGAAGAGAAATGAATATAAAAGTTCTTGGTCAGTTTCGTGCATTTACACTTTGAGAAGGAAAAGTGTGACCCACAATGGCTTCCAGATAGAACACAACACTACAAACTCAACTCATCCTCAGAAATGAGCTTTTTTTTTTTTTTAAGCCCCAAAGAAAAGTCACAGTAAAGACAACTTCTGTGAAGAATCTGCTAGTGTACAGACACAGGGATGGCTGCATTTCCCTTTTTGTTTCCATAGCACTTTCTATCTGTAGCAGGAGTCATTTGGGATTGTCAAAGTGTATGTATGTGTTTCCCTTCTCAAGGGTAGAGATCACATTCTATTGTGCATAGCCGCAGCGTAAGACTGGTTTGAAGCACTAGCAATTATTTAATAAATGTTTGTATACAGCTAGGCCACTGACTTGTTCTATGAAATTTGCCTTAGCTCCAAATCTTTCATCAGCAAAATGAGAGGGTCTCTAAGGCCCTCGCCTACCCAAAAAGTCCAAGATTCTAAAAGGAGTTACTATTACCTTCTTTCACAATCTCTGCCTGAATGTGATAAAAAAGAAGAAGAAGAAAAAGAAGAAGAAGAAGAAGAAGAAGAAGAAGAAGAAGAAGAAGAAAGAAAAAGAAATGACTTAAGTATAGGAATAAGGTCAACCTTTTACCAAAAGCGATATTCAAAAAAAGAGGAAAAAATAGCATGTCCAAACAACAGGCGATGCTTCTTCTGAGTTGCTATGTTTAACAAGGCAATTAAGTTTTACAAACACACAAACTGAAAATTCATTTTAAGGTTTCTTTACAAGTGAGGGGTAACTGACAACATCATTTGTAAGCACTACCCTGGTGTTCTGAAAAAATGTTAAGCTATCACCAAAAGTCAATAACTATGTACTTTGGTGATATTGAGTAAGCATGGGGTGGGTCTGCAGAGCTTGCATGGGTGTGTGCTACCAAACTAAAGTGGATTGCTTTAAGACAGAAGGTGCTTACTACTGTATTAAACACATAAAGAAGTGCACAGCAGAAACTGTTGATCACAAATTGACTGCTTTAAGAAATGGTCAGTATCCTTTAATGTTAAACACTATATGGTGGGGGAAGATTGCAAAACAAGAATGAGTAATTCTGCTTCTCATTGGTTTTGATACCACAGAATACCATTTAATAAAAGAAAAGCTACCTCGAATTAAAATGAACTAGGAAATTCTCATTATTTCGCCTATTTACAGGGCACAACAATTAGCTTTACTGATACAGTTGTGTTTGTGAATCAAGAGCATATTCTGGAGTTGTAGTTTTGCAAGTTTGCCTTTCAAAAAGTCAGGAGAGTCAAATATTGCTTCGGGTGGACTTTAGTCATTAGTTGTCATCATGAGACTGAATGCACATCCAGAACTGATAAAGTATGGAAGGTTCCAGGTCTCCCTCCTTGGTGCTCTTCTCTTCTACCTACCCCTTCACTTCAGAGATCTTAGCCAATTCCCCCTAAGATTTATTACCAGCCCTGACTTCTGAGCCCCTTCATCCATTGCTCACTTAATATTTCCAGTCTGAATACTATAGGCACCCCCCAAATGAACCAATTCCCCAAGATGCTTCACCAATGTTCTCTGTGTCAGTAAATGGCATAATCTCATTGCTCAGAATTTAGCTGTTCTGATTTCTCTCTTAATCTCTCTGCCATGCCCAATCTATGTGAGAGTCTGCAAGTCTTGTAGGCTCTAAATCCAAACCATTTCCTGAATTGCTCGCTTACCTTACCATTTAAGTACCTCTGGCTCTGCTCTCATCTTCCACCTAGACCAACTAGAATAGCTCTCTCATTTGTTTATTTCTACTTTTTCTTCCTATACACAGCAGCCAAGCTAATTTTTAAAGAAGCAAATTAGATTATATCCCTACATTGCTTAAACTGTGTCCCCCAACTCCTACCATTGTTTCCTACTGCAGTTGGAACAAAAGCTATACTCCTTTCCTACCTAGAATGTTCTCTGTGATCTGGCCCCAGCCCTTCTCAACAGCATCAACTTTTAGCATCTGCGCTACTCGTTTAGTAAACTCCAGTCACATGGATTTCATCTCTCATTCAAGGACTTGCACTTGTGGATCCCTCTGTCTTAGAAGGCATAAGCCCAAATCTTTATATGGTTGGTTCCTTTAACATTCAGGTCTCGAGACAAATGTGACTTCAAGAGGTCCATTCTACACCTCAGTGATCCCCCCTCCAGTTATTCTGTATCTACTTACCAATTTTTTTCAAAAATTAACATTTCTTATTTGTTTGTATATTGTATATTGTTCACCCTCTAGAAACTAAGTGTCATGAAGGCAGAGGTTAGGCTGTCCTATACATTGTTCTAGCAGCAACTGAGTGCCCGGAAAAGGGCCAGGCACACAGGGGAGCCTCACTAAGTACTTAATTGAAGTACTTATTGATACTCAAGATGTATTAAAGTGCTTATTTCAATTTGGATATCAAGCTTACATAAATGCTCTCCCGAACTTAAGAATACTAAAGAAATTGAGTATTTACTCTGCCTCTTGTAAGTGGAATCTAATTTTGATAATGTATGTGAACAAAATATTGGCTGAATTATACTTTGAAGGACATAGTTGTGCTACAGAAGACAGACTAGGAATCAGGTCCATTTATCAAAATACAAGTTCTGTGGCTAGGCACTGACCTGATTTTGAGAAAATAAAATATGATCTTAATAGGATTTTTAAAATATTTTAAAATATAGAGTTTCTATATTGTAACACATATTTTTATTATTAGATAAGAAGCTTCCCCAAAAAAAGCTACTAGTAGTTTACTAAAAAAAAATAATTAAAGCATCATTATAAAGTTGTGGTGAACTCTGGAAAAAAAGTATTTCTTGAATAATCATAAAAGAAATGTGATCTTTACTACTTACTTTCCTAAACTATAGCTAAACATCGTCCATATCTATAGAGTACAAACACCTGAATAGACATTTAAAAACCATTATGAATTGCTCATTTACTTTGGTATCATATTGATAAAAGAATGAAAATGTTGTTATTCTCCTCTATTCATTTACTGTGTAAAGCAGTCTCTATTATTCAATAATCACATTTAAAATGATTTATAATCTATAAAATGTAGCTTCATTTGATTAAAAACTATTTAGAAATATAGACGGCTGACAGTGGATCATGAATATAGTATGAAATACAATCTGAAGTAGAACAATAATCAGGATCATTAGCCCATAACATTCTCCAAAAAAACTGCAGGGACGAAATAACATAGCAAAGTAATAAAACTTGAGTACAGGTTAAATAATTCTCAATGTGAAAATAACTTGTTGATAAATGACAGATGAACATGTAAATGAGTCCTCATAATTAGAGTTAATGTTTAATTAGACAAGAAGTGGAAAATGCACAAGGTTGGAGTCTAGAGTTGCCAAATAAATGGTAAACAGCATTCTGACATTTGAAGGTTATGCTATTTGGCAGCATCCTTTCACATTAGTAAAATCATTTTACCACTTAGAACACAAACGAGGACTTTAAAAGGCTAATTCCAATACAATACTTCCCACAGGGGAAGAAAAAAGTTTCAGCTTTGTCTCCTGCATCTCCTTCCCCCTTGTCGTTAAGTTTGATAAATTTGCTTTTCTGTATTATTCCTTCTCGCTGTCTAAAGTGTACACCTGGGCTCAGTTTTGCCGAAAGGCAGTCACATATTGTGCGCAACGATGAAAATCAGACAGGGAGCCAAATTATATTGCTCTGACATCTGTCCCTCCATCTGTTAGAGTTTTAACAAACAAGTATAAAGCAGACCTCTGATTATAACATGTACACATAACCAAGAATAATTTCTGTTCGGCCAAGTCTCCACAAATTCTCAGCTTTATTCAAAATAAAGTGGGAGGGAAAATGCTGAATTTAATTTGTGTCCAATTGAACGTTATTTTTATATTACTATCCCTTATGGGATCAATACACTTAAAATACTATTTCCTCGTTGTCTAAGTCAGCAAATACTCTTTCTTTCTTATAAATTCCTTTGCTTACTTAATGCAGAATGAAAATTTCCTATTGTAATGTGATTGCAGTATCATTCCCTGTGCTGCATGGTCCAAGGACTTGAACACACTTTTTAATTACTTTGAACAATAATCTTTATAAATTATCAATTATTGCTCACTAAGAGTAAGATAGACTTCATTAGTACCTTTATTATTATTATTATTATTATTATTATTTTAAATTTCAAATGTTGTCAATCAACTCTTATGTGATTAACAGCCATATGTGATCAGAGTCTACCTGGAGAAGAATCACAGTCAAAGTTCTTTCTTTTGAATTGGAAACCCCAGGGGTTGGACATGATCATGTGTTGACTGAAGTAGGGCATAACTGGGAACTGGACAGCAGCCAGATTCTGTGGTATTAAGCATGACAAGCTTTCCACATCACCAGTGTGCTCAGGAGATACCATAATGCTAGCAAGAAAATTAATTTTGAAAAACAAAGACTTCTAACAATATGCCGGGTAGTCCAGAAACAAACATCATACAAAAATGACCATTTTCTCTTCAATAGACAACCAATGTGGAGACAAAGAAATGTGCAGAAATTTCTAGCCACCTGTCAGATAAAACTGTATGCCGCATCCCAGTGATGAAGCTTGCTATTAAATTCTCATTTGCAAATCTACATATGCTTGCCACCCCTCCTTCTAATTATTGCAAAATATAAATATCCCCTTTCCCTCATTCTGGCTCAGGAAGCTTGACAATTTCTATTTTTATTTCTGCCATATGTAGTAGCGGGGTATTGCCACAGGGTGGTACACTGTGCACATTTAACCAAAGGCTTTTGTAACTGAACCGACAGTTCAGTTCTACTCTTCTCCACCTTCACTTAAGCAGGAGGCCTCAGAGTCACTGGCAGCTCTCTGAGTGATTAAAAGGAAAACAAAGCTTAAATCATACAGCTCTGCTAATCTCGCATTATGTCTAACTTGTAATAGATCTTACGAGCTTTGTCGCCTTTTTTGGTGGTTGTTATTGGCCCCTTTCGGCAGCTTTTAAAGACCAAGCTATAGAAACAAATAAACTGAAATTAGACGGGGAAATGAGAAGAGGGAATCCACAGATAATATACACCTTACAAGTGAAACTACAGAGAAACAGCTAACCTCTAATGACAATTTACAGGAACTGCACTTAGGTACTAGGAGAAAGAATGAATCTATGTGATTAAAATACTTACCTATCTACTGACCTATCTAACTGTATAGTGCAGAACAGTGATAGCATTTGGTAGGTAATTTAAGATTATTAGGTCATTAAATTATTTTAAGTTTATATTGATTAATGTTAATAATAGAACTGATAAGCTGATGAACTTCTTTATGAAGATAAACAACGGAAGTCACATTGTTCAAATTTGGACTGTGGAAATCACTATTTTTTTCTCCCTAGGAAGCATGAGCTTCAACAAATTAAAGTATTTCAGGACTAAAGGGGAAAAGGAAGACTAAATGTGCATGGTTTAGGTAACAGAGGCCAGGTATTTCAGACTAAATGTCTAATACAAGCAATGTTATTTGGAGCATGAAAGGACAATGGAAAGACTCGTCAAGAGTTTTCCATATTGATTTTTCTGTCCCATATTGAAAATGATTGCCAGTGGGTATAATGATAAAGCATTTATCTGAAACTCGTTGCTTCCTACTAGAGAAGAAAGGGAGGCAGCTGCTCAGAAGTTCAACGGACACACAAAGTGTTAATATCACACGGGTAAATAAATCTTCTGTGATCACTTAGGTCCTAGGCAAAGGTAAGTGTCTTTGAAGTTATCTGAAAATGCTGGTGTAAATTAGACGATTGAAAGTCACCTTACTTTCTAAATTTCAAACTCAGTAAGTTGACTGAAGTGAAACGAGCTGGGCTAATAGAAGCTGCAACTTACAACTTAGTTTGCTTCAAATGCTATTTTTGTTTTTGGCACAGATATTAGCACTAAATGCCATAAGTATCTCTAATTCATGCCTTCTTTACTTTCTGGTTTCCTGAACTTAAAAACTAGGCAAAAGGGAAAGCAGTTGTTGTCGATTCTACATCTTAGGCCCATACTCTGGAGGATACGAAAGACCCAAATATTTACTCCTGCAACATACTGAAAAGCTGTGTCTTCCCAGAATCAGGCCCTCTGAAAATCATTTAGGACTCATCAGTAATACATCAGAGGTGGCTGCTAGGCTTGCAGTTTACCTCTGCAGAGCATGCATTACGTTTCCATGGTCAGTTTAAGGTTTGAGGTCAACATTTAATACACTTTTTGTCTCAGGGGAGTCAGCTTCTTGGTTTTCAGAATCCTACCTCTCTCGCAGGACCTGCCAAGATAGCCTGTTCCGGAACAATCACAGACATATCTGTTCCACCCATCCCTGCACATGCCATTGTTTTTGCAGGGGTTGCTAAGGCACGGTTTTGCTGTTTCCCTTGAGCAGGAGGGCTTCACTCCAGCAGTACTTTGAATTTCAGCCATTTGCCGGATATCTTTGCTCTGGCCATCAATGAACAAATCTCTAATGCAGCCCACGTAGCCATAATTGAGCAGAGCAGTCCACACCTCGGTGGGGAAGACGAGGCCAGCCTTATTTTCTGGCAAGCCCCCCAGGTACAACTCATCATCCAGGTCCAGAATCTCGCTCTCGCCAGGAGCAGTATAGGGCGTGCGCAGCGTGTTGACAGAAATGGTACCTGTTGCAGAGACAAGAGAACACACAGGTCTTTACAGGGTGCAACATGTTCTAAAAATCACCCTTTCCCTCTTTCACCTTCCTAAGGGTACACTCCTTGAGGAAAGATGTTTCTGATTTTTGTTTCTATTCCTGGTGTGCCTTATACTTCCCAGGGGAGTGAACAGTAATCTGTAGAAATAAGGCAGACCGTAATTAAAATGATTCCATTTGAATTTAGGAATGGAAACCAAAGTGTAGAGCCAAAAAGAGTGTTTGTCAGCCTTTAACAGTTATGAAAAGAAGAAAAGGAAGATTAAAAAAAAGAAGGAAAGAAAGAGTAATGGGCATTCTATATCCCTCTCCAATAGTTCAGTCAATAAAGAAAGAAAGAGACAAAGTTGACATTCTACATTACTCTTTTGAATAAAGTCAGATTCACGTTCATTAGTGCTCATTTTCAAAGCTGGTATGCAGCTGCACGCTAAAAAAAAAAAAGTTGTATGGCCCCACCTTTAACTGACTTGATTGCTTTTATTGAACACAACAGTCTGACAGATCATCTACGTCAAAACTCGACTTTAGGGGCACCTGGGTGGCTCAGTCGGTTAAGCATCCAACTCGGTTTCAGTTCAGGTCATGATCTCACAGTTTATGAGTTCTATCCCGTTTGCGATTCTCTCTCTCTCTCTCTCTCTCTCTCTCTCTGTCTCTGTCTCTGTCTCTCTACCCCTCCCCTGCTCATGCTATCTCTGTCTCTCTCAAAAATAAATAAATAAACTTAAAAAAGAAAACGACTTCATCACTCTCGGCTGTATCAATCTATTGATAAACTCTATGGTCTTGGTTTACTCATCCATAATATGGGCGTAATAATTTGGCATATCTCTTATGGTTGCTCTGTTAAATAAAATAATATTAGTAAAGTATCTGGTTTATAATAAGCATTACATAAATGTGTGTCATGATTCATCACAAGAACCAAGTCAAACTGGCTGTTTACTTTTTACAAATTTTTAATTCCAGGGGTGCCTGGGTGGCTCAGTCAGTTGAGCGTCCGACTTCAGCTCAGGTCATGATCTCATGGTCCATGAGTTCGAGCCCCGTGTCGGGCTCTGTGCTGACAGCTCAGAGCCTGGAGCCCATTTCGGATTCTGTGTCTCCCTCTCTTTGACCCTCCCCCATTCATGCTCTGTCTCTCTCTGTCTCAAAAATAAATAAACGTTAAAAAATTTTTTTTTTAATTTTTAATTCCAGCTAGTTACTCATCTAAATCTACAAGTTTTGTTTTGTCCCCCCTCACTCCAAATGTAAGAGGAAAATAAATCAATTAGTTCACAAATATACAGGAATGCTGGTTTTAAGCATAGGAAGAAAAGGTAGGCATTAGCATGGACTTAATTGAGAATCATAGAAAAAAATTGTGGAACCCATTAAAGAAAAAAAATGAAAGACAGAAGGCAGTTTCTTATTATAATTTCCACCATGTACCACCAAATTACTCAAAATTCCACCAATATTTTATCTCCAGAAAGATCTCTGTATGGTGCTATGCTCGCTGCCGACATAGAGTCTCAGGGATTTGGGGGGCAGCAGGCACACAAAGAAGGCCAAGAGACAGAAGATGGGGTACAGAGGGAGGGACAGAAAGTTAGAGTCTAGTAGAGGTAGAGGACAGGTAGGATGATGCATTTTAGTTCTTTCACAGAAAACCTAAGGTCCAGCCCCAGATGAAAATACGGCCTGTGATGAATGTGAAACGTGCATGTAACTGAGGATGCAGGGCTGCTGGCCTCCGTGTTGTGCTCAGGAGCATTCCAAATCCCAGCAGAAGGGGCGCTTCTCAATACAGGCAGCATAATGGGATCTGTCTTTGTGCGAGAGAAGGGCATAGAAGCCACTGACGCCGAATGCACAGGCAGCCAAGTTATTACGAGGACATTTGTCTCTCTAGACTTCCACAGAAAGAAATAGAGAAAGCTCCTAGGGGAGAAACACTCAAAAGCATTGCTATTTTGGCCTTCCAAAGGGGGAGGATAGCAGGTATTTCTTAAGGAGGCAGCAAAAAGGCAAAAGGGTGAAGCGTTCACTTTTACAGTTCATATTTGTGCAAGTGCATAGAAAACTCATTTAGGAGCACACAGATCCCAGAAAATCCTTAGAAAAAAAATTAAAAAATGATGAGCAAGAGTATTAATGACAAAAGGAAAGGTGGACATTAATACTATATACATATATATTTTTTTCTTAAGCAAGAAATTGTATGTAATGAACACAGTGATTTCTGTCTTTTTTTTTTCTTTTTGTTTGTTTATTTTTGAGAAAAATAGAGAGCAAGCAGGGGAGGATCAGAGAGAAAGAGAGACACAGAATCTGAAGCAGGCTCCAGGCTCTGAGCTGTCAGCACAGAGCCCGATGCGGGGCTCGAACTCACGAACTGCGAGATCAGGACCTGAGCCGAAGTTGGACTCTTAACAGATTGAGCCACCCAGGTGCCCGGTGATTTCTGTGTTTTAAGACAAAAGGGAGATGGATTCCACTCCCTGTTTTCTAATTAGTTCAAAAGGCTTCTTAGAAATGAACATATGATATTGAGAGACAATTGTTAGGAGACACAGAGCAAGTGAATAACGACACAGTTTTACAAGAGTGGGCTACGTTTGAAAAAAAATATGTAATTTTCCCATATACCTTGTTATTCATGGAACAAGATGGATTCAGCTCAGGAGACAAAAACACTTGGAAATGCTGTCTTGCCCTTACAGGTGGTGTGAGAAGTCTGCACCAAGAGGGTGCCTGGAGGATTCTTGAGATGAGGGATTCAGTGGCTGGCATAACACCCACTCTCTCATCTGCCCCACAGAGACAGCACAGCTCAGTACACTATGTAGTCTCCACAGTGACGGTGTCTTCATTCTGACAGGTATTTCACACAATCACGCAGAAATTGAGCGTGGGGACACGGTGACTGGGTCTCCCTATTTTTATCTATGGTGTGTTAGTGCCTGCTTTGAACAAAGTATTGTAAGAAAATTCTGATATGTTTTTATAAATATGCTTGTTGCAGCCAGAGTAAGATATTCACTATAATTTTGTGATTAGTCTGGAGTTTTCTGATCACAACACCTAAATCAATCAACGGTTTTTGTACACCCCAGCGCACACACGCAAACACACACACACGGTGAATAGTTCTATTACTTCTGAGGCACTCTGATTTTCTTCTTATATAATTTTTTTAATATAAATGCTAGACATGACCCACCAAATTAATTTCAGGACCAATTAACAGGCTGTAACCCACAGTTCAAAAACTAATGATTGAGTAGTTAGTATCATAAAAGATAAGGATACTTTCCCCATAGCGCCTCATTGTCCCTTGGAGAGATAATTTTAGAGGTCTCATGGGAAGACGTAATGCAAGATCAGAGGGAAAGTAAAAGGAATATAATCCTAACCTCAACTCAAATACAATCCAGGAGGAGCTAGAACTTTAATTTAGCTCTGGATTCAAGGTAAGAAGTTACACCGAACACATGCATATATCAGATATCATTCATTAAAATATTTTCCATAAAAACATAATAGAGACAACCATGACTAAAAATCAACTACTATGCTCTCTACAGGCTTTGCCGATGCATATGCACTTATATTTTAGACTGTCTTTGTTTAAAAGATGGCAAGAAAGAAAGAGAATAGAACTTAATTTATGTGGGAATGGAAATAATTATGTTTATATTCTGAAGGTTCACAAAGTAAAAACTGGATTTATTTTTTAAATTATTTTTTTAAGTTTATTTATTTTCAGTGAGAGAGACAGAGAAGGAGAGAGTGAGTGAGTGAGTGAGTGAGTGAGTGAGTGTGTGAGCAGGCAAGGGGTAGAAAGAGAGAGGAGAGAGAATACCAAGCAGGCTTAGTGCTGTCAGCACAGAGGCTCAATCTCTTGAAATATTAGATCATGACCTGAGACAAAACCAGAAGTTGGACGTTTAACTGACTGAGCCACCAGGTGCCCCTAAAAACTGTACTTGAATAATAATTACACGTTATTACTGAGTAAAACTCAGATATTTACATTGTATTTTTGTTTTTTAATATTTCTATTTCTATTATATTTCTATTTATCTCCCATTTAGCCATTTATCTCCCATTTAGACATATGCAAATGTCCTGAAGTATACACATTTCTGATAAGCGATTTGAATCCCAAATTCCTTACAGATTTTATTATTGGTATGAATCAAAGGACATTTTCACCTAAGCGAAAGACTCATCACAGAACCACTAAATTTATTTATATCAATTTAACACATACATATGACCATAGTGAAATTTTGATATTAAGGTTCCTAAGTGTCTATTTCATTACAATTGAGTTATAAAAGGGGTGGTTACTAAGAAAACATAAAATAAATACTTAAACCTTGTTTATTGATAATTAGAGACAATTGAGTAGTTGCTACAGCTGTATATATCAATAGAATAGGAGAATTTTCAAAACGCTGAGTTAGGACCACATGTAAATAAAGTTTTAAGAGAATAAAAATCTAGGTATATTATTGGTTTATCCCTCCATCTTTTTCCAGACATTACACCCATTCATGTGTTCTCTTGGAATAGCTTGATTATTCCATACATTTCACCTTCTTTCACTATAATTACATTCAGTTTTTGGCAAATTAAATTTTATGTAAACATTGCTATATTTGAACTATTAAAATTGGTAGATGGAATTTGGGGACTTCTTTGGATCAGTGTTTCATGCTTCAATATTTAAGAATCCAAAGCACCTTGTTATTTTGCCTTAAGAAATACAATTTCAGCTAAAAAATAAATATATTTCTACACACTTATATGACTTTTATAATCTTAATATAGAAATCACACTAACTTATATTAATATTTAACCTGGTTGTTTTTGTTGCATATGCAAAGGGTAAGACAAAGGTGATAAATAGACAAAGTAATATTTATTTAAGAATATTCATGAAGCATTACTAATGAATTCATGCTTTATGCAAAAGTACACATTAAAGGGGAAAAACTGTTGAGAACAGTTCTGAGTTTATAAAAATGGAAATTAGCTTTCCAATTTCATCTGGTATTTATAACCTATTAGTTTCCACTTTTTTTTTTCCATCTAATTTTTCTTGGATATTTCACTTCCTAAAGATTAGTTTTCAGGGTGAAAAGAAGAATGGACTGAAGGGGAGATTAAAAATAAGAAAATTTGGTTTATGCTCTAAATTACTGCAAAAGTTTAAGGGACCAGGAAATGGGAGGTAGGAAATAGTGTGCAGTAATGGAGAATGGTTTTGCCGGGTCAGAGGAAACCGACTTTCATACTCTAGCTTTTGTGTAACTAAGTAGCTGGCAAGCTGGACCCATACTGGATTCACCAGGCCTCAATGTGGCTGTTATGAAAAATAACGGAATTGATTTGGTAGTCAAAAAGGTTCCTTTTTGAATAAAATTTTCTTAAATTACTACTTAAAATAAATTTTAGTTACATACAAATTTTATTTTTCTGTAATTCTGCTTCATTTTCTCATTGCAGAAGAGAATCAGATTCCACAAACTTACAAATTTACTTGTCAAATTCATATTGTATTAACAAATTCAAACTCAGTAACAAGGCACGATATAAGTAAGTGATAAAAGTAGAAGGAAACATCAATTACATGGTATGATGCAAAATGCAAACTATAGAATTCTAATAAGATAAAAAAAATGAACCATAATATTAACAATGGGAGTTTGGGATATGAGTGGATTATGAGTGAATGGTTTTCTTTCAGTTTTCTGTGTCTTTTAAAAACATAATATCATGTGTTAGGTTTATAATAGGGACTGAAATAAATTTATTTAAAAACAAAAGAAAAATACAATTTTAATATTGCTTTCTGCTTATTCCTATTTGTTTTCTGCTTACTTTGATTCAGCTGTGAGCCAGGAATTTCAAGAATTAAACCAGTATATGAAAAAATAAATCTTGGAACAAAATTTAAAAGTTTGATAATATCCTGTAAGGGGAAATAATGAGGAGGAAAAGGGCACATCGTGTACTATGGACAAGTGGAAACCAACAGCCGATTAGCAAAATAACCTGTCATTATCTTTCAAAATTAAAAATGCAATTGGCCCAGTGATTCTAGTTCTTAGAATCTATCCTATAAAAATTCTGATCAATATACACAAAGACCTAACATGAAAATTTTCTTTTTAAATTAGTTTGAAACAGTGAAATTTTTAAAAGTAAAAAGTCAAATGTTCATCAACAAAAGAAGGACTAAGTACACACTGATATGTTCAAACTAGGATACATGATGTCACTATGAATAATGGCTCAGAAAAAGTTTTCAGTAGGCTTTTTAAATTACCTGATAATTGATGAAGAATGGTCTTGTGTGTGTGTGTGTGTATATATATATATATATATATATATATATATATACACAGTTATTTTATATATGTAAATGTATGTATAGCTATATTGATACAAAGGAAAAATACATGGAAATTTATCAAAATCAAATTATTTTAGTGGTTACCTATGACGGAGGGAATGAACTAGAGAGGGGGGTGTGTGACATGTGAAAACTCTCACTCACTTTTTGAACTGCCTGAACATTTTCACCAATAGCATATATTTATATTTATATGTTATGACATGCCATGTGTTAAGCACATGCACATATACCAACATACATACTCACTCACAGTAACATATGTATACACACAAATTTTTAAAATTCTCCAACACAATGATGGACAGCTGTAAACATCAATCTGGTAGCATATTTTATGATTAAAATATTGAAGTTACAATATTATTGTGCAGAATTTCCACAGGTTTCTTCTCCACACCCCACAATGATTGTCACTGCTGCAGGGTGTGGTCAGGGTCCCATGGTGCAACTAACACCATAGTCCAGGGTCTGCCCTTTACACTGTTGGGCCAGGAAAGGAGATTAAGTAGATTGAGACAGCAGGTTCCATCTCTCTGGGTTTGATGGATTTACCAAGCCCATAGGACTGATGTATAAAATAATCAGTCAGTAATTGTCTACAAGATATTTAATATCACAGGATATGGAATGCTACCTGTATAGCTCTGCCAATATGAGATGCCAATTTACAATCCAAATGTTTATTCATTTATTACAGAAAATTTAATCATTATAGGAGCCTGAATATTCATATCTTTATAACCGGTCAATTATACCTGTCTACTATGATCATACTTACAATGAAGAATTATGTTTATTATATAGTAATGGCAACTAAGTATGTCATATGTAAAATATACATGCACATGTTAACAAGGACTGGAAGAATTTGTGCAACACTCAAAATATTTTGGGGGGAAATAAAATCTATGACTTCTTTTTAAATATGTTCAAAATAAAGAAATATAAGCATCAGTTTAATAAAACAATCTATTTTATGCAAAATTGGCTCCATCTAGTCATCAGGATCATCGAATAATTAATATATTATTGATAAAGTGCTTCAGTTTTACCATTGATGTGTAGTGCCTTATAGACATTTGTAGAAAAAATATTATAAAATTGCTTAAAACTATTTCAGTGTTTGCAACAAGCTACTAGGTAGAGGTATGGGAGGAATGTTTATAGTCAAAGAGCAAATTTAAATCAAGACCTAAACAGAGAAATCGTCTAATGGTTGTTCAAGTAGAAATGTTTAAGTGTGGTGATTCATGAATGGTGCACACAGAAATCAGTGCTGGTAATAGATAGCTAGAAAGTGCTGTTCACATCAAACAGTGATTACTATAAACCTCTAATTATGTGCTCTGGAGAGAGCCTTGTGCCTTTCCCACTGTAATTTCTAGTTCTTAAACTGGAACTCTATGACTTCAATTCAAATATCAATGGTTTCTTAGCTGTTAAATGTAGGCTTACCCATGAATAACCACTGATACAATCTGCTGTACTCTGCTGTATACAAGCAGAATTTGACAATATTAATGAGTTTTCTCTTTGATTTCAATGTGAAATGATGGTTTGAAAAAAAAAAACTGGCAGTTTGCTATAAAAATGCTTGAGAGGATACCCTTGACTGAGCCAAAGAGCTTAACACAAATTTAAACAATATTCATGCCCCAAGAAAACAGTCATTAACCTCAGTCTAATTTTAGCACAATTCACACTTTAGCTAACTACCTGGACAGTTATTTTATGTTCAATTTGGGAGCAAAAGAGAGAGAAAGGGGAACTCTAGAAAGGGAAGAGGGGCTGGTAAGGAAATGTTCAGTTCTAAGTCCTACAAAGTTTGCAGAGTAATGAGCCTCTTCAATCAGATTCATTAACTCAGCAACTTAGGGGTTTTTGCTCTGTTAAGTAGTTAAGCTACCCATTGAGGATATTCCCTTTCTGCAGCACTCAAATCATACACCCTGATCCAGGAAATCATCCCTGCACTTTGTATGGTTCCTCCTTTGCCAGTCGAGTGCAGCATCTGAAAATGCCATTCATGGCTCAGCCCACTAGGTCCCATGTCACTGGTCACAGACTAAGTGGGTGATGGAAGGAGTTACGGTGTGCCAGGCTGTGGCCAAAAGTAGCAGGCAAAGTGGGGGGATTAAAGTGTCTCTTTCTTTCCCATGTCACAGAATGGAAGAGGGGTCATATAGCCTAACACAATTAATGGTGCTGAAAATCAAGTTCCAGAAAGGTCTTCATCTGTAGGCAATATTTCTCATCGAACAAGGGGCTCTTATACCAACCTTTTAGTAAGCAAAGGACCGACGGGCAAATTGTCAGAAACATGGGCAGTGCTGGCGACTATCTTCCTTGTCACTGCATGCTTACTGTGGCTGCACATCCCAGTCTGTAGAAAGGAGTGAACGGCTTCCCTATGATTAATTTTCCTTCTACCTACATGTTTGCTAAATGATACAGGGTTCTCATGAATAAGTGAGGATAGCAGCTCTGTTCTCTTAAGAGCTTGTCATTTTTGCACCAGGCTTGCCACAGCTCTCTAACAATTGTGTCACTTCCTCACTGCATTTTTTTTTTTTTTTGACAAGTGGGCTTGGAGTATGGCGTTGTATTCGTAAAAAAGGGCAGCACCTGTTATCTTATATTGTGTAAACTGCTTTCAGGAAGTAATGTGAATTCCTTACAAACTTGCATTACAACTAAAAGAGAGCTATTACTTTTCAAGTATAAAGATGATACTACTTGTTTTAGAATATGAGGGGTGGTTTGGCACTGAGCCACTCACACATTTTTATTATTTTTTCTTACACCAAATATTTAGTAAACAATTACTATTGCAAAAGAAAGTACCAGGACCAGGAATAAGACATTCTCATTCATACATAAGTTTACTTTATAAAGTGTTCGGGGAATATTAAAAATTCAGTCTGTTTTAACCCTTCCTCTGATGAAGGTAGCCAAGAGTTACTGGCATCCAATTAATAGCCATGGCTTTATTCCTACTAACATTATGATCAATGGTAGAAAGAATAATTCTCAGCCCTAAGCTCCCTCTACTTTAATAACAGAGAAAATGGCTCATTAAATATTTTTATATATTCAGCTAAAGAGTATCCCAAGCAAACTTCATCATCCATGAGTCAGAAAGTGGACCACACTGACCTCTTGTTGTAGAAGCCTTGTTTACCCACATTATACTAAGAATTAATTTTCGTATAGCCGCTGAATATAACTGGTGTGAAAAATGAATAAAATGAATTATTTCTTGAAATTGTAAGTTTATTAGTTTCAACTGAACTATAAATCTTAGTATTTCACCAACCTGATTCAGAAATACCCTTTAAGTAAAATAAAAGCTCATAGAGCTATTCACTCAATTTTTAAAAGGCTGCTTTATACCAAACCAATGCAGTGTGCAAATATAGAACTTAATTAAAATACTATATATAAAATATTAACAGCTGCAGTTATTAACATTGCATTAAACTCCCTTGAGCTAGGCCAACATAAAATGGACTCTCTTTTTTTCCACTTCAGTAAAGGGCAGAACTTGGTTTAGCTAACAAGCTTTGGTTTTTGTAGCGTTTGTCTCAATTCACTAATCTGAAATAGTAATCACATAAAAGTACTTTACCATCCAAACATCACCAAGCATACTAACTTTATCTTTCCTTTGGATTTCAACAAGAATCTGGTGTTTTATTTTCTTTCCTAATGCAAATTACACCTCTTCAGGCATGTCTCTTCCTCCCATACAGTATTGAACTTTCTAAATTAACACAAATATTCTCTGCGTTTGACCTTTCACAATGGGGGGACAAACAGGGCAGTTAATAAACCATAGGCAATTTGGAAGAATTAAAGAACTTAAACAGGAAAGAAAAAGGTAAATTTTATTTGGCTTCAGGATTAAGGTATTTAACTGATCCTTATTGTAATAGGTCATCCAAGGAACTTGGAAAACTAGACTACATCATCACCTAAGACTAGCATAAATTATGATTATCAAATGAATAATGACTGGATTTATTTTCCTTTAATCTTTCTTATATATGCATATGTGTGTGGTTGTGTGTATGCATAGTCCTTTATATATGTAAATATTTGAGATTAATTTAAAAATTTTATTATAGGTATATTTTAAGTCAAACTATATTATCCACAAGTTAATATTTCAAAGCACAAGATTAGTCAATGCTCCAATCCTCTTTTTAAGACTTCGGTTTGAAAGTTCCAAGTAGCCAGTCAACTGCTAACTTTGGTAGAAATAAGACAGGCTGGAGGACGTGAAAAGGAGGTACTCTATTGCTGTATTTCTGTATTCCCATCAGTGTCCACTCAGCTTAAATCAGAAAAAAACAAACAGACAAAAAAAAAAAAAAGGAATCTACTTTCTAATGGAATCAGCATAGTACAGTAGGAAAAAGAAAAAAGAGTTGTCTCCTCACAGTCATTTAAGACACTGTAGAGAAATGATAAAATAAGCACAGATAGCACACGATGGTAACTAATCTTCCATGTGGAGGGAGACCAAATTTCCTGAGAGGGATGAAACAGAAATAGTCTCTGAGATAATTTGAGGATCAGAGCAATGGGTTCTGACCTTCTTTCAATTTTCCACCCTCACCAACACCTCCTTCTGAATTCTCATTCATTCCCTTTCTTTATTTTATTGGGTTATATATGTAATATATATAATATAATATAATATATAACATATATATATTCTAGGAAGTCTGTCACATTCTTCTTGATAGATACACAGGAAAACGAGGCATGACTAAGAGTGAAACAGGACACAGTTCTGCTGCAGGGAGACTGGGAGTAATCAAGCGACAAGGGAGTCTGTGAAAGGAGCACTCACCACAGGGCTGCAGCACAGCCCTCCTAAAATAGGATGATGATCACAGATTACGAATCTGAAAGAAGCACTAAGTGTCCTCTGGACTGTGGTTCCCATACTCAGCTGATCATTAAGTTCCTTGGAAAGCTTTGCAAAAGTATAGAATCCTAGGTCCTATCACTGTTAATCCTGCTTCATTGAGTTTAGGAGTCAGTCAATACTGGGCCCTTCCCAATATGTTTTTTAAAGGAAGAAATTCAGACTCACAAGAAATGCCTTCGTCAAGCTTATATTCAGTGGAAAATCCAGAGTAGATGGTATGGTATATAAGCAAATAAGGAAATGCGGGAAGGGAAGAGAGGAGCGTTGTCTTCTTCCTCTTTTTAAATTTTTTTTTAACATTTATTTATTTTTTGAGAGATAGAGAAACACAGAGCATGAGCAGTGGAGGGGCAGAGAGAGGGGGAGTCACAGAATCTGAAGCAGGCTCCAGGCTCTGAGCTGTCAGCACAGAACCGGCCATGGGGCTTGAACCCACCAACCGTGAGATCATGACCTGAGTCCAAGTCAGATGGTTAACCGACTGAGCCACCCAGGTGCCCCAAGAGTTTCTTCTATTAGAAGAAGCTTATTTGATTTGTAAGTGATAAGAACAATCAGAGCATGGAAGCATAGGGTGAAGAAAGTAAAAGAAATAATATAGTTGTGCACCTAAAATAAGTTCCCTCTTCCCTTCTCCCTCTCTCTCCCCCTCTCCCTGTCTCTTTCTGGATTTCCACCAATGCTATTTCCTCTGCCTGGGTGATCCTTGCCCTCACAAACCTAATGGTAGTCAATTCCTTAAACCTCATAATCCACTCTCCAATTTCAGAGTAAGTAAATGTTATTTCTTCAGGCCTTCCCTACAATACTCCCTCCTTTCCCCAACCACGTGTGTGTGTGTGTGTGTGTGTGTGTGTGCATGCACACCTCCCTCCCCCCAACAGGCACGTGCATACACACACACACACACGCACACACACACACTTCCAGGAAAAAAGTTCAGAGAAGGAAGCCAGAGGAAAGAATCCCTATTGGTTCAATTCAAACATTACAAAGGGAAGCTATTTGGAAGTCAACAGAGTTTTGCCAGTGTTCTTGAAATCCTACTACGTTGATTAAAGTGTTTTTGATACCACAGACCCAACTTAGACAAAAGTTAAAATAAGGACTAAAAATTACACTAAGGAATTTATATGTGGATTGCTGAATTTTCTTTTTTTCATATCTTGTATTTGCCACTTCAGGCACCTCCAAACATCCAATGATATAAGCAATAATTGATAATACAGGAACCCTGAATTTTGTCATTTTCAAATTCAAGATAAAATGTCTTGCAAGATTTGGCACTTGATTATCCAATAAATGTTCATTGTGAAGTGATTCCAGAAGCCATTTGAGCATTTGGGGTTTGATGCCCAACTGTAATGATTAATTAGCTCCTTCTGGTTCTTATATGATATGAAACAGAAATAAAAACAGAAAATTTCCTTTACCCTAAAGACAGAAATGCAGGAAATCTTAATATATCTTGGTTTTAATTCCTTTGGAGTGGCAAGGGGTAAATATCATGTTCCAGCAGATAAACAGGTTAGAAGAAATGATAAATTACCTGACCGTCCATCTCTCTGGAAGTCCACATGATACCATTCTCCATCATTCACCTTCTTCTGTAGAGCTTTGATTTTTATTGTACCTGACCCCATGTCCAGGAGGAGGTAGAGATGGCCATCCAGCATCTCAATAGCAAAGAAGTCAACCTTTATCATCTGAGGGTGCTTGGCATCTTTTTGGTGTCTTGGCTTGCCATGGCTAAATAAGATGAGGCCATTTGGCTCTGTTGTACGGAAATCAAATGATATGGAGCCTGTTTTCTTTGCGTTCCATTTAGGCAAAGAGATGAAAGACTCTGGGGTTTCAAAGGTGATTGGGTCCAAAGTTGCAACATTCTCACATTTAAATGCTACCACTCCATGGATCTTCATCTTAGGGTCTCCTTGTTTGGCAAGACGAGATAATTCCAGTCTTACATCATTATTTTTATATACAACCTGTGGGCAGAGGATAGCAGTGAGAAACCAGGCCCATCTTTTCATATGCAGAACTTGTCTTCAGTTAAATGACTTTCAACACGTTTGTAACACATGTAACATAATGTTTAGTGCATTTTGATATATGAGATAGCTTTCTCAGCCAAATAAAAATCAAGTATCAACTCATTAAACAGTAACCATTCCAAACTAATTTCTTTCAAATAATGTGTGTACATACACATACAAACTGGCTGCAGTTAATTCAAATAATTTGAATGGATCTGTATACAGCTTTCATTATTTCAAGCGTGTATAGAGTCAAACTTACAAGACAATGGCTTTTCTTATGATAATTCATTTATTAAATAGAAAGGTTTTTCAGTTTTCCCACCACTAAAGTATTTGAAATTACTTTGTGTAACAGTCACCTAAAATACAGGAATTCTTCTATGGTCTACATAGTCACAATGCGTATAAACTTTGTAAGATAATCACAATAAATTGAGGCAGAAAACATACTGAATTTTCTCAGAAAAATCATTAAATACAACTAAAATGCAGAAGCTCTCTTTTTCCCTGTGGCCTATGTTAACAACTGTTTGAATAATGTTAGGTAACTCTGGAAATGTTATGTTTGCTCTAAATCCATTCAACCTGTACTACGTGTGTTCCGTTTCACTTTAAAGTATACAAATGTAGAGCAAAGTTTGTCCTAACTCTCATTTCCCAAGGCACTTCATCTCAATGGGCTGGGTGGTTCTTTCTGACTGCTTGCTGATAGTTCTTATGGCT
The DNA here is from genome assembly GCF_027475565.1 of Acinonyx jubatus. NCBI lineage: Eukaryota > Metazoa > Chordata > Mammalia > Carnivora > Felidae > Acinonyx > Acinonyx jubatus. The sequence goes on from NC_069388.1 coordinate 68,271,238, forward strand.
TTTTGGACTCCAAATGGTACACTGGACAAATCCACTGGTAGGATTCACAATATCAGGCATCTGCTATCACATCACCTTAAGAAACTCGAAGCCATTCTGACATTAAGATAAAGAGAGATCCATACCCTTTCTCTATCAAATGCATACTAAGCATAATTACATTTCCAAAATACACATCACACTGACTTAAGAGTAAATTAGCCATCTATGTCCAGTTAACTATCTAAATTATTTTAAGAAGCCATTCAAGAATTCATAGCAGCCAATACTGACAAATTCTAAATTCATTTATATTTATATAATAGAAAAAATAAGACAGCCTGTGTCTGATTAGTGCTGTAAAGTTAACAGGTCAATATAGCAAACCTGTGGCAAAACTAAACTGAGCCAATGGTTAGTGTCGCTAATGAATTTCCTGATATAGTGTGTTAATGGATACTTTATTTTTCAGAGTAAGAGTGTAGGCCTTGGTATCAGACTCTCTGAGTTCAAATGCTAGCTCCAGCATTACCTAACTGCATGATCTCCCCAAGCCTTACTTTTCTCCCTTTTAGGGAGATAGCATCTTACAGGATGATTGTAATGGTTAAAGAAGAAAATGTATGCAAGTGAGAGAATCTACATAAAGGCAATCATCCAATGCCAGGCACATTGTAAGATTTCAATAAATATCAACTACATCAAACTGCATGATAATAAATACCATCATCTTGTAGACACAGAAATAATGGTGGTAAATTAATCTATTATAAGGAAATGTTTAGAAATTAAGCACATACTTGGGATGCTTGGGTGGCTCAGTGGGTTAAGCATCTGACTCTTGATTTCTGCTCAGGTTTGTGAGTTTGAGCCCCACATTGGGCTCTGACAGGTGGAGCCTGCTTGGAACTCTCTCTCTGCCTCTCCCCCGACCCTCTCAAATAAACTTAGAATGAAAAAGAAATTTGGCACAAACATATAATTGGTATTTTATACCTGATTGGTGCCTACCAAATAAGCCGCATCTTTCCAATGCTAGTCCCATTTCGGTGTACCTTTATCTTGAAGGAGGATTATTATAAAGAATAACATACCAAATTATTCTTTGAGAAAATATGTATAACTGTTCAATAAGTGTAGATTGACAACAAAAGAAGAGAAAATGGACTTAAGCAATAACAAAAAGGAATTAGATTAATTCTTCAGTATACTTTCTTGAAGAGAGAAAGAGCTATTAAGCCTGGGGAAAGTTGATTCAAGATTGTCTTTCTTTGGGGATCTTTAGAAGTGGAGAAAATGGTTTCCATGGATGACAGTCCCAAGTTTTATAACCTCTCACCATGACTTTCAAGCTATCCAAGCCTGTATTTTTTTTCACGTTTCCTGGTGATTTATATTTTATTATCTGGAGATTCCCTTAACAAAGGTAGTGATCAGGAACGAGTATAATATTTTCTGACCCAATTGATGCAGATGATAAGGTTGACCTATGCTAACACATTGCCCATGAAATAGAACCACTGCTACAGATTGGGTGTTTCTGACGTGAGTAAGGAGGTATATGAATGCATACACTGCCTCATGAGTCCAAAATCAGCTTCCAAAATCTGAAGGATGTGGGGTTGGGGCAATTCTAGCTACAGATTTCAGCAAGTGATTTACAATCTCATGAGTGAATTGGATACCCCGGGGAAAGGGAGGTTCGAGAAGATGGAGAAGAAAGGCAGGGATTCCCATGATCATATAACTTAGGGTTAGCCATGCACACACACACACCTCCTCCAACTCCTCCCTACCCCACCAAAAAGATGATGGATCTCCACCACAATCTATGCTTTGTGCAGACAGGGTCCTTGCTCACCATAGCCAAGCACCAAGATTAGTACCTGGCACAAAGTAGACAATAGTTTCTAAGAATTGAATAAAATTCTTCCTTCACTTTTTAAACTTAGTCCCAGATTATAGACTATCATTAACAATACTTACAAATGCAGTTAAGTAAAGCAGAATATGGTATTGCAGACCAGTCTCACACACTTGCTGCTATTTTGAGCTTATTTCTCCAGAAAATGTGGAAACTTCTGTGCATGTTCACTTATAAATGGTAAGCTGGTTTATGTATTAGAAAACTTCACCTTCAAACTCATATTGTAGGGTTTAAATTACTTTTTGAATGAAAAACACCCGAGTTAAAATTCTCCAGAGGTAGAATCATTTTCCTGGAAGAAGTATCTTGAGGAGAAGCAAAATGATGTTTTCTTTTTTTTTTTTCCCCCTTCCTATTTTGTATTCTTTGAAAGGCAACTCCAGAAGACAGAAAAGCAATTTTGGATAGGCAGGCTGATAGCTCTCAAAACTACACTGCTCCTTCATCTGACCCAGATTCCATAATCACCCTACTTTTTGAAAGTTAGGCTTACTCTTAAAATGACCTGAATGTAGTTCAATTATTATAATAAGTAGACTGCAAGCACTCCAAATTTTCCAAAAATTCATGTGTAAGCTATTTTTTGCTTCTTTCTGAGATAATATGGCTCTCAATAATTTATAATTATTCATATATCTTTTTAATTTATGTCAAAAGTTGTAATTTATTTAATAGTTACAACTTTCAAAAAATATCTATATACTCTAACGTCCTGACAATTAGATGATATTATTGCACATTCATTTGGATCAGTTCATAAAATCAAGATTTCTTTGGGGATATTGATTTTTCTTTTTTTTTTTCTTTTTGAAAAGTAATTCAAAATGTTGCATTTCATTTCTCTGCTTCATGGGCTTATATCATAAATCCCACAGGGATAAAAACATAAGAAACACTAGGTTTTTTGTTATTTATTTATTTATTTAGCTGCCATATAATTTCCACATTTTGATATGATGACCTTTTCCTTTCAACATTTGTTAAAATTTTAAAAATGTCCCTCACACTTAAATATGCAAAAATAGGAGCAATATGTTTGTATTTTTATATCACTAGTTTTGGATTTTGAGGTAAGCTGTCACTGAGTATTTTATTTGATCTTGATATCAATCTTTTTTAAAAAGGGAAATAAATAGGCTAAAAAATAAAAAAAATATAGTAAGTTTGAGAGTCTGGGTATAGACTTGGCTTAATCACAAAGCTAGTATCTAAGTTCAGTTGCCTATCCTCTCTATCTCTCAGTTTCTTAATTTTATATAAAAGCATATATATCTGAAAAGGAAAAAAACATGTCATGTCTATAAATCCTTGAGCCTCCACCCCCCCACCCCCGCCACCCCCTGTCAATCTATGTGATTTGGGACAAAGGTAAAAGATGTTCTATTGTTCCTTCTCTTTTTCTAGCCTTTTTCCAGTTGTGGTTTTGATGTCAGGATATTGCTCTCTATTCGGGGATATACTGAGACACTAATCCGTTAGGTAAAGGGAATATACACCTACATCTTTAGTACACAGACACACATCAAGCATCATATGTATCTAAGGTTTGCACAGATGGTCCTGGAGAACTGGTGGCTGATAGATAAGGTCCTTCCACAGGAAGTGGCAGTGTGTGAAATAAGCAGATCAGTAGGAAAACATTTGCTACTCACACAATGACTTTTTGTTGTTACAAATAAACGTTTCAGCTTAGAAATTTTCATGAGGCTCTTGAATTAATTAACATGCACTGATCAAGGCAGTTCGTGTCTTAACTATGAGAGTATATATACAGGGTGATGAAATGGGTACCGAGCTTAAAATCAAGGAGTGATGCAGGGATGTAGACTCAGTTGTGACCTCCCTGAGAACTTGAATGGCTTATTCTAATCTGAACTTGGATTCTCTTCCATTCTTGAGAATAGTAACAAAGAAGGGCCAAGAATTTGGTTCTCACGACTTCCAAGAGAACTGCAGCTCACCCACTTGCAATCCTGTGACCTTGCACAAGTCCTTCAATCCCATAGAGACCAGTTTAATCTGTAAAATGGAATAATCATATCTACCACATTAGGGTCATTGTAAAAAATAAATTATATTTCAGTGGAAGTGCTAAAAACAGGGCCTGGCACAGAGTAAGTGCCCAAGTGACTATCAGCTGGCTGCTCTTGTTCATGTTGTTATTATCATAAATACCAATATTATTATTCTGAGAGCGAATGAACAGAGCTGTAACAAAGGTAACAGCTAACAGGGAACATAGTAGCTGACTGCTGTTTTCAAGTAATTAACAGGACTGCAACCAGAAGGATCAAAGAGATCAAAGCAGACTGGAGCTTCTTTTTGTATCCTGATACTTATATTGCAGTTTGAAGGCTTGGTCTAAAGATAAGGTTTCTTAGCTAGAAAAACACATAGGAAGCTAGGGAGCCTGGGGCTTTTATTTTCACTCCTGAGAGAACTTCTGTGGCATCTGATATCAACAAAAAACACCACCGTCACCACAACAAGAATCAGTTAAGATTTATTGAGTACTTATCTTCTGTCAGACCCTGTCATAAGAAATTTATACGTATAATGTGTTTACTCCTCACAAGCGTCCTAAGAAATAGAAAACATTATCCTATTTTATCAATAAATATATGGAGGCACAGAACTCGCTGAATGTCTTTTATCATGCTCATGCCAAATACTGTGAAAAGCTAACGATGTTAACTTCAAACTCTGTGTTTGTCTCGCAGGAAATTTCATTTACAGTTTTCACTTGTAATTCCACTTATGGTTTTGATAGCAGTTGCTAAGCAGGAGATTCACAATCAAACAGCTATTTGCCACCATGCAAAAGATGATCTTGCTATGAGTTACATGACAGTATCTTTCCTTCCATTTGTCCTCATTAAAATATCTCTAAAAATTTTGTTAACCTTTTTATTTATTTTTGAGACAGAGAGAGACAGAGCATGAGCCAGGGAGGGGCAGAGAGAGAGGGAGACACAGAATCGGAAGCAGGCTCCAGGCTCTGAGCTGTCAGCACAGAGCCCAATGCGGGGCTCAAACTTGTCAACCATGAGATCATGACCTGAGCCAAAGTCGGACACTTAACCGACTGAGACATCCAGGTGCCCCTAAAATATCTCTAAATGAATCAAAGATCACAACTGAGCAAGAGTGTATTTTTGTGTGGCTATTGATTAAAATGTCTCTTCAGGGGCACCTGGGTGGCTTGGTCAGTTAATCGTCCGACTTCGGCTCAGGTCATGATCTCACGGTCCATGAGTTCGAGCCCCATGTCGGGCTCTGTGCTGACAGCTCAGAGCCTGGAGCCTGTTTCAGATTCTGTGTCTCACTCTCTCTCTGCTCCTCCTCTGTTCATGCTCTGTCTCTCTCTGTCTCAAAAATAAATAAACATTAAAAAAAAATAAAATAAAATGTCTCTTCAAATCCAGTTTAAGTAATGGGGCTTACTTCTGTTTCTAGAACTATAGTGTAGTTTTTCAACAGGTATGCCTTTTTGGATATATATAATACTAGGATATATATAATAAAATATTAAAATTAAAGTATGAGAATAAACCAGTTTATTTTCTCACAAATGTTTGATATTGGTATATTTATCAGTAATGTGTGAACTGTATGTGAACACACACACACAGCTTATACATTACCTAATAAAAACGTGCTTATATGTAATATGTCAGACTAATATTAATGTCCAGAAAAATATACATATATATTAGAATATACAGTTCATCTCTAGATAGATAAGTAGATAACACATACATATATCATATACAAACCAAAATGTTAATATACATACACTAATAGCATATAATAATTCCAAAAATTAGAGAGTTCTTGGCTAAAACACACAGATGGTCTTACTCATTTGGAATAAAAAAATGTCTTGGCCTAAAAGCAAATATCAGCATTTATAAGCTTGGCTTACTCCAAAGGAAAGGCTGCAGCCAAAAGAAAAAAAAAGATTTATTTTATTATTAAAGAAAGTAGAAAATTAAACAGATTTTCTCCAATGTTCCTGCCACCATGAAGACACAATTGTAAGAGTGGAGTAGAGGCAAAGTGGTCACTTTTTTTAGAAAAAATCACTGCACTCATTATTGTCCTTTTACCCAAGATCAAGTTTCCTATGCTGTTCACTTTCTTACACTGAGAGCCTAGCACAGAACGTGCTTGGAATAAAAAGATGAAGAAAAAAAAAAAAAAACCAGTTTGTTGAACTTAACTGACTAAGGGACTAATAGGATTTTAGCTTTTCTGAGAATGTCCCACCACAGAAGTGTCCATTTATAATGTGAATATGCGCAGTTGAGGCAGCTGTGGGTCCAGCTGCAGGGCCTGAGTCAGAGAAGAGGTAGCAGGCAGGAAATGCACAGGCCCTGTTCAGAGTAGCCCAATATCACTTTAAAAACAATACCAAGAGGGGCACCTGGGTGGCTTAGTCGGTTAAGTGTCTGTCTTCAGTTCAAGTCATGATCTCACAGCTCATGAGTTCAAGCCCCGCATCAGGCTCTGTGCTGACAGCTCAGAGCCTGGAGCCTGCTTCCGATTCTGTGTCTCCCTCTCTCTCTGCCCTTTCCCTGCAAGCATTCTGTTCTCTCTCTCTCTCAAAAATACATAAACAATAAAAAAAAGTTTTAAACAATACTTAGCGTTCAGGAAATTTGATTTAAAAGAGTTACATAAGGAATTTTGAAAGATAAGAAAGTTCTCATTTGGGGGTGGGGAGGGCAGAGTTGGTGTTTTCCCCCCATAATCTAATCCTATTCAGAGATTATGTGCAGATAAAATTTTCAACTAAATTGAAATTTTCCCCCTACCTAAATAAATAAACTAATTGGGGAATGTAAAAACAGATGACGATAACATCATTTCTCAATAAAGGCATGTGACTCATTAATTTCAAACCAAAAATTAGTTGAAAGTTGGAAAGGACTAAAAATAACAATATTTTATTTAAGCAATGTAGAGAAAGAAATCTTTTTGCTTAGTTTCAATTAAACATGATCAACTACATCTGATTCATGAAAAGAAGCTTTGAAAAGCAAAAGAAAATACCCTCTTGCTTTCCCCTTCCTTTATTCTATCCTTGGTGAACTGCCTAAAGTTATTTAGACAACCTTGGGCACCATCTGTACAAGTTAGCCATGGGAGCAAAAGACTGTGTTGTCCCGGGGTTAACAGCTCTATTTAATGAAGCTTTCAGTGGCATATGGGTGTGTGGCAAAAGAACTTGAGTTCTACTAAATAGGAATGTCTCTTTTTCTCCCATTAAAGATTTAGTAATTCAGCAATGCCTTTGGGGGAAAAAATTGGAAAAATGAACCACTATTTCAATTACATGAGAGCTGAGATGCCAAGTTAAAAAGTAAAAGCTGAAAACTAGATCAATCCTCCTATTTTCAGATGAGGAAACTGAGGTTCTTCAGATAAGCTAAGGGACCGTGTCTCAGTTGGCAGCAAGCTCTGATCATGAACAAGTATCGAGGAATTCAGTGTTTTGTTCCTTTTTGACTGTGTTAAAAAACAAACAAATGGAACGATGGGCCGTCTCTACCAGAGGCATCGGATATGAGAGGCCCTTGAGCAATTACAAATGAAGAGCTGCCGTCTTTTCCGCAACATGGCAGAAAGGGAACTGTAACGGATTTAAAGGCAATTCTATCTTTAAAACCGTGATAGCTTCGCAATAAGCTGACACTCAAATATAAAAATAAAAGTCCTGAGGGGAAAAATTCTTACAGTTATTTCCCCTACTAATGGCGTTTTAAAAGACACTGGAAAAGTTAACCAGAAACAATAAACTTGCAATGTTTACTGCTATTTTGCAACCAAGTGACGAAGATATTTTCAGCATCAGCCTTTCATAATCTTGCAGAATGTAACATCATAAATGAGGGTTTAAAGCTTCTATTCCAAACTGGCAGGCACTGCTGATAAGGACAATGCATGCCCACTTTATCCCAAAACTTTTTAAAGCCTCTGCTAGCCTCAATGAAGGAAAAGAGGCCACTTTATTGTTTTTTTTAAGGGAACCTATATTCCCATGAACCAAGGATGATTATCTTTGAACTGATAATAACAAAAATAGTGGCATTGGCATCAAATGTTATGTCCGGATTAACCAATTCATGTTCTTTTGCATGAGCTCAGCAAAGCTTTCTCATTATCTAATTTCATATTTTTCTAAAGGGGTAGCTATTACTGTATAATATACCATCCAGTACATGTATGTTCATGGTAAGGATGGATATATGTATATATTTAAAATACCATATACGATACAGTTGGTCCTTTTTACTTTGATTTACCATAACATGCTGTATGCTATTTTAGATATGCCAAAGTTCTAACATTTGATTCTACTATTGTTTTTTTTTTTTTTTTAATTTAGAGACAGAGAGAGTGGGGAGGGACAAGATGGGCAGAGAGGAAGAGAGAGAGAGAGAGAGAGAGAGAGAGAGAGAGAGAGAGAGAGAATCCCAAGCAGGCTTCATGCTCAGCATGGAACCCAAAGTGGGGCTTGATCCCGTGACTCGGATCAGGATGACCAGAACCAAAATCAAGAGTCTATATGCTCAACTGACTGAGCCACCCAGGTGCCCCAGATTCTACTATTACTTTTTGATTGTGTTCATTACTTTTTGGCTTAGGAAGTCCTCCCCCAAGAGAGATTTGATAAACATATTATTACACACAATATTTGCTACTTAATTTTATATGTGCTTGTGAGGGTGTATAACTTTTTAATCTTTTTGAAAGTATTTTTCTTCTTTTTTGAGATGAAGATCCAAATTGAGTACCCCTGCCCAGATAGTTAACTTCTTTAAGCCAGCACATTTCTTGAATAATTTCTCTTTTTTTTTATTGATTTGTAAGACCTACCACATTTTTAAATTCTTAGATATATTGTACAAGGTTCTGTTCCTGAGCATTCTATTGTTCATTAGTTTTCTTTTTCTTTCTTTCTTTCTTTCTTTCTTTCTTTCTTTCTTTCTTTCTTTCTTTCTCTTTCTCTTCCTTCCTTCCTTCCTTCCTTCCTTCCTTCCTTCCTTCCTTATCAATCTCCACTTCATTTAATTATCATGTCTTTATAGTGTGTTCTAATATGTTAGGTCTGTCCTACTAAGCCATTTACATTAATTATTCTAATGACCTTTATATATCATATCATATAGTTTTGTTTCCTGTATAGATAAGATAAATATATAGAGCAGAACTATTGTAGTTGCTCTGATTTAGCTTTCCAAAATATAGACCGCTAAAGCTGGTGGCAAATTATTCATTCAAACTCACTTAAAGAGACTTCTGACTAGCAAAAGGAAATTACATCTTGCTTAGAATTACATTCCTATTATTATAATTATTTGTAAAGTTATCATCCATAAGTGATTATAATAATTTCGATTTTAACACATCAGAGAATCTGGCCCAAGAAAACCCTTATTAGTTGGAAGATAGATATACAATTGTAGAGAAAAATAAAATCAGGGAAAAATGCAACTATAAACACACTAATTCCAATTCAATAATCACAAGGCCTGATGGAGTTTCTTGCAGTAAAATGCCAGGAGTGGGTGGCCAGTCCATTGGAGAGATTTGGAGGACAGGCTACATGACTCTCGGCACAGGAGAAAGCAAAGTGTGGTCCACTTTATTATGGCTCTCTTCAACAGGCCAGGCCACTTGCCTGAGGACACACAGCTAGTGTCAGGCTAGTAAGTAGTGGACAAGACAGAATCTGAATGCCTGTCTCCAGACTGGGAAATAAACTGTATAACTTGTTTGTTTGTTTTCTTTCCATAGGGCTGTTTTTATGATAATTAAGTTTCCTGCAGCAATAAAAGCCATACAACTCTATTAAACCTTATTGACTTGAGATTTCAAGATCTGATTATCAAATTGTTTAACAGTCCCCTCTCTTGCCCTGGCTGGCCGGCCTTTCCTTCTTAATCACACGACTCCCTGAGCACCCACAAAGGAAACAAGGGAAGCTGATATTTAAGACAGCCAATGCTGCTGTTTTTTCACACTCACAATAAAACTATTTTTCAAACTAGACTTGTTACTAAGAAGTTGTATATAAATATGCCCTGTAATTTTAATATTATCTGAAGGCTATGCTTTGTATGATACATACATATAGATGTGAATACAGATTCAAACAGCCTTAGGTTTGAATTCCTGCTCTGATACTTAACTACACTGCCCTGGGGAAGTTCTCTAGTTCCTCTGAAGTAGTTTCTCCCCTTTTTCAAATGAGGTTAACATTTATGTTATAGTATTATTTAAGCAATACAGTACTAGGTGCTTGGTCTTGGGCACTGAGTAAAGAGTAGCTGTTATTGTTATTATTATGATCTTAAATGTATAAGACAGGAATGCTGGTCATTTAAATAAATAAGTGGCTGCTTCTCTAAAAGCATACTTTGAAGTAATTAATCACCCTCAAATTCTCATGTTTACCTGATTGCTTCCCAAATTTCATAACTTGGTGTCTTATCTCCATGAACTTTACATTTTGAAAGATTTAGTCTACTAAACAAAAAGTATTCATTAAGGAATACTTTGTAATTTTCAATTCAGCAAAGGAATAATGAGATGGCCTCTATAATCACACTGAGTTGATAGAACTACGGCCTGATGCAAATAGCTGTTTTATTTAGATTGCATTAAGAGTGGGTCAGTATGTATCCTTTCCTAGATTTGTTGAAATACTGGGAGTGCACAACTCTTCTTCATTTCTAATTTCAAAGACCCCCCCCCCCCCAAAAGCATAGAAACTCCAGGTTGTGAACTGTTACTTTTCAATTATGGCTGCTCGGCACTGGGGTATTTCTTCTTAATGCATTCTTTAATTATTTCCTTTGGAAGGTCCCTAGTGCTTCAAATGTCAGATGGGTTGTGCCTTTTGCCAAGGGTTGCTTAGTTAACTGTTTATTTAATGAATGGGGTTTTATGTGCGGTTGAATTTCTCATGGCACACGTTAGGAGATTCTTGGCAGAATTTAAATTGGAGAACTGAGAAACATATTGGCTCTACGGAAGCTCAATCAGCTCCCAGGCAGGAGCAGGGTCTTTGCCAAGGAAAATTCACTAAAATAAAAAATGCAAAGACCAAACTCACACACGATGTAAGGAAAACTGACTGTGGTGTCTAGGATTAAACGAATGCTGGATCCAGGTATCTCAGGTGGCCTGCAATGGGACTGAAGAGAATGCTGGACAATTTCAGTTGAGAAATAGGAATGAAATCCTTTTCCTTATTTTTTTTTAATGTTTATTTATTTGGAGGAGGGGGCAGAGAGGGAGGGAGAGAGAGAAAATTCCAAGCAGGCTCTATGCTGTCAGCGCAGAGCCCCATGCTGGGCTCAAACTCATGAATGGTGACATCATGGCCTGAGCTGAAATCAAGAGTTCGACACTCAGGGGCTTTGGAGGATGACAATATGCTTAAATTTCTTAATTGCTTGGGATACTCAATTAGCTGCTAAGAAAAAGATCATGGAGTCTTATGTAATTTCTTGTGTTTCTTCCTTATAGAGATGAGTCTAAATCTATTTTTATGTTATGGAAAGATATGATCAGTTTATTCATTTCAAGTAAGAAAGAGTAATTTTTTTTTAATGCTGCAGCAGCAGTGACTAAATATCCTAGACCAAATATCCAGATGGCTATATTTTTTAAATGGATTGGCCAGGAACTTAGATATTGTATAAGCATCAGTTACCAGGTGTGCTTCCTTTGAGGACTGGGAAGAAAAAAATGCTCTGAAATGTTATGTAGGCTTCGAAAAGTCCCAAATCTGTTAAAACATTTTTTTGGTTATTTTATATCATTATTATTATCATTATTATCTTTTTTTTTTTTTTACCCAGGAGTACTACAAAATAAGTACTACTCAGAGGATCAGAGATTTTTTAAAATTAAACACAAGTTTGGGGCTCCTGGGAGACTCAGTTGGTTAAGCGTCCGACTTTGGCTCAGGTCATGATCTCGCGGTTCATGGGTTTGAGCCTCGCGAAGGGTTCTGTGCTGACAGCTGGGAGCCTGGAGCCTGTATTGGATTCTGTGTCTCCTTCTCTCTCTGTTCCTCCCCTGCTCATGCTCTGTCTCTCTCTCAAAAATAAATGAACATTAAATTTTTTTAAAAAAATTAAACACAAGTTTGAGAAAATAAAGATAAGGATGTATCCTTCAGTAATGTAGGATGGGCAGCATGAGCCTACTTGCTGTTGCCAGGTAACTATCCAGTCTTGTGTGGAAGGAAGGCCTGCTGCAGTCATCTCCTCCAGGTATCACTGTCATCAGCTCCTTCCTGCAGTTCTGTACGCTCTGCCAGCTCATGTACCACCCCCTTTCCCTCTCTGGAAGAGCAATTTCCAGAATTAGCCTAGTTCTCACTCTATACTGGCTTACTGGAGGCTGCCTGAATCTTGGGTGATCAGAGGCCTGGCTGGCTCCCTAGGTTCCTATCTGTTTGGGTCATTTTCTTGCATATTAAGACACTGGGCTCAACAGCACATAAATGCTAATCTGATGATAGGTTGGCCACCCCTCAGGTGGCTAAATGGACACAAGTGTTCTCTTCTTTAGGCCTAATGGCTTGGCTGTCAGTATCCTGCTCAGGACTAAACCACTACCCTATCAGGCGGTTCACTGGGTTTGTCCATCTATACCCACTTGCTCCTAATCGTCCTTGATTAGCAAGTATGTTGCCTGATATATATTAGTATGAATTGTAATAGCACCAGTAAGCAACCATTAAGCACCTTCTATGTGCCCCATGCATTTTTAGCTACATTACATATATGCTCCTATTTCTCATAATTTTTACTTCCATGCCAAGGTTCAGAGAATTTAAGTATCTTGTCTAAATTATATAGCTAATAGATGACAGAAAAGTAATCCAACTCAACATTTATCTGATTACAAACTCATAGATGTGTTTTTTGGTTAATGCTCATCATCATCTCATGGGATACTGACTGAGTTTCTGTTTACTTAGCCAGCATGGGTCCTGGGAATAATTCTACAACCTCGTCATCAATAAGTAAAAGGACACATTTAAGCCCTTCCTATTCTTCCATGATATGGCTCCTTTGACTAGTTGTGATTCTCTTAACACTACTGGTTAAAAAAAAATCCCCTTAGGTTCCATCCTATTCTCTTTATCCCTTGATTTCAGGATAACTGTTGGTCCCATGGATTTCCTATGATACTCTGATATGGTCTCACATTTATTTTGTGCTCACTTCATTCTTAAGACCAAATTACCCAGCCATGTTATCAAGTAAATACAAAACTTGTTTTGAATTTTAAGGATTGCTTATACTAAGGTTCTCTAATTACCATGTAAGTGGAAAATAAAAAAAAAAATGAGAATTAGCATTAATGGGAATGACATTTTAAGGGTCAGTTTCCAGGGGGTCTAGATTTACATTTGGCTGCTGTAGTCTCCTTGAGTCAACACAGACTCGAGATGTATATATATATATATATATATTTTTTTTTTTTTTTTTCATTACAACAGATGAAGTCCAGTATAGCAGGGCCAGGACTAGGATAACATGGGTGAAGTGACTGAGGTACTCACCTGAGATGCAAAATATAGGGAAGGAGTGGAGAATGCTAATAACTCAGTACTCAAGAAAAATAATATCTCAGTGTGTTTTTTAAATCAATGCAAAAAATCCTATGATGAACGAAATATCAAAATTTTAAGTAAAGACAGAATCAGTATTACTGATTGTTACCTTGGTCTCAGTCTCCTATATCGCCTTGTACTGCACTGCAATACATTATTTTTCTAGGATTAAAGAGCCCAAATTGACTTGTTGAAAATCAATTTATTGGAACAAGTGCCAGTAACTAGAAGCATTTGGGGTGGGGGTGGGGGTGGGGTGGGGAGGGAAAGCCATCATTAGAGATAATTAAAATTATAACTAGAATATACTCAATTTTTAAGGTGTACTAGTCCTTAATAAAACCACTTTTCCTCAAAGGATACTGATAGCAAACAGTTACAGAGTACTTATTTAGACACTGTTTTAAGCACTCTACCCACTGAATCCTCAGGACAACCTGTGGAGGTAGCAGAACATGCCCAGTGCTGCAGAATTCCCAGTGGCACATTCAGTAGACTACAGTGTCTGTGAAACACAGTGACTCTGGAAGTAAGTGGCTGAATCAAGTTTCAAATCCAGGCAGTCTGAATCCAAGGTCTTTGCTCTTAAGAATATTATAGAACAAAGCCCCTCAAAGACCATATAATCTTGCTTATTTCTACCTCAACCTTTTTTCCCCACACAATCCTAAAAGACAGTTCACTTTGACAATAATAATTAGCCCACGGATAAAGATCTTGGCATGAGCTTTTACAGAAACTAGTAAAAATTTCATACCTATATTAAATTCGGTGACTTTCCATTGAAATCACCATGAGAGTCAATCATATTGACTTGATGGGGCACCTGGGTGGCTTAGTTGGCTAAGTCTCCGACTTCGGCTCAGGCCATGATCTCACAGTTTGTGAGTTTGAGCCCCATGTGGGGCTCTGTGCTGACAGTTCAGAGCCCAGAGCCTGCTTCCGATTCTGTGTCTCCTTCACTCTCTGACTCTCCCATGCTCATGCTCTGCCAATCTCTCTCTCAAAAATAAATAAACATTATTTTTTTTATTTTTTTTTAAATGTTTATTTATTTTTGAGACAGAGAGAGACAGAGCATGAACGGGGGAGGGTCAGAGAGAGAGAGAGACACAGAATCGGAAGCAGGCTCCAGGCTCTGGGCTGTCAGCACAGAGCCCGACGTGGGGCTCGAACTCACGGACCGTGAAATCATGACCTGAGCCGAAGTCGGACGCTCAACCGACTGAGCCACCCAGGCGCCCAAACATTAATTTTTTTAAATCATATTGACTTGAGAACTACAATAGATCTCTGTCATCACCGATGTATCTATAGGTCAAATATACAAACTAGACTGCCTACTCAAGAAACATTCACAAAATTGTGATGCACAAGTAAAAATTAATTCTGTAGCTCACAGGTACTGAAAGGCTGACAGAATCCAGCCTTCTAGTCTCTGTCACTGCTGATGAACTTCTACAGGTGCATAGTGTTCTTAGATTAAAGAAATATCAAAAAGGCAATATAATAATGATATAAATTTCATCCCCATGTTCAACAGTACTATAATTGCATGATGTAACTAGAAAATCGTAAAGGATCATAAATAAAACAATAAATAATCCAGAATAAAGCCTTTACATCACGACTAATACGTGGATCCTTTCAAGTAACCACTGTCACCAATTCATGCTGTTCATACATGTGGATTTCTGATTATCTGGTTTCTACTAAATTAAAGAAAAAACAAAATCTTCAATGGTCCTACCATAGAATATTTACTACTGATGATTTTTTAGGCCTATAATAAGCCAGTAGCAGCATAGGAGTATCTTTGACGAGCAAGATGAAGCAAGCTTGGTTTTGGGAAAATGTGAGCCCAGAGAGGAAGAAGAATTAGGACATAGGGTGGCAGCAGAGTACTGAAAGGAAGAATCAAAGTCAGAAAAGCCCAAGAGAAGTAGAATGTAAAATGCCTTTATTCCACCCAAAGAGTTGGGTGTTTCTGTGGTAGTGATGAGTAGGTCAGTGCTATTCTTTATACGTGATTAACTGAGATTTGTAATTCCATTTACAATTAATTTCTCATAAATGTGGTAAATCCAATAATCTTCAGTTGCTTCTTCCTCATATTAAAGTATCACTGAAGAATAACTTTACTTTTAGTGGATTCAGGATATTTTCATTCATATATAACTTATTCAAGCACTCTTACCATGAGCTGCTCATATGAGTCTTTGCTTTTGCTCCTTGGTTAACTTGCAAAAAACAGCCCTAAGTCCTGGCAGCTGTGTTGTACATGTGAGCCACAAACCACAAAAGGAAACAGATACAAATGTGGATAGATTGAAATAAACCCATCCAAACTGGAAGGAAAATGACTAATGGGCATGTCTGACCAGGCAAAGGAGGCTCAAAAGTGTTTTTATATACTGCTATTATTGTGCACCTGCTTTATGACAAACTTATGAGATGACACCTTTCATGAAATGTTCATACAATGCTGAGTCTTGCTAAATAAAGACTCGAAGTGCTGCTAAGGTTCATGGATATGATTTTATTTTGAAATAAATGTATTTTCTATAGCTTGGTCACCTTTCTGATTGAATCAGAGACGAGTGTGCATTCTGACACCATAGCTCATGCTGGGAAGACGTGAATCTGTCCAGATTTGTTGAATAAGTATGGATCAAAAAAAATATTGATAATGATAATAATGAGGTAAGTGTTTTTCCTGGCATTTTTCTAAATGAGGGCACTAGTGGTCTTACTTTTTATCTGACTAATGCATACCAGCATGCAAACAAAAAGTGAGGGAGGTGGGGAAGAAAGAAGCGCTTTGGGAAGTCACTCATCCATGACCATGTGCAGCTGTGTTTGACTAAGTCACAAGAAATCGCTCAGTAAATAAAGGCTCTCTCTTTAAGAAGCAGGCCCACATTTAAATCCAAATCAGAATGTCTACACTGGAGCAATACATAAGGGTTTGCTGATCACAGCTGTAGCTATAAACCCAAGGATCTGTTTCTTAAAGAACCTAGTTGACACCGGGAAGCCTCTGAAGGAGATACTAGTTTAAATTACCACAATATGAAATGTTTCCCAGAGCGACACTTAAAATGAAGAGAAGCACAACTCTAATAGCTGATTGCTTTGAAAAGGGAAATTATAAATACCCATTGAGAAGATTAAGTTTGCACAGGGAAGGAAACTCAATCAATAAGTTAGGAATTTGGAGAAAACAGTAAGTCTTCCGGGTCTTGAGAGGGCCAAGAAAGAAGTGCCTTTTTACATTCTTAGATATAAAGGAGA
The DNA here is from genome assembly GCF_027475565.1 of Acinonyx jubatus. NCBI lineage: Eukaryota > Metazoa > Chordata > Mammalia > Carnivora > Felidae > Acinonyx > Acinonyx jubatus. The sequence goes on from NC_069388.1 coordinate 68,288,082, forward strand.
TAAAATTTGTTAGAGGTTAAACTTGTATAATTTTATTCTTTGTAATCTTAATCCCTAATCATTCCAGGGTATTTAGTCCTGCTCAGTTTTGAGTCTGATAAGTTTGTTGTTGTTGTTTTTAAGTCTGTAGTGAGGTCATAAAATGAGCATTTATATGTTTTCTTGTTAATAGAAGTCACAATTTTTGAGAGGAAAATAAACATCTAAAAGGATTTGTGCACTTTAATATCTCACTGTGGAGTAGGGGGTGAACCACGGAGTAAACCACAAAGCAGCAAATAACTTGGGGGAGTTCCTGCCACACAGGACAGAGAAAACCATTCAGGTGCTTGGAGGGAGGAGCTTAGAAAAAGGCAAAAATAAAGAGAAAAGGAGAAAAATGGAATGGCTCTCCTTACGAGACCTGAACCTGGCACTGCTGCCTCACTCATCCAGGGAACTGAAAGCCTCTCAGAGAAGCCCTGATTTTGGCAAGATGCTCTACCCACCAAGACCTGGGAAGAGAGGCGGTAACAGCAAGGAAGGATATCCTAGGGAAGCGTCAAAGACCCCAGAAGACAGCAGAGAAGTTCTTGGGATCCCCAGGTGGACTCAGAGACAGTAAGAGAATTAAAAGTCCAGAAGAGTCCTGGCACCCAGACAAGGGAACTTCTGGAATCTTGGATCTAAAGATAAACACAAAATCCTCCATCCTGAAGAACATGTGCCAACAGAGTAATCAAATGATGAGTCAAGGCCACTCATGTCTCCATCCACAAAAGATAGCTGGAGACTAGACTGGATGAGGGACATCACACAGATGCCAGAGATAATCCCCAGGAAAGCCTTCAAACCAGAAACCCTCCCCCAGATGCTAGGGGTGGTTGGAGAATAAATTCCTCCTTCAAAGGGAGAAAAAACTCTGAAAGAGAATTTGAAATCTTAACTGACTGAACATTTACTTGAAAGAAATATTTTAAAACAAGAAGAAAATGAGTGACTTAAAACTGCAAAGTTCCTGCATCACTTTCCCTCAAAGAACCATCGATACAAAAGGGAAATTAAAAATAAGATTAATACCATAAGATTAATACCAGAAAAAAAATAATTTAATTTTTTCCTGCGTATGTTCTTTAAATTGTATAAATTTTTATATCTTTCCTATTCCTATCTTACTACAGGAGTAAGTCTGTCTGTATAGTGAAAGCTTTCTGATGCTTAAAATATGTGGCCAACTGCAGACAGGTGACAAATATGACGTTATGGTAAATTCTGTGGCCAGAAATCCTTTCCAATGGACTCTAGGCAAAAATAATACAATTAAAGTATTTTATTTTTTTAAGGATATTTTTTGTATGATCCGACTTCTTCTGCTTTCACAAACATATCTCTTTCATTAAAATAGACTTATTTAGTCTATCTCTTATATGGGTGATATTATTAATCTCATAGTTAATGATAACAATAATAGCTACCACTGATTAATGCATAGTATGTGCCAGTCAGTATGCACTGCAGTCATTTTCACTATTGTATCAGTTCACCGTGGGAGGTTTTTGTATCCCCATTTACAGATATGGTAAACAAAGCTCAGAGAGTTTAAGTAATTTTCCCAAAGTCACACAGCGAGTAGAAGTCCATTCTGTTATATCATGCTAAATCCCAACAAATGAGTTCTAAGAAATTAATGGACTTTGACAACCTCTGAGAAATGGAGAAGTCTGTGAAAAAAGACTAACTTTCTTTTTCCCTATCTAACATTCATCTTTAGGATTATTCATTTCCTCAGTAGACAGAACCTAGTTAGGTACTGGAACGAGTTTCAAGGTATTGAGAAATTTGGTTCTCATTTCAACACTGCCATTAATTGTGTAAATTTGAGTAAGTACCTTTTCAGTTTTCTCACCCAATCAATAGGAAAAACAACAGTCTTATTTCCTTCTCAGCATTATGAGTATTTCTAGCCTTGTCTTAATGGTGATAGGATTGGAGAATACACCAAAGAACTTTTACGGTGAATCTAAATGTATTGTTATATATTTTTATATTCATATCTAAAATTTACATCAGATATGAGGATGATTGGAGAGACAATTTTAATTTGTGGATTTTGTGTCACCGCTGGGCTGGGTATTGAAGATGTAATAAAAAAAAAAGATCCAGTCTCTGACCCTGAAGAACTCTCAGCCTGATGGAGGGAGTAAGGAACACACATAGCTGATTAGAATGTGACAAGACAGAAAAAGAAAGAAAAGCAATTTTACAAATCTAAAGTTGAAATATGGATTTCTGTCTGGATCTCAGAACAAAGACCTGGATGAGAAGTTTTTCACACACTGCTGGTGGTGGTGGTAATTTTTGAATTGGTTTGTGAAAAGTATAAGCATCCTAGAAGGTATAAAGTTAGTTATTAGATAGTAACAGAAAATTCGAGGCATCTTAGAGGCTCATGATTAAATATATTTTTGTCCATATTACAACCGAGTAAGGATTAGTAATGAGACAGCTGCTCATTAGAAATGGAGCCCCCCAAAGATGTAAAACTGAGTAGTTTCAAAAAAGAGGGGTGGAGAATTTAGGTTTTCTTGACAATGTGAGTTTCTCACCCGCATAACAATAATAGCTACTATTTATTATTTATTTTCTTTGTACCAAATATTGCACAAAGAACTATACAGGGATATTCTTACTTCATTTTTTTTTCTGATAGCCCCATATGGTAAAAAACAGTATCAGCCCCATTTTACAGATAAAAGAAACTGAGGGTTATAAAGCTAAAGTGGGTTGTCCCAACCAAGCCGCAAAAGGGCTCATAACTGGAAGGGAGCCAGACAATGTGGCTCCACAACCCTTACTACTTGTTCTTAAGTATGGTCTACTACACTGCTCCCCCGGCTAGGACAAGATGTAAACTACAAAGGAAAAAGACTGGGTACACATTGATGCAAAAGCTACTTCTGAAATTATGGAGAAGAAATAACGGGGTGATGTTTCTCAAATGCATCACTCTAACTACACACATAGAAGATGGCTGATCATTAGGCAATGCATTGAAGAACTTCACTAATAAACTCTTCCAATGAATCCTGGAGGTAAGAAGATAACAAATACCCACTGCTCTAGTAAATCTGGCAGCAAATGGCTTCTCACTGACTTACATAGAATACGATATGATTGGCTCAGTAAGAAGCATTATATTCAGGGCACTGAATCTTTGAGGAAGGAATTCCTATTGGAATTCCTTTTGTTATTTGTATTGTTGCATTGGCAAAAACAGTCTCCAAAAGCTTTTCCTAACACCTTTACAAAACACCGGGTTTTAGAAAGCCTTAATCTGTGGATAGAAGACCTGTAAGAATAGTCCACCTTTACTTCTCTTCTAGTGTGTCAATAAGCAAATATGAAGGAAGAGATTAGAAACCCCATGCATGTTAAATGTCAGTAAAAGGAAGCTGTCCAAAATGTCACCTAACCAACAGAAATAGAATAAACTGGTGGACATCTTATAAGGTCACTTAAACTGTCAAATGACTGTAAGAGGATGTGCCTCAGAACTGCTTGAGATCTTGTTTTTGTTTTTTTTTTCCTAAGAAAAACAATCTAAAGTGAAATTTGGTTGTGCACCAAAAGTTTCAGTCTTCAAGGACCTTTCAGCTTCCTCCAGTTTGCAAGTTTGGAAAATGAATGGTTCAGCATATCTCTAATAAAAAATCATTTCCCGAGGCTCCTTTTCTATGCAGGCAAAATAAAATTAACTTCAAACAGAAGAGGTTAGATGCATACAGAAAAGAAGTAACAAACTGTAACATCATCTTGCTCCAGCTCTCTAAGGTCTCCTAATATCTATCCAGGAGAGAAATCCAAATATTAACTTCACCCAAGATCACTGCAAAATCTAACGAGAAGTATGATATCTAAAAGGGAATGGCGCAGAGTGAATTATCCCATTGCATGGTCAAGGTTCCCATTAATGACACTGTAGTTCTCTGGATTTTTACTTAACATTTGCTGAGAGTCAACAGGAACCCAGGATCCTTTTACAGCCCGCAGGCTGTGTGGCCCCCTCGCCTTGATCCCTGGGCAGCCACTGTATCAGGGGTTCCCCTGGTTTGGCTGGAGGAGCTGAAGGGATGCTCTGTCCCCTCTGGGCCACAGACTGCTATGTGTGTGCCACACAGACTCCCCCAGAGATGACGCCTCACACTAATATGCTCTTAGAGAATCCTCTCTGGAGTGTATTAGAGCAATACATCACCAAAATGCTTCAGCTCATGTGATGTATTGTTATCTGAGGTAGAAATGGTGGCCAGAGGCACAATTTAAAGACTTAATTTTCAATGTTTAGTACTGAATGATGTCTATATCACCTTTCTGGTGGTTTGGAAGGAACATTGTGGGATTCTGTTATGGTTGATCTCTGGAATTCAGGGCTTTACTCCATCATAAAAAACATTCTGACTGTGTATCATTTTTAATAAGGACGCTCAGTAATTGAGCTCTACCTGAGTGTCACACAGAGTGAGTGAAGAGGTCTGTGTGTATGGCTGTATGATCAGCCCTGAAATCCAGTCCTCAAGATGGGCCCTGGTGATAGGCTGCATCTTCTCCAGAGGGCACCATATGGACGCGTGGCATGCCCTGGGCAGGAAATGCGGGAGCCAACTGGACATGCTTCCTAGAGGCAAAAAACTCTGTGCTTTCTGCATTCTAATTCTTGCATTCTCCTTAATGACAGGGTCTGCATGACTACAGTTGTGTGGTAACACAGAATCCCGATCTCTCTGTTTACTAATTGTATTAGATTAAGTTTTAGAAAAGAAGCAATTTACAAATTCTAAACAATAGGTACTCGCCTTTCTTCAATTATCATTTTTTATTACTTATAATTTGTTGCTAGATGTACATTCCATGAAGGCAGAGCCCGCATCTATTTTTGCTGACTGTTTTTTCCCTGCGTACCTTGCTTGGACTGTAGAAAGTGTTTAATAAATATTTATTCAATGCATTAATAGTCATGCTTCTCTTTAACAGTAGAACTATTTCATCAGCACATTTTTCTCTGGAAGCAAAGCATAACTTCCTTCAAAAATGTAATTACCCTCTCTCATAGGCAAAAGTTAAATTGCATCTGATAATCATAGATAACGGCAATTCCTTTTAAAGAAATGTTTCTAACCTGTAGACCTTGCTAAAGCCAACTTAGGAAGATGATCTTTATTTATAAAACAGGAAAATCAGAGAAGAAGCAGAGAAACAGAGAAAGAGGGGGAGGTCTGGAGAGAGAGAGAAAGAAAATAATATTTTGGATATTAATAGGACTTAATAGTACATTTTTCATACACATATTCTGAGAAAACTATTTTCTAAAGAGATATCCACCTATACAAAGTTTATGATATGGGGGTGACTATAAATAAGACAATTTATATATTATAGAATTAGTATTATTACTTTATAACATTTTGATATATTGTAGCTGTTTAGTGGCAAAATACCCAGTATAAATTATTATCAGTCACAGACTTCACTGCTTATTTTTGACAGTGTCAGAAATACTGAGGTCCAAAACAGACACATGCACACATACACATACACACACCCTAATATATTTCCATTTCAAATTAGAACCAGTGCATTCCTGATTGCCTTCCTGTTGAATCACATTTTTTCTCTTTCTTTAAATTATATTGTACATCATAGGTGTCCAAAATAGTTTTGATTTTAAGCTACCTAAAGAATTTTTTTTTACTTGTAAACTTAAATTCAATAGCCTTACTTTCACTGATTACCAGATACACCATCACACACACACACACACACACACACACACACACGCATATACACATGCACAGGTGCACACACAGGCACGTGTGCTCTCTCTCTCTCACACACACACATACCCCTTAATAATGCCTCCAAATTTCCTATATATATTTTATGTAAATAGATATAGGTCCTGCATCGCAAAAAGTGAATTTGTTTGCATCTAGTTTGGTTGGGGCATACAATGGCGGGGGTCTCTTTAGAAAGCATTGCCAATTTCTACTTCTAAACTAAGGCTTTCCTGATCCCCTTTTTTATTCTCTCATCTTCTTCCTTCTGGCCTCCCTCCTCCTCATCCCCTCTGTGATTAAGTAGCCCTTCTTCAGAGTTGTAACTTGCAAATAGTATACCTCTATGGTAGAATTTATTACACTCTTGCTAATAATATCTGCCATTTAATAATAAACTCCTGTGGTTAGCAGCTACAGTTTCACCCAGAACTTGTATCTATATTTCCATCACAGCAAGTGATAAACTACTACCTATTGGTTGTGAATATTTTGAACTACTATTACATTTCCTAATCTCAGCATTTTTTCACTTCCAAATCATTCTCAGTGTGATGCTTCCCACACAAAAATCAATGAATAAATAATGCCAGCTGATGGACAACTCTGAGAATGGTGTGGAGAAATAAGAGATGAAATTCTAACTTATTCATTTTTCTCCCTGTTACTGTAAGCACAAGTAAAATTTGGAACCCAAAATAAAGTATTTCTAATATCCGTAAATATACAGGGAGTCTCATGACTAAATAGATAATTATGAGCTTCATATACATTAGCTGAAGATTTACCTAATGAGAGAATAACTGGTGACAAAATATAATTCTAAGTGGACTTTTAAGATTGATTTTGCCTTAACATTACTGCCTCCAAACATCCCATATTTTAGTCCCGAAGATCACATGATGTATGGAATTCAAGTTTTACTTTAACTAAATGTTTACTTGAAGAATATTAATAAGCAGTTTTATAACATATAGCTAAGTGAGACACTATATAAAAATACCAATTGAGAATATGTAGGGTATTACATCTACCGTTATGACTGAAGACTTGGAACCATATAAAGAAAACTCTGCCATAGTATATATAGTCATGATAATAGCACCTGATGGATACATATTTTAATAGATGCCCAGTGGTATGTCTTTCTGCAGGAAAAAAAAATGAAGTCACAGCAGTGCAGAATAGTTATATTTTATTGGAAAACCTAAGTTTTTTTAAGAAATGGAAGGGATTGTTACAACAGGTGTTAACCAATAAGCTTATGTATAGTATGCATTAATATGATCCAGTTAGCTTTCTATTTGGGCATTTGTGCATATGTAAGCATTGTGAAGTCTGGCCTGAGTTCCCAAAATCTTATTTAATGCAGATTACAAGCTAGGAAAACTGAAATCTAAGTTAAACAAAGAAGGAATTATTTTTTGTTAATTTCATAAAATCATTAAGCGTTAAAAAAAATTGGTGCTACCCACCCCATGACAAGTTCATGAAAAATATTATGAGGAACACAATGGACCTGAATATCTCCAATTTCAATATTGAATGCAATGCCCTAGATTTTCTTGGATTTTTCATTCTTAGACCCCTTGAGAAAACCTAAACAAATTTTATATTTTTTATAAATCACTCTTTTTTATATTTGTTCAGAGCAGGTGAGCAGTGTCCAGGGCTCAGGACAGGGTCTGTTCTAGAATGTTGATACAGGAAGGGTTAGGGTGCATGGTGTTTGAAAGGAGTGTTCAGGAGACTTCTTTTGAAGCTGCATTTGCACAGCAGGTCTTTGAGATTTACAAAGTGTTGTAGTGAGATAATTGTAGCTTCATAAGTAGTTGTAAGGAAGCATAGAGAAATCCTATGTGCCTAATACTCATTGTCCCCTAATATCAAAAATTTTGGTAGAGTATCATAGCCCAGATTTGGACCTTGATACACCTACCTACGTTATTCAGATTCCCCCACTTTGTACTCCTTTGTAGGGATGTATTTGTGGGTGTGCATGTACTTATTTCCCTGCAATTTTATCACACATGTGTAGGTTTATGTATCTACTGCCACAGTCCCATATTTTTTTAATTGTATTGTATGGTACAATATGTAAAAATAGCAAAACATGAATATTTTTAAGTTTATGCCTTAAATACATATAAGAATACGTAAATTGTTCACATCAAGGAACTGTACCATTATTATTCTGATTTGGGGTCACTAGAGAGGCATTAATGACATTTTTATAATTTTTTTAATGTTTATTTATTTTTGAGAGAGAGTGAGAAAGGGAGCTGGGGAGGGTTGAAGAGAGAGGGTGACACAGAATCAGAAGCAGGCTCCAGGCTTTGAGCTGTCAGCACAGAGCCCGACATGGGGCTTGAACTCACACACTGTGAGATCATGACCTGAGCCAAAGTTGGATGCTTCACTGACTGAGTTACCCAGGGGCCCCTCTAATGACAATTTTAATAGCACTAAATCCACCCTCTTACTACTAACCTTCCCCAGCTCGCTTTCAATACTGAGGGCACCTGGACTTAGCCTTGCATTAGATATCATGAATCTATCACTTCTTTACCTCAAGCATATGTTCCAGTTTTAGATTTATTTTCCCAATTGACATGTTTCTCTACAGAGAACATTCCAAGAATGAATACTTTATACTGAAGTCAAATGATGTTAATCTTAACAACGTAGACCCTCCTCACCAAACCTTGAGTAAAGTAAAATGCCTAGTTTCCTATTAGCTTCCAGTGCAAGGCAGCTGCCACTCAACTTACAGAGCTGGGAACAAAACTGATTCTCAGCTGCTGTCCAGCGACTGGGATGGCAAGGTTGGGTGAACAGGGAGAGCCCATGTTACACTCCCAGAGAGACCGCCAAGTCACAAAGAGCTTTGACCCAGTTTTGGGTGAGAGGGCAGGAGCTCCATGTACATGAATTCAACCGGATTTTCCCTGGGTTGCACCACCATTGTCCAGCTTGCCCTACAAATGACATGCATGTGCTACAAAGGGGACACTAATGGGAGAATACGAACAAGTGAGTGCAGACAATTCCACCACTGGCAACACGGTTCGAATGTCAAGTACATCTTTCTCTGACATCTACATAGAAAAGATGGCAGTGTCACCAAAGTTATCATGAGAGGGTTGCATTTTCTGATAGTGGCTTTTAAAAATGAATGTTTCAGTACAGAAGGGGTATTCTCTGCTCCAAGTTATTTGCTTTATTTCCCTGTTTTCTCATGAGGTGTGAAAACAGGTCTTATTCTTCTTTATATCCTCTGCAGATTTTAGACCAGCTAAATGCATGTAATAAATAGTCAATAAATACTTTTAGAAATAAATTATGTCTAAGTTTAATATTTCCAGAAGAAAACCCATGCACATATTTTCAAAGAAGTAAAAGGGAATTCCAAAATAGATCTGCAAATTATAAAATCAGAGATAGAAATCCCCCAAAGAATGGTGTTGGGTCTAATTTTCAATTTTAGCTCTGTTGTTTATAGGTAGCATACACTATTCCAATAAATGTCCTAAACCCATACCCATGTACAAAAGTGGTCACAGGGGAATTCTCCTTGTGATAAGTTTAGAAAATAAGAGTATTTAAAAATTATCTTACATTAGTTCAACATATTAGTGTTAATTAATTGTGGTCTGAGAATAATTATTTTTAGTGGTTACTTGATTGAAATAGAGAACTATATTACTATTATTATTCTAGAAATAAAACTGTGAGGAACAGTTCAAAAGAAAATCTGACTCACCATTTTTTTTAATGTTTATTTATGGGGGAGTGAGGGGCAGAGAGAGAGGGAGACACAGAATCCGAAGCATGATCCAGGCTCCGAGCTGTCAGCACAAAGCCCGATGCAGGACTTGAACTCACGAACGTGAGATCATGACCTGAGCCGAAGTCAGATGCTCAACAGACTGAACCACCCAGGTTGCCCTCACCAGTTTGTCCAATAGATCCTGGGAGGGGGGGCTACAGAGGACTGAGACATATCACATATATCCCATCTCCTACACCATCTAGAACACTATTGGGCCCAAATACTTATTAATGAAAATAATAACAAAGAATTAAATGTAATCTAATGGAGTCTCAAGAGAAGTCTTAGAATGTGGCCATAAACATAACTAAATTGCCTTAATTGAAGGTCGTATAATCTTGAAAATGTAACAATTCTTTTGTTTTAACAAAAATTTGGAGGAGAATATTCTATGTAGAAAAAAATCAACAGAATTAGGGATTTGGGATTTACATTATTTGACATCTATAAAACAGAAACACAACAATTTAAGATGAGGCAATCTATAAGGGTGGTTAATTTTTGTTTTGAGAAGTGTCATACTTCTTGAATCCCAAACAGTGTCTGGCACATAGTAAGTATTCAAAAAACATTTAAAAAAAACATGATGAAAGGATTAACAACTTTTACAAATGTTTGGCTAATGGAAATATTCTTATGTGGCCTACTCTTTTCAGTTTAATATGGTAGTCAAAGACCTGATAATAACTAGTCCAAATAATAATCAGTACTCAGGGGCACCTGGGTGGCTCAGTTGGTTAAGGGTCTGACTTCTGCTCAGGTCATGATATCACAGTTCCTGAGTTAGAGCCCCCACCCCATCCCTCCCCATCCCTCCCCCACTCATGCTCTCTCTCTGTTAAAAAATAAACATTAAAAAAAATAAGTACTCCTATTACTACTCCCACTTTTATGGATAGCTTTTTCATCTCTCTCCAGACAATTAAAAAATCAAAGAAATTAAAATTGGCTATATTTCACATTTCCATCAGATATGTAAGTGATATGAAGCAGATTTGTAGCCCATTCAAACTAAAGGGTTGAATTTAATTATTGTTTTCAAGAGATAAATATGTTCTAAGATCTTAAGACTTTTCTGTGATAATCTTTTCAGGTACAAAGGGAATCAACAAAAAGAAATGGGTTTAACATTAAACGGCATTTGGAGGGATCCCAAGTGAGAATGCCATTATTGTGAAGAAGAAAAAAGACTATAGGAGCCTCTGGGGGTCTCTTGAGAGTGCCAGCAACAGAATGTATAGCTGCCTATCCTAGGAAATACGAAATATAGCTAGGAATGGTGGAGACTAACCGAGTTATATTTAAGAGCTGGGGATGGTACTGATTTATCCAAGATCCTACAGTTATTTAGAGACAGGCCCAAAACTATGAATGAAGTATTATAGGTATTATAAACTGGATGGCTTTTTGAAACATTGCCATAGTGGGCAGTGACATCTTAAGGAAAAAAAAATGCTGTGTACATACTGAAATTTCACTCTAGTATACCATCATAGATTATGGCTTTTCTGATTAAAAACAACCATAAATAATAAGAGTCTTTTGGGGAACATACAATAGTTCACAATAATTCGATATTGTTAATATCTAGGACATTTTGTTGGATCTTCAATTAAGTTTTCTTAGCTGCAAAGCTAGTGGATTTCTCAATATAGATTGCAGATTTGTTTTAAATATTGGTTTTATATATAGCTAACAAAATTCTGATCCTAAAAATAGGCTACAAAAATAATTACTTAGCAGATGGAAGAAAAGATAAAATAGGATAAAATAAAGATAGCAAAAAGCAAACAGAGAAGGGGGTTACTACCAGTAAAGCTAACATACAAATAATCCATATAATTCTATATAATTCTCTATACAAATTCTCTATATAATTTGTCACACTTTGGGGTCTGACAAGAAAAAAAATATCTTGTATCTTTACGGTTGCATTTATGTCTAAAATACTTATATAAGTGCTTCCTCAGGAATACCTCCAGTAGCTTTCAGTATCTGAACTTGAATCCTATGCTTTCAAGTTGCCTATAGTCCTCACAATGGCCATCGTGACTGAACCCATGTACCCTCCTAACTTAATCACCTGTCACTCACTTTCAGAAACATTAAGGTCCAATCACTACAAACTCTGGTTCTTTCCCCAAGAAATGCATGCTTTTGTATATATTGACTCACTCATTTCATTTTTTTCATCTCTCCTTTTCCTCTGAGCCCATTGTTTATTCATTTGATGCATTTCACCTTCCCTATCCCCAATTTTTTAACTTGATAAAGTTAGCTTTTTTTTTTTTTTTGATGTTTATTTATTTTTGAAAGAGAGACAGAGTGAGAGGCGGAGGGGCAGAGAGAGAAGGAGTCACAGAATCCGAAGCAGGCTCCAGGCTCTGAGCTGTCAGCGCAGAGCCCGACGTGGGGCTTGAACTCACGGAGTGTAAGATCATGACCTGAGCTGAAGTCGGACACTTAACCGACTGAGCCACCCAGGCACCCCAAAGTTAGCTTTTAAAACTCACTGGTATGTCAAAGATTGAGAATCCTTCTCTGTCACTACCCTCTGGGTCTCTCTTAGCATCAAGGGTTTACCCTTAACACAGACTTACAATGGAGTTATGCAGTTGCTTCCTTACCTGCCTGTTTCTACAATGAATGCATATTTACTGAAATTAGAGACTAAGTCATGCTAACTCTTATATTTTAGCACCTAGCACAACACCTGGCATATAGTGCTACTCACCAATGTACAAAGTCTGAGTAAATAGCCAAAATTTTATAGGGTACCTTCCACATACCAATTACTGTATTCAGTGTATTATGTTCAGGGTTTACAGAATCTAGAAATTCCTTCTTAATAAGATAAAATTGTATCTAAAGTTTAAGACCCAGAATGGATGTCCCATTCCTCACTATCCTCCAACTGTCAAATCTTAAATAAAGACTAAGATAATGAGACACAAAATATTACATTAAAATTATTATCAGTAACTCTGTCATTGTACTCTGTGTACTTTAGATCTTCCATCCCTGCTCCTATGTAACCACTGATGGCTGGAGCCCAGTGATGCTTGTTGAATGAAACCCATGGAATTGACAAAATTGTAATTCTCCTTTCTTTCTTTTAAGTATATGGAAAGGAAAAGTCCACTCAGTGCACTGTACTAATGTGTTCCTGAAAATGTCAGATTTCAAGTTTTCATCAAAGAATATTTTGAAGGAGACTTAGAAGTTTTGTGTTGGAGTCCACATAGAGATAACTCCTCCATCCATTCACAAAGTTAATGGCTTCAAACGCCTGTTGCCCTGAGAAAGTTCTTTTACTTTTGTTCAAGGCTAGACAACAATTATCTTTTAGACTCAATATGCTAAAAAGGGAAAATACTGTGATGTTTGGGTGACCATGTGTTCCTACATTTCTAGGTCAGTTTTGATCAAATAGTCTCTTCCATGCGCCCCATAAATACACTTGTATTCGTCAGCCCGTCTGTCCTGGTTTTGTTGGTTTGGAAAACGTGGTCACTGTAAATGTTCTATTTATTTCCTACCAACCACACAAAGTTTCTCTTTTATGTTTAACAATTTTAAAATTATCTTAGCTCTCTTTCTGAAAAAAAAGTAAGGAACAAATGGGCAGCTATTGGCAGAGAAGATGAATATGATGAACTATTCTTATTTCAACATCAAATGACTTGGAAATGTGCAGGTGGTAGAGGAAGAAAGAGAAATTTTCCCTCTATTAAAGAGTTTTCTTTGACATAATGCTGGGAAAACAAAATAAGTGGGTCATCTTGGTAAGTACATGGTCAGTATCAATACCGCCATTATACTTTGGTGTGTTGTGTAAAATGTTTCAATCATAGCATACCCACATGAATATGATGCAAATGTGAAAGAGAGTGCTGAATTTCAGCCTCAGTATAGAAATGAAAAGGTCCAATGTGTCAAACAAAAGTAATAGGTGAGGAAGTCTGGAATGTTCTGGAGTCTGGCATAGAGTCACAGAGTTATTTATTTCAGTTCGACCTTTTGTTTCTAAAACTTGATTCGAGTGTGAAAACTTTTAAAGAAAAAAAAAAGATCCCTAAGAATAAATGCATATACTTCACACTCTACCGATTCCGAGCATTCTGGTTTGAGAAATAGTGGGATGGTAGTTAAGTGCGTGGATGCCATATCAGATATAAAACCAAGTCCTCAGTGCCACTTAGTAAATGGGTGACTTTAAGCAAACCTTAGTTTCTTCAGGTGTAAGACTAGAATTAAAACAAAAACAAAAACAAAACAACCAAACTGTCCCTAAGTGAAATAAGCCAGTCACAAAGAGCAAATAATGTATGATTGCATGAGGTATCTAAAATAGTCAAACTCCTAAAAACAGAAAGGAGAACGTAGTTTCCAGGGCTTGGGAGGGGGAAATTCAGAGTTGTTTATGAATACAGATTTTCAGTTTTGGAAGATAAAAAAGTTCTGGAGATCTGTTGCACCTGCATGTACTGAATACTACTGAACTGTAAACTTAAAAACAGTTAAGAAGGTTGGGGCACCTGGGTGGCTCAGTCGGTTAAGCGTCCGACTTCGGCTCAGGTCATGATCTCACACTCTGTGAGTTCGAGCCCCGTGTCGGTCTCTGTGCTGACAGCTCAGAGCCTGGAGCCTGTTTCAGATTCTGTGTCTCCCTCTCTCTCTGCCCCTCCCCTGTTCATGCTCTGTCTCTCTCTGTCTCAAAAATAAATAAATGTTAAAAAAAACAGTTAAGAAGGTAAATCTTATCTTATGTGTTTTTATTTTTAACCACAATTAAAAAAAAGAAAAGAAAAAACTACACTGTAGGATTAGAGTGAAGTTTAAATTTTTTAAAATCAATGTGAAATACTTTACCCAGGACTTAGCATAGTCAATGTTCTTTATAAATAGAAACTATTATTCTTTTTTCAATGAAACAATCAAAATTATCCAAGTATCAAGGACTGAGAAATTTCTACTGATGCAGTGAATGATTTTCTTTTGCAATCACTGTGTTAGTTGGTTGTTGATGAAAATTAGTCATGAGAATCACTGTACCCACTTAGATGATTCATTCATGCTGCTGTTAGTGATTAACATGACCTGTCTTTTAGTGAAGTGTAAGTGTTAACCCAGGGAAGTGCCAGTCTCCTAAAAGGGGTCATTCGTTTCTGTCTGGTAGCAATCATTCAGACATTCAGTAGGCAACAAAAATTTCTAGACACCTACTGAGAGCAGAGCTACACAGATTTGCTTTTGCTGGAGAGAATGGGCTGATGACATCCATGCTACTTGAGGGCAAGCGGCCAAAGTCTGTCTCAAACTGACCCCCACTCTTAACCTTTCTGATCCACCTCTCCTCTTACATTCATTCACTTTGCTCCAGCCACACCGGCCTTTTTGCTGTTTCTGGAACACCCCAGATCTGTTCATCCTTCAGGTTGTTTGCACTTAGGTACTCTCCTCTCTTCCCAGAATGTTCTTCCTCAATGTAGCCACAGGGATCACTCTATCACCTTCTTCAGGTTTTGCTCCCATGGGAACATCTCAGTATAAAAATTCTGTGACCATCTGATATGAAATTGCTACACTCTTCCTCTCCTGGCCCAGCAACATCCTACTTGATTTTTCTCAAAAACACATAGCATTCACAGATTAATCATCTATCTTTAAAATCTGTTTAGTGTCTGTGTCCTTCCAGGACACACATATACATTAGCTCCATAAAGGTAGATTATTTTTCTTTTGTTCACCACTGTTCTCCCATCTAAAATAGTGTCTGATATATAGTATGCACATATTCAAAGTTTTTTGAATAAATTAATATATTGATCTAAGCCTTATTCAGTACAAAAAAAAATCAATTATGACCTAACCAAAAGGGCTCCTCAGAAAGGAAATTTTCCCTTTCAGTCTCTTTTTTTTTTTTAACTTTCATTTATATTTGAGAGAGAAAGAGAGCACCAACAGGGTAGGGGCATAGAGAGGGGGGAGGGGGGGACAGAGCATCCAAAGCAAGCTCTGCGCTGACAGCAGTGAGCCCGATGTGGTCCTTGAACTCACAGAATGCGAAATCATGACCTGAGCCAAACTCAAGAGTCTGGAGCTTAACTGACTGAGCCACCCAAGCACCACAGGAAATTTCTAAGAAATATAACTTAGGGACCCCACAGCAGGTCCTTACTGAAAGTTATTTTGCTTTAACCTCAAACTCCTTTCCAGTCCAGCGAAAGTGAGAGTTCTTATTTCTGTTGTGCTACCTTTCCTTCGTTGGAAGGGGTTGGGGCACATAGAAGCTAGTCTCAATAGTTGTTGGAAACAATCTGCAAATTTAGAGGAACAGGTAGATACTTAATAAAATGTTTAAAAAATGTTAATTTATTTTAATATAAATCACTTGCTATGGTAATTACCCTTATGATAATATACCTTGGGTTCTTGGTATATGTCTGAAAATCAAGTATTTATAAATATCATTATTATACTTGCAAGTGGTACCAATAAATCGCTTCTTCTCTGCATTAGGAGAGAGAACTTCCAAAAGAAGAGCAACAGAATGAATTTACAACAGTGATACACGCAGTCTGAGTTTCGGTGCCAACGTTACCTCCGTCCAGTTCCCTGATTTCAGGTGAGATACAATCTCTCCAAGTCTGGCTACAAAAATTGTGTTGCACTACAAAACTGTCTTAACTTCTTTGAGCCACAACTGCCTCACTGTTGAAATGAGCATAGCATTCCCTGTGTAACCTGTGTCACAAAGTCGCCTTGTTCCTCGGAAGATTGGCGCTCATACCCAGGGGGATGTGCTGGATGATGTTAGGTGGTTCAAAACTAGTTCTGAATTTCCAAGTTCTATTTATTTTGACATGTACTTGGCAGAAAAAAGCATAATCAGCATAATGAAGTTGTCATTTTAGGGATGATATCATTTAGGATGAGATTAATTTCAAAAGTAAATTAAGTTTAAATGTAAAGTGTTAAGTAGATAATAATATAGGTAACATGTAAATATGGTACAATTATGAAAGTGGTATACGGACAACTGAGGCTTCGGAGAGTCTTATGAGAATCAGCTACTGTGATTTGTGGATATTCTTTTCAAAGTTCACATTGCCAGCCATGGTAAAATGTATTAGTATTAAATGAATGCAAATAAAATTAAGTACTGTAATGATTATTCCAGTAAAAGTTATCTCTCCCCTGCCAAGTGCCTGTTATGTTCTTGGCACTCAGGAAAAGGTGGGAATTTCTACCTATAAGCAAAATCCCTACAGACAAGCCTGCTGGAAGCTGGGCCTATCACAGTGAGCTGTTCCCTCACATCACATTCGCAGGCCATAGACCCAATTCTGCTCATCCTAGACCATACTCCAGGAGACTTACAACTTCAGAAATGGCAACCAGATTTCAATAAACATTATTTTTTTCCCTAAAAAAACCAAAAGGCAAACTCAGCACGCAAGGAGGCTACTCTTTCATATGTTCCTCACGTCTCACTACGCGGTGCTGTGGCAAAGAGAATTAGAGCCATACAGACCAACATCAAATAATAACAATAGCATGGTTAAATCCAAATGATAACTGTGATAGTGGGTCTTTCACAGAAAGGACTCAAAGAATCTGAACCTCATTAAACCATGTATTTTAATGAGAAGTATGCAAAATGTACATAGTGTGCATGCAGATAGGACCGTGTGGGAAACACGGTAGGAGCCCTGGAGGCCTAGCCAGCTGACTGGCTCCTTCACCTATCCTGGACCCTGTGCTAATGGTCCATCATTCAGACAGAATGGCTCCATTCTAGACTGCTCTCCTTTACTTACTGGCTTTTCTAAGTTTGCTTAGTTACCTATTTCCTCTTTTAATCTTCTCAAATTAATTAAAAACTAATTACATCTGTTCTGAAAATAGGCAGGGATCTAACTTGTTGGCTTTCTAGGCAGGCATCTCACCTACTAGATTGTAAACACCACAGGAGTCAGAAACTATTCAGCTTTCCTCACTGTCACATCCACAATACCCTGGCATATAGCATATTCTTCACAAATATTTGAATGAAATGAATGGATACACAAATGAAGAAATGTACGTACGGAGTACCTCTTATGAGTCAATTACTGAGTAAGGGTCATTGTTGCTCAGTATTAAGCATAGTGAACTAAATGAAAACACATTGTAAACTTTGTAAATGTGAGATGTTACAAATATATATTTTAGATAGTTTTTTTTTTCTTTTTAAACATCAGTTACATGCATCTTTAAATAGGAACCATTAGGTAAGTTCTTAATTGGAGATTTTTATCAAGACTGCATCTGCTTTTTAGAAAAATGGAATTTCACACTGCTATGGTCATGGAATGTGCTTGCACAACACATGCACTGTTTCATGCAGCTCATGAAGTGCTGGTTCTTTGTGACATTGACTATGAACTATTTTCTGTGATGCCATTGTGTCTATGGAACAATCCAGACTATTCTATTAGTGTACACAACTCTCCCTAAGATCTGAATACTCGTACATTCCTAGCCAGTGAGAGCATGGGGCACAATATCACCTTCCCCTGGACAATGAGCATTAGCTCACCAGATACTTTTAGCAGCTGTCTCACTGCACTACAAACACCCCAGCTCCCTGTCTGGAATAGAGAATGTTCTATACGAAACATGGTGTCTGCCACCGAGGGCTCTGGTTTTGGTTAACAGTTCTGACATAATGGCTGATAAAATATGTACAAATGCTAGGGATCGATGTGCTGAAAAGAGGCAGAGAAAGTGTCCACAACATCTCGGAGGTTCGGCTAACGATCTGGAGAGGAATGACATAAAGTAGAGCCAGCTCTTTGAGGTCAGAGACTGAAGTTTGTTGAACATTTTGTCTCCAGCTCTACGCTTAATTTCTTGCATATAGTGAGCACATAATAAATGTGTGATGAGAGGATAAAGGGAAAATAATAGATACACAAGGTAAGAAGGGACGTTTAGTATAAAGACTCTAGAGTCATCTCTCTATTCATAAATAGGAAAGTTAAGGCAGGTTCTGCCATATATACACTTTTAAGTCAGGCCTTTAATGAAGGACAGATGATGATCTGCAGAAAGGAGAAAAAGTAGGACAAAAGACGACAGTGACACAAGAAATGCATGTCCAGGGAAGTTCTGCCATATCTGATTTTAATCATCATGATGCCTATGATTTCTTTGTTCCTTGATTTTGCACTAAATAATATTCTAGTTCCCTTCCCTGCTCTTATGATTTCTCTCTTGCATTCAAAGGTGCCACCTAAGGGGGACATCAGCGAGGTCTCTGTGCTGGGCTAGGGGGAGGGTATCTGTCGGGGGGGGGAGGGTATCTGTCAGGGTATCTTCCTCACCCCTCAGAGGCTGCATCAAAGCTGAGTGGGGAAGTGTGCCCTAGTCTGCATGTTAAACAGGAGTCAAGCACCCTTCAGTGAAGATTCAGGCTTGGCTTCTTTCCCTTGGCTATTAAGCTCCATTTCCACAGAATTACTATATGTCTGAGGTTTCTAAAACCCTTTGTGTGGATCTCAAACAGTAATTGTGCTGGATCCAAATTTCAGTTAAGCAAGCCCAATACTTTGCAGTCATGTCCCTGGAAACAAATTCCAAGAACACATAATAAAGGACGGGATACAAATAAAATCTACGGTTTAGTGATCACTTACTCTGAGCCCATCACTGTGCTGGACGCTGAAGGCAGCATCTCATTTAATCCTTACCAGAAGCCCTGTCCACTAGTCAGTATGATTAATCTTATTACCGGTATTTTACAGATGAAATAAAGAAACCTGTTCAAGTTACACAACCACTAAGTATTAAAGCCAGATTTGAAACCCCATCAGTCAATTTCCAGGGTTTGGAAGGCCAAGTGGCACTAGAAACATAAAGACAGGCTTCATAAGAGGCATGCCATCAATCCAGCACCTGCTACAACCTGTGCATCCCGGAAGGAAGAGAGTAGTTGGCCATGCATCTTTCTGCACTTAGGTAGCAAGTACGTGAGCTGAGAGAGCATATGTGAGGACAGACAGAAGTTCCAAAGTGACAACACAGGAGGATTCTTTGGGTTTGTGGTGACAGCAGAATCAGGAGAGGTAACTTTGGAAACAGAGCTTGCTCTTGGTTCAAGGAGCAAAGAACAAGACAACTTCCAAGACTCCTTCAGAGTTTCTCCTTGATCAGGGCAGAGAGGGTTAAGGTTTCAAAGTATAGACACTTATGCTTATAAAGTGTCTATTCTTATAAAGACTGTAATCTGTTGTAGTGAGCTTGACCCCTTTGATGCTTTTTTTTTTTTTTTAAGCACCCAGGTCAGTGGAAAGGATGCTCACAATGAGAAACACCTGTGTGTGGTATGTGTGCGTGGTCACACAAGGATTTAGGAAAAAAAAAATCTGGGAAAAAAAAACACTTCATCCAAGTGCAGAGAACTAAAGTGTCATTGAAACACAACAGCAGGAAGCTTGTCATGAAGATGCGGAAGCAGAGCATTTTCCTGGGGTACTTTATTTAGGAAAGCATCTTAGCTAAACAGGCCAAAATCAATGTAGTGATCAATAGTTGCCAGCCCTAGACAGCCCGTGGCCAGGGCCAAATGAGCACACTCTTTTCCATCCTCTCCACCTTGATGCCCTGTCCTCAGTCACTTCAAAACGAAATTCTCTAAGATCAGAATACTTGTGCAGTTGATCTAAATGGAGCAATCAGTTTCTGATCAAGTGTTATTTCTTGTGAATCTTATAAACTTAAGCATGATTAGGTGAATGATCACTGTGATAAGATTACTAAGGTGATCCATTTCATGCGAATGCACAAGATATGTTTAGAGTACATTTTCTTCATTCCAGTGAGTCCAGTTCTGCCTCAGACTTCTGTACTGGCAAGGGTATTGGACAAGAACCCACAGAGCTTACATCATCCAGCCCCAGTGGAGACCAGTATGATAGACTTAAGGGCACTGGATTTACAAATACATTTCTCCCATATTCTCCCTATTTTGAAAATGATACAGACCGTGCAGTATAAAAAATGTTTTTGTCTTAATATACTATCAATTTTAAAAACCACCACTCATAAAATAATAATAATAATAACAATAATAATAATAATAAAAGATTTATATGAAGGAAAGGAAAATATTTTATGATCAAATGGACCCAAATACTTCAGAGGTAGATCTTATCCCTTTGGTTGGTGGTTCTAACAGAATAGATTTTGTGTTATCGATATTAAAGTGCAATTTTATTGTTTGTAACAGGGAAAGTGACCAAAATTCTCTTGACTTATTTAGTAACATCTACATATTTTGGCCATGTTTTAGAGATTAAAAAAAATGTTTAAATGGCAAGTTATAGTTCTTCTTATATCCAACCCATCTAGGCCGTTAAAACACATTATTGGGGGCACCTGGGTGGCTCAGTTGATTGAGTATCTGACTTTGGCTCAGGTCATGATCTCACAGTTCATGAGTTCAAATCCCACATCAGGAGAGCTCATGTTCCACTTCAGGTGAACACAAGCCCAGCTTTGGGTGAGCCCCACTTCTCTCTCTCTCTCTCTCTCTCTCTCTCTCTCTCTCTCTCTCTCCCCCTCCCTCTCTCTCTGCCCCTTTTTCACTTGCTCCCTCTCTCTCAAAAAAATAAAATAAAATAAAACATGTTATTGGATGAAACATAACATATATTAAAAATATTAAAGAAAAGTAGATATTATCATACACTTTAAGTTGAATGACAATGATATCCTTGATATCCTAGCCCATGGAAAGGCATTTTAAAAAGTTGAGGGGCACCTGGGTGGCTTAGTTGGGTAAGAGGCTGACTCTTGGTTTTGGTTCAGGTCATGATTTCAGGGTGTGGATCAAACTCTGCACTGGACTCAGCACTGGGTGTGGGGCCTACTTGGGATTCTCTCTGTCCCCCTCTCTCCCTGCCCCTCCCCTGCTTGTGTAAGCATGCTCACTCTCACTGTCTCTCCAAAAAAACAAATAAACCTAAAAAAGTTGAAAACTGTAAAAAGGAAACTTATGAATAAATAGTGACCCATCCCTTTAAAATTAGCAATCTGAGGGGCACTTGGGTGGCTCAGTTGGTTGAGTGTCTGACTCTTGATTTCACCTCGGGTCATGATTTCGTGGTTCATGAGTTTGAGTTCTGTGTTGGTCTCTGTGCTGTAAGTGTGGAGTCTGCTTGGAATCATCTTTCCCTCTCTCCCTGTCCCTCTCCCTTGCTTGTTCTCTCTCTCAGAATAAACAAATAAACTTTAAAAACAGAATAAAATTAGCAATGTGAAACGATAATGTAATTTACTCTGTATCACAGCTATGATATTTCCAAACTGATAAAGTATATTTGCATTTATAAAAGTATTTCTAAACTTCCTTGATTTGTTATTTCATATTTAATATCAAAGGTAGATCAGGACACAGGGTCATATCTATGTATACTGAAACTTTATTCGTGTACCTAACTATAGGTTTCTTTGACCTCAAAAATCAAAGTACACATTAGAACTGCCTGGCAACCTTCAACACCTGTAGGCAACAGTGTGGGAGAGTCCTAGAACAGGCCATTTGCTCCAAATCATGAAACATGGAGAAAGGCTTCCTGATAACTTTATTGGACATGGTCATGTGTGCTGTGCTAAAAAGATCCATTAAGCCCAAAACAAAAGGCTTCTAATGCAGAGCTGAGGCTGGAGAAAAGGGAATGAAGCATGTTTCTTTCTGAAGACTCACGGAAATAGGATAAATGGGTTGTGTGCTACTTAATCATTGACAAAATGATTTATGTTTATGGTTTGGTTTTTTATTCCATTCAGTCTAGCTCTACCTGAATCCTAAGAAAAAGAAAAGTGTTAAAACCCTGGGTTTTCTCATTTTCCCTTCCCTCTACCTTTCACTAAAGGATGGATCTTCATCTCCCTTCTTCCTTCCATCCTGTCTTGACACTAGGGAAGACCCTCATACTGCTTAGGGCTAACCCCTCTGTAATGCTCTAAATCCAATTCACTTGTTCATTTATCCAACAGACCAGTATTCTGTGCTTACGACAAGGCAAAGCTCTAATTAAGCACTACGATGGATTCTAGAAGAAACAAAGAAAGACCTCAGCTATGGAGAATCCACAAAACACTAATGGAACACCAGAATGGGGATGCAATTTGCCTGACAAGGTTGGAAATCATGCTGTGCTAGGGAGAATGAGCATTGGGGTATATTTGGTGAGGTCCTAGTGGACATCTGGAATATAATACAAAGAGGACTTTGGAAATGATAGTGAGACCCTAGTCTACTCAGTTTGATACTTAACCAAGAAAGAAGAATTCCTTCTTAGGCTGTAATCTGATGTGACAGAAAACATGTTCTGAGTTTTGAAAGCAGGAAAGAATTTGGTCTCTGATAAATTTTTTTGAGATATAAGACATGCTTTGGGGTTTAGTCAATTGTTCTCTGGACTATTGTTGTTGCTGCTGCTGCTGTTGTTGTTGTTGTAGGGGTAGGGAATGGTCCAAATTCCTCAATTATGATTTATGGGCCAGAGTAAGAAAAGAGACCCACACCACTCCATCCCAAACCCTCACTCCTGCCCGTACTCCCAGTGAGAGAAGTGCCTTAGCAAGACTGCCAGGTCAGCATTTGAGACTGTGAGTATGAGTAATTCTCCTTGGCAGACAGATAAAAGAGTCATGGAAACAGATAAAAGAATAGCATCCATAGTGGTCCTAGTAAGATCGGAAAGGCTGCCTCAGACAATGCATATCGCTTGGTATTCTGCCACAGGGAGGAAGGACTTGAGGGGCTCGGCATCCCAGCCATTTTTTCAAGTAAGGGCTTAGAGTAAAACATGATTTTGACTCCCACTGCTATTATTATCTGTGCTTCTTAAGAGTTCTCCTCCAGCCTGCTGTGGCATGGAGAAATGAGGGCCACAGTGCTAAAACAATGCAAAAGTAAACACAAGTTGTAAAATCAGAAGAAACTACATACTAGAGAAACTATTATCATTCTGGCATTTTCAATTTCTCTCTCCTAACGGCTCCCTAAAACTCTTGCAGCGATTTCCTGCAAGAAAACTGACTTTTGGAAAGCATATTTATTCCTAGCGACAGTAGAACTGAGTTTCCTGTTTGTTTTGATATCACAGTTATGATCAGGAGTTAGGAACTTCCCTTCAGCACCGGACTTCCTCTAGCAAGAGCCCATCTCTCTCCTTCTGCTCATTGCCGACTTTCTTAAAAACAATTCACTGCTTCTATCTCTTCATCAGCCATTTCTTCATTCGCCTCCTGCCATCTCAGTTCTTGGGACAATTGCTCTTTCAGAGCTCCCTCATCACCCTTTCTTAGATCTTCCTCATCTGTTTTAACAGCTGTTACTGTCATTCATTATATAGGCATGCTATTAAATATGCTGGTTTTTTTGGAACGTCATCTATGCGCTTCTGCATTGCTATATACCATTTCAAATTGTCAAAATTGTGTTATCCTCTCTCATTACACAGAAAATTCACAAAGAGGTTGTGCAATTTATCACTAGTGCTGGACTCAGGATTGGAACGCAGATTTGTCTAACTCCAGATCCTTAACTCTCCTACTCTCCCACTACACCTAGACAGGGATGCTGTGGAATTTGCAACAGTCCCATCACAACTACTAGGAGGGAGGGCCTGGTCAGGTCAGAACTGCAAAGAGAAAGCTTAATCTCTAGCAGAACAGATGGTAAGTTTTGCTGGTTCTTCCTGGGAGGAGGGCCCCATTGCCCATCTGGCTTGGCAGCCTTCAGGGGCCCCGCCACACACATGACATTGCAGTAGGGATTTCCCTGATCTATCTGGAAGAAGAATCCTGTTGGACTACTCCGCAGGTCTTTCTGAGGCCCGTGAAAATGTCCGAGGACATGATTCTTAATGAGCAAAGTGATATAGAAGGGTCTGCTGTCGGGAAGGACAGGGCCTGATCTGTCTTTGTCCTGGCTGCCTCCCACGCAAATAACTCTCTAGTCCTGTCACAATCCTTTGATTGATGTTTCAGCAAGGTCCCAATCTCTCTGATCTGCTGCAGCAGCCAAGAATCTACTTTCAAAGATCTACTTCTTCCTCCCCAGTCATAAGCCCCCCCTTTCATGCTGTCTCCTGGGTCTTATTTGTCATTAGGTTACTGTCCTAGACTCTGGGATAAAACCCTTCCCTTCTCACCTCTTCTCCCCTCCCCACCCCTGTCTTCTCTCCCTGCCCTTATTTCCTAACATGGATGGAAACACTTCCTCCATGTGAATGGCTCCTAATCTCTCTTGAGCATTCCATAGCAGCAGAGGAACCTCTCTGCAGCTTTTTTTTTTTTAATTTTTTTTCACGTTTATTTACTTTTGAGACAGAGAGAGACAAAGCATGAACGGGGTAGGGTCAGAGAGACAGAGGGAGAGAGAGAGGGAGACACAGAATCTGAAACGGGCTCCAGGCTCTGAGCTGTCAGCACAGAGCCCGACGCGGGGCTTGAACTCACGGACCGCGAGATCATGACCTGAGCCGAAGTCGGCCGCTTAACCGACTGAGCCACCCAGGCTCCCCCCTCTGCAGCTTTTTAAGGCACTACAAAATAGGTGTTCTTGTTTGCTGTCCAGCAGCCAGCACACACTCAGAATGCAGCTCAGTGTTCAAGAAATGTTTGTTGAGCAAATAAATGAACCTCTTCCTCTCTCTCCTCATTACCTCTCCTGACGAGTGCGCCCTTTCCCAAAGCTTCAATACCTCCTCCGTGTGAATCTAGTGAACAAATAAATGAATGAGTCTAAAGCAAAACTCATTTTTTCCCCTGCCTTTATCCAGTACTCTTCCTGACACTGCCCCTAAACGGGTTTTAGAATCAGACTGTATTAGTTTGAATCTTTGTTCAATCTGTTAATAGGATGAAGCCTCAGGCAAATTACTTAGCCTTCCTGAGACATCTCCTTCAAAAGAAGATCACAGAGAATAATAATTACTCTGCTTATTTATTATGAAGATTAAATAGTATTTGCTACGTACCTCAGTGCTAGTTATACACACACTTATCAGCCCTCGTTCCTACCTCTCCTATTTCCTTTAAAAGTACATTGACTATCTCATTTAAACCTCACAAATACCTCATGACATAGGTACTTTTATATCTCTATAGATGAGGGAAACAGGAAACAGAGGGACAATGTGACTCACTTGCCTAAGGTAACACCAAAATCACACCCTAGGCAATATTACTCTTGAGTCCATACAATAAACCACCTTACTCTTATGCTGCAAGCTCATTCAGAGGGAGGATTTAGACCTTTTAAAAATGGGAAAATCACAAGGCTCCAAATAAACTGGGCCTACAGAAGGTGGTCACTAAATACTGAAGGAATAAACAAATTTGTTCAGCTTGTGACATCTGACCATTCAGTTTGATGGTAAGTATTTCAGGGGACACTTTGTAAGTACCCCCACAATGCTAAGTGCCATATGCCCAATAAATACTCTTTTAAAAAAATGTTTTTAATGTTTATTTATTTTTGAGAGACAGAGCACAAGCGGGGAAGGGGCAGAGAGAGAGAGGGAGACAAAGAATCTGAAACAGGCTCCAGGCTCCGAACTGTCAGCACAGAGCCTGACGCGGGGCTCAAACTCATGAACCAAAACCATGAGATCAAGACCTGAGCTGAAGTCAGACACTCAACCAACTGAGCCACATGGGCGCCCCTGCCCAATAAATATTCTTGACTTAACAATTATGATGTAATAAGGAAAACATTTGGCAATCTCTACCCAAAGACATGGGAGTAGTGGTGTTGCATGACAGAGGAATTTTAAGAAAAGAGCAAATGAGAAAGAAGTAACTTGGAGCAAATGTGCTTCTCTGCAAATTGTATAACTCAACATCCCTGAAACCACGTTGCAATTTTGTCATCAGAACAGGGAATACATGCTTAGGGGATGTGTCCCGCTAATTGGGGTTGAAGCAGTTGCACTTGATGAAAAGGAAATCATCAGAAATGTTTTGATGTTTTTTACAAGAAGCTAAAAACTGCATTATAATTCAAGTTGTGGATGGAATTTTAATGCATTTTAAGCAGGGTGGAAAGGGTGAATAATTGGTTTGTCAGCTGGTGGGGTAGGGTTTAGTCATCCCAGTAACCATAAGCCTAATTGAAGGAATGCAAAAAGGCATATTGGAAAATGGAAGATACAAAACCAAATGGAAGAAAGCAGATTGACTGCTTACATAAGAAATTAATATGACAAATTGCCTAGACAGAGTTTTAGATTAAATGAAAATAAAAATAGTAATTTAGAAGAGATGTATCTTATTCCAGAATCAAGAAGAAAACTGTTCAAATACAGCATGTTGTTGAAAAGGTTAAAAAAAATGACACCTAAAATGAACTTGTTGTTTTCTGAAAATGGTAAGAACACACACAATTTAACAGCTTAATTAGAGTTCTACTATTTAATTATAGTTACACTGTTTCAGGCATAGATACAGTTTAACCTGCAAAGTTTGGCTACAACTGGAGACTGAAAATTTGAGGGAGTCGGGGAGATTTCTTTTTTTTTTTTTTTCAACGTTTATTTATTTTTGGGACAGAGAGAGACAGAGCATGAACGGGGGAGGGGCAGAGAGAGAGGGAGACACAGAATCGGAAACAGGCTCCAGGCTCCGAGCCATCAGCCCAGAGCCCGACGCGGGGCTCGAACTCCTGGACCGCGAGATCGTGACCTGGCTGAAGTCGGACGCTTAACCGACTGCGCCACCCAGGCGCCCCGAGATTTCTAAGTAAAATACTAAGATTCGATTTCTGTGCCAAAGAATAATAATAAATGTGAAAGACATGTTTTATGGACCCTGAAAAGCTCCCAGCTTCACTTAGATGTTTCTAGATACATAACTGCAGTGTTACCTTTCTCCAACATGATATGATAAACTTTTTTAGTTACATGATGACCGACAAGAAAGGTAAGGTTAATTTGAGAGATGCTTGTAGAATCATGTGATCATTAAAGTTCTGGTAAGAATATATGAAAAGTAAAAATGACACGAAATATTCTGACATTTAAAAGCTGGTAATGGGAAAATGCCTTCTCACATTCTAAAGTATATTTGTGAGTGAAATAGGAGAAGCAGTATTAGGAAATGTTGTGGATGCTTCTACCAACATGGTTATTATTTTCTTAAACTGAAGATTTTATTGAATGGGGTCAAGGAGAAGCAACTTATTAGACACATCTTTGCAAATAATAATAATAACAATAACTTGGGGAAGTCACCTTATCTTGCTGTGTCTTAGATCCTTCACTTATATAATTAGTGTTGTGTTTTTTTTTCCCTAACCACTGTGATACATACTGCTATACTTTTTTCTGATGTTACATTTGCTGTTTATGGAGTAAGATGACCAACTTAGAAAAAAGATACAGGTAAATAATCAGAGTTCTGCAAAAATCTGATATGCTTAGGCATTTGAAAATTTAACACTTGGATCTGCCCTCCAACTAGTATATTGGGTTTGACCTGTATGCTAGGCACGCTTTTTTTTAGGATGCTGCTGGAACAACAGAAATTCTGATGAATGGTGTCAGATATAATATGTCAAAGGCTTGAGTGAACTCAAATGATTGTGAGATTAACTCTCAGAAACCATGACCTTGGTGTCTATAATGGAATTCTAAGGAAGTCAGATGTTCAAGAAGGTCCAAAATGATTATCTCGGAAAGTGCTTAAGAAATGGGAAGAGTGGTGAGAAGAGTATGAAATTTCAAATTAACCCCACATATATTTTTTAATGTTTATTTATTTTTGAGAGAGAGCAGGGGAGGTACAAAGAGAGAGGGAGAAAGAGAATCCCAAACAGGCTCCATGCCACCATCATGGAGCCCAATGCGGGGCTTGAACCCATGAACCATGAGATCATGACCTGAGCCAAGATCAAGAGTCAGATGCTTAACCAAGAGAGCCTCCCAAGTGCCCTGTAACCCCACATATTTTTAAAAATTTTTCATGATGACTTTAGTGTGTATTAAAACCTGTTTTAAGTGGACTTTCATGAGTTTGTGTAGTGTTGACCTGGAGGATTTAAAAACCACTTCCATTTAGCCACCATCTTTGATATCTCACTGCTTGCTGGTTCCATGGAGCTAGGAAAGGAACCTAACAGAGGGAGTTACATTGTGAAAGAGTCTGGAGCAGGGATTGTTAAGACTTATTTCTCTACCTAGCTCTACTAATGGCTAACAGTGAGGCCAAAACAGGTCTCTTTAGTTCTCTTTTCATTTTGAATGGATTACATGATCCTGACTTTTATTTTTCTTTAACATTATAAGGGTTTCTGGAAAAGGCTGGCAATCTGAGGGGTTAATACTTAATAAATTCCGTTGTATTTCATTTAGATTTGAGAAATTCAAATTGACATAGAACACCAAGTATGTACTATAATGGATATGAGATCTTAGGACCAAAACAAAAAATACAGCATCCCAGATTTATGGACAGGAAAGAGATAGTGAACATCTCGCCCTCTGTGTTCCAGATTTGGGCATCCTGGAAAATTCTGCTGAAAGCTAGATTAGATCATGCCTCATAATTTTTTTTTTCCCAAGCTCCATAGATATCTTCTGTATTTAAGGTTTTACTTATGTTTATTTTTATAGATTGCTTCCCACTCAGATTTTTTTCCCTTTAAATAAATCATTATTGGGGTGCCTGGGTGGCTCAGTTGGTCAAGCCTCCAACTTCAGCTCAGGTCTTGAGCTCCCAGTTGGTGAGTTCAAATCCTGCACTGGGCTCACTGTTGTTAGTGCAGAACCCACTTCCTATTCTCTGTCTCCCTCTCTCTCTGCTCCTCCCCTGCTCATGCTCTCTCACTCTCTCAAAAAGAAATACATCATTATTCACCTTCTTATACTTGCTCTTATTATTTTTGAATTTTGTATACTTTTTTTCCCACTAAGAAAGAAGACTATCAAAAATAAGTTTTTTCTTTCTTTCTTTCTTTCTTTCTTTCTTTCTTTCTTTCTTTCTTTCTTCCTTTCTTTTTTCTTCCCCACCCCTCTCTGTGTCTCTTTCTCTCCTCCCTCTCTCCCTTCCTAATAAAATTATCAAAGGTTCAGATGCACTTCCAGTTCTTAATAGAATAAAAGGGAATGTTAATTAAAACAGATTTTAATAACCCAAAGTAAGAGAAAGCACTTTTTGAATCTCATCTATCTTTCCACTGGCTCTTTCACCTCCTCCCATGCTTGCCCACTGCTTAGCATGTATGATCACAGGTCCAATCATAGAGATGGCTCCTCGCTCTAATTTCCATTCTTTAGTGGAGTCCAGCCCTGAAGCCAGGAGGGATAGATTGGTATGAGAATTCTTTCTTCAAAGAACAGAAGACACAGATGGCCTCTGGTAACTCCCTGGCCCATGCTAACAATTTCCAGTGAAAAACTTTCCTAGAAACCGACTGCTAATGGTATCATTCTCAGTATCTACTCACTCACTCATTCAGAGGTACCATTCCCCTCCTGGGATCAAGTGATTATTTAAAAATGGACTATAAGGCAATGACATGCAGAGCTCACCCAGCCACCTCTGCTAGAATGTATGGAGGTGTGTAACAGTGGAAGCATCCCCAGTATTTTGAATTTTTTACAGCACCAAGTATTCTGATCATATGCCCTATGACTGGACTGTGGGCCCAGCTACAGGCTTAAGGCAACGAAGTCCTTTTGATGGGGATCTGTAAAACTTAATGAGAACGCGGAGCTCTGAGCATCAAAGCTGGTGGCTGCCTCAGAAAGCCTTCAAGGGTCTGGGCAGAGAAAGATTCTTCTTACATTTGCCCTGTTTCTTGAGTCTGATTCTGGATGCTTTGCCCATCTTTCCTTAAGGGGGGGAAATAAATACATTTTGAAAAAAAATTAGCAAGCAGGGAGGAATCTCTTTCAACCTACAAAGTTTTCTTATATTTCAGAAGTATTTTGTTTGTTGTTTTGTTTTGTTTCTGATCAGGGAGTGGTGGTGGTGGGAAATTCTAATCTTTCTTATCTTTTGAGGATAATTAAATCACTCGGAGTGATATGTTAGAACCCCTTTGGCTAGAAAACTTCTGAGGATAAGATTTTAAGATAGCTTTATATTCAAAATATTTATCTTTCATTCAGATAAAAACGACCATAGTAAGGGGTTTTGCTCTTACATAAGTCTAATTGTAGGAAGGGACCTTAAAATATGCAAAGCTTAATGAAAAACCTGGTGCTCACAGAGGTTGAATAAAATGTACTAGGTTTCCCTTCACACACGCTGGTCAACTTTCAGAGACGTACAGCCTGAGTGATGAAAAGCTGCATCCCGGGAACCCAGTTTTCTTCCTTCCTTCCTGCTTCCCCTCACTTTTGTCCCCCGCTCCTTTGAACTTTAATCTGAAGAATAATTACTGGCTTGATGTGCTTTGTTTTGGTAGAAATACATACATCTTTCTTTTGTTCATATTTTTTAATTGTTTTCTTCTTCAAAGCTCAAGTCATCTTGATTCTACCTCTGCAGAACGTCTGGACAGTTTCCTAATCCCAATTCTTCCCTTGCTCCTAGATCAACCCTTAACATCACTCTCTTGATGTGCTGTACGTTTTTTACCTGGAGGAATGGGGTCTTTTGATCCTTCAGTCCTACTGGATTCTGGCCCAACAGAGAGAGACCTTTCGAGAAGTCTCCCTGGTAGCCGGTAACAAACAGCAGCCTTTGTTAAAGTCCTTGCATTATCTGCATCTGTATCACTCTAAATTGTTTTTTTTAAAAATGCAAGCTCACGGCTAAACCAGAAGCTGTGGTCACAGGGATCTGCAGTTTAATAAACTCTCAGGTGATTCTGACAGAACTTTCAACCACTGTAGCAGTCATACCTCTCATAATTTTCTCCATGTTCAACATCATCTCTTCCAATTTTTACCCAGCATCATTGTTCGCCTCTCTTCCATGCATCCTTGCCCTAGCCACACTGACCCCTGACTTCCCTCAAACACGGTATGCAGGGCCCCTGGGTGGCTCAGTCGGTTGAGGCTCCGACTTCAGTTCAGGTCATGATCTCATGATTCATGAGTTTGAGCCCCACAACGGGCTCACTGCTGTCAGTGTAGACCGTGCTTCAGATCCTCTATCCCCCCCTCTCTCTGCCCCTCCCTCTCCTCCGCTGACACTCTCCCTCCCTCTCTGTCTCAAAAATAAATTTTAAAAGATTTAATAAAAACAAAACAAAACAAAACAAAACACGGTATGTGTTCTTTTTATAACTGTGGCCTTTCTCCAACTTGTCCTCTGTATCAACTTGCATCTTGCATCCTGTTCACTTGGAGATACATTGCTTTCCTTTCAAGGCCAAATTCAAATACTATCTCCATGAGAAACCTTTTTTCTTGCCATTTCTCATCCACTCTTCAAACACTGTTAACTTAGAATGTAGCACAAACCTTTGTTACAGAACTTACCTCACTTGGGTGTAACTACAATGAATCCACTCAAGGGATATGGAGCAACAATCATGCTCCAGGGTCTAGCACCAAAGACATAAAAAAATCACAGTTCCTGCTGCCAAGAAACTCATCCCCCAGCTTTTTTTTTTTCAGTCAGAATCTTCATCTGAACCACAGAACACAATAACTGTTTTCTGAATTCTCTCAAGGATGATGCATAAATAGCACTATTATACACAATAAATGTTTTAGGGTATCAGGGCTTAATGTTCTTGAGAAACACTAGGTGATCAAACACTGGTCAATTGTAGTAGCAATAGGTGCTATGACAGAGATAAACCCAGGGGGAAAAGGAGAGAAGGAGAATAATACTTACGATATCATGTGTATATATATATATATATATATATATATATATACACACACACACATATATAACATTGTATTATAATGTTATAATATATTATAATAATACTTATAATAATAATTACTTATGTATTTGCTTCTCTGGTCCCATGTTTTACTCTTTTTCTATCCTCACTTAGTATCTAGCACAGGCTCATTTTATGATGGTCTTTTAATACCTATTTTTAATGAAAAGCAATGGAATTCATCTTTATGGCTATGTGCTTTCAGAATCTAGCCAAGGCAATGCAAATCATATTTATAAACCCAGCATCTACTCAGTGTTTGGGACACAGTTGGCACTCAGTGAGAACTTGATGAGTAAATGAACAAATTTGGAAGAGTTGTTACTCAAGGATCATAAGTACTACTTAAAGAAAAACTCATATGAATGTAAAAATCTGTCCTATTGGGGCACCTGGGTGGCTCAGCTGGTTGAGCATCTGAAGCTTGATTTCGGCTCAGGTCATGATCTCGCGGTTTGTTGGTTGGAGCCTCAGGTCGGGCTTTGCACTGACAGCAGAGCCTGCTTTGAAATCTCTGTCTCCTTTTCTCTCTGTTCCTTCCTCCCTCCCTCTCAAAAATAAACATTAAATTTTTTTTTAAATCTGTCCTATTACCTAAACTACATTTCTGGGTATCTCACTTCAAATTTAATTGCTTCCTGTGTTATGTGTGTTTCAAAGACAAAAAAATAACAAGTTTGTTAAACATGCAAGTAAAGTTACACAAAGTGAAAAAAGGCTGCATTTCTGTGGGTGGAAGTTGGGGGTAGGGGTAAGTGGTGATATTTTCACTGTTCTTTTATATCTAATAAAGGCAAAGAAATTTACTTTGAATATATTTTCAAGTACAAATGGCTTCCAATTGTAAATTGGGTTTAGGAGAAAATAGTAGGGAAATATGCAAAATGCCATAAAATTTTGGTGTCCTAAAGAAATTTTCAGGGGGTCTGTGATACCTCCTTCTTCTATTAAAAAGTCTGCAGCCACCTTGCAGACAGAGCTGTATTTTTATAAGTATCACATAAGTGGACCCTGACCAATCTTCTTGAGATTAATGGTTTCCCCATTTCTGTCAGTTAAAGGCATCTCTTCATTTAATGATCAGTTTAGAAAGGTGCCATACTGCCTAGCTGCCTCTAGGGGGCTCTTATTAAAATTCATGTTGCAGAAGTAGCGTTTCTCCAAATGGTTCTTTAATGCCTCGAATCCCCAACTGTCTAATTTATACCCAAGGAAGAGTTTACTTCCTTTAGGGCATACCCATTATATTACAAAGTTGTTAAAATGTAAATAAATATATAGAAATCTGTTTAAGTTAGCAAATTGTGGTAAGGTAAACTAATCCTATATAAACCATGGCTTAAAAAAGTATAAAAAGTATATATGGAATTCAGCATAAGAATATTGCCATGCAAAAAATGATAATTAACCCAAGTAAACCTTCACACAGTAATTTTCAGCATTTTGGCAAGGGAAAAAAATTCTGCTATGAAAGCAGTACTCTAAAAATGAAATAAAGGTTAAGAGACCTAGTTTAAAATTGTTACTAAAACACGCAGGAAATTTACTTTAATGGTCATGGGCGTAGTGCCAACTATTGCAGAAGTAAAAGCTTATTGCTTAGATGGTAAGTATAACTCATCCCCAAGACTATATTCACCCCTAAATTTGGATTGTTGGGGGACTGGCCCTGTCTGTGTCCTGGTGGCTTATCTGCCTTCAGTGTAATTGGATGAGAAGATCCTGATGTACATCTCAGAAAAGAGGTCTGAGCCCATACAGCAGCTCCGTGGCAGGAACTGAGCCAGGGGGACAGGGCACTTTCAGATGCTGAGGCTCTGGCTGTGAGCCTCAGAGTCACTCCTCAGCTACTAGGTTGTACACTGTTTTATATTTTAATATCTCTAAAATCTACATCTGAGGTGTAGTCGAGATGCATCCTAGCCTAGGTGAATTGGCAGCACTTAGTGATTTTAACATAATTGTGCATCTTACAGTCAACAATGTCAATAAAATATGGCAGCTGAGGTGCTCTGATCTTTAATTTGCATAGGAAACCACCTGGGGATCTTATTAAACTGTAGATTCTGATTTAGTAGATCTGGGGAGGAGCATGAGGTTTTTCATCTAACAAGCTCCCAGGTGATGTTGATGCTGCTGGTTCACAGGCCACACCTTATGTAGTAAATCCCTAAGTGGGCTAACGGTGGTTGGTGAGCTTTATTTCCCTTTAAACTACCTAAAAACTATAGCTTTTAGTTGCATGCTACTGTTTAGAAAGGGTTCTACATAAATTCTATGTAATTTTATATAAATGTACTGATTAATACATAATCAGTCAAATAATTATTAAATAATAACTACAGGTAACGTTAGTGAAGGATTGATTTCAATCTTGGGTGACCGTATCTTTTAGCCTGGGGACACTGGGGAAAAAATGTTAATTTACTCTTTCAAACATTTAAATCTCCCACATGAGGCTCTGCTTTGTGTACAGGTGGGGGATACAGCGATAGTTTTTGAAAAGTAATTTTAACTGAAACCTGATGATGATAATATCCTTAAAATGAAAAAAAAAGTATTTGAACTATAAACATTAAGTGACTATCCCCACTTAGTAAGATATCCATGTTTTTCTAAAAAATCTGAGTTTCTCAATTATCTTTACTAATTTCTGATGCATTGGAAGATGGATATTTTATAACTTACGAGAAATAAAGAGGAAAGCACACTGAGCTGAGAATCAATAAACAGGTTTTTCTCCTGAATTATTTTATGCATTAGTGATGTGGCCTCAATAATGTTAAAAAATAACTTGTGATCTCCAAGTTAATTCAATTTCTTTACAAAGCTGTTAGGATAGTTAAATGAAATACCCTTTAAAATGAGATAATGTGTGTCAAATCTCATAAACTCATCTGCAATCAGGAAAATCCTAGTACCTTGTAGGGTCTGGGGCAACATGAAAATAGGGGCTCCTTGTTCAAAAGTTATTAAGAATCTCAAGATGGCAACAGTAAGATATTAAACCAAGACTATATGTCGGACCCTGCGTGACTATATAGGTCATGGGTCTGTCCATGAAGCATATATAGGTTGTAAGTCCTATCTGCAATATAACTGTAGCTAATACTATTTATTGAAATATTACAGTATACCAGAAGCTATGCGAAGTGCTGCAATTGCATAGTTTCACTTAATTCTTTAGGGAGAAGAAAACTGAAGCACTGAAACATTAAATAACTTTTCTCAGATTATACAGCAACTGAGTTCAGGGAGAGTGAGGATTTGAACTCAGGTCTGTCTGATTCCAAAGCCATTCATCTTTTTTTTTTTTTTTTACATTTACTTATTTATTTTGAGAGAGAGAGAGAGAGAGAGCGAGCGCTGAAGCAGGGGAGTGGCAGAGAGAGAGGAAGAGAGAAAAATCCCAAAGGCCCCATGCTGCCAGCACAGAGCCCAATGTGGGGCTCAAACTCACAAACTGAGATCACGACCTGAACAAAAATCAAGAGTTGGACGCTTAACCAACTGGGCCACGCAAGCACCCCCCAAAGCCATTCATCTTAACTAATTTAATATAATACTAATCTATAACTGCTTACTGTCATCCTCATTTCATTTTATTTACAAACTTAAGCTCAGAAAAATATACATATTTGAAAGACAATTCACTTATTCAGACTTTGAGTAGATGACCTGCATCAACCTAATTATGTTATATTCTGGTACTTTGTACAGAGCTGCTATATAGCACAGTCATATACGTGAAACAAAACCAATGTCTCTGTGCACAGAATAGTTACTCAACAAAGACAAAAATCTAATTTTCCTATTATTTAAAACCACATGCGTCTGAATGGTATCAGAATTATTTTCATTTTAAAGTAATTAATTTATTCCAAATGTATAACAATTCTCTTGAAAAAGACTAATTACTGTGTACAGGAATATTTTTCTTCCAAACAGCACTTGATCCAAAGAAGTAAAGTATTAGATTATATCATTTCATAATATAAATTAATATGAAATCCAAAATATTCACTTTGTTTTGGATGGATTTCAGATTTTCAAAATATGTTTCAAACTTGGTAAAGTACAAACTTGCATTTATATGGAGATTTTACTTTTCTTTTTCTTTCTAACGTGTTTTTCTAATCTTCTATGTCATTTTATCTTTTGTATTATTTTCCAATTCTGAGAGTAGAACAAATTAATTGTGCTTCAATCCCTTATAATAGCAAGCCCATTATAGAGCTGAGCAAAGAGAGGTGTAAGGGATAAAGTAGATTACTTTGTCACCTGCTCTCTGAAGCATTACTGATTTCCTCTGGCAGAATTAATCACAGCTTCTGCTGTATTTCTAGAACACTTTTTCATACCTTACTTAAAGAATTAGTAATCACCTATTTCTTCGTTGGGCTTGCCTTTCAGATTCCTAAGTGCACTGTCTTATTATTCTATGTGTCCCCAGGGTCTAGTACTGAGCCTGGCACATAGTGGGTATTGATTATTGTTGATTCATTGAATGGACACATGCAAGTGTTAATGTATAAGCAAATGGAACAATTTAAACAAGATACTCTAGTGGGTGCTGAAATTAGGAGGAAATGTTCAGTCTTAGACATTATTCATTACTGCTTTCTGCTTGGCTGGAAAATGCCATTGTCTATAAATTGTATCAAGTTCTCCAAATTAAAATGTCATTGAACCCCCGACCAAACCATGCTATGCTAGCTTGATATCTGAAAGCACTACAATCCATTATGCCAACTGCTGATACAGTTCCAGGCTATGGGAGCATCTGCCAAAAATGATGGGAAATAAAAGTCTGTGGGTCCCCTGGAAGGGAGGCTGCTATGTCCAAAAAGCTGAATTCCAGACAAGGACTCACCAGACGCTTTGTAAGCTAAAGAGCTGAGTTCCACTTCCTTGGGGACTGAGCAGATGGGACTCCCTGAACCCAGTCTCGAAGAGTGTCGATGGCAAAATGCCTAGCTTCTGCCCCATTTGCTTATCTCTCTTGTCCCCAAGGCTACAACGTACAGAGGGAAACTGACTCTTAGCAATGGAGGAGGCCAATACTTCAGAGAAGTCTACAAAGTACTTACAAATGTGTTTTCTGTGTATGTCTGTTCATATGGTTGGCGACAAAGTACGGAAATTTATGACAAGCATTATTATTTACACCCTCAGAGAAGAAAGGTATGCAGGCTGCTAGAGGAAAGAAGAGGCTCACGAAGGTATCAATCATCTCAGTACCAGTTAAAACAGTGGGAGATATAATCCCACTGGAGGTTCATGTATAACTGGGCACCCAAGAAATTTTTCCTGCTCCTTCCCCTCCCCCTTTGACACACTCTTCTTCAACAACACAGCAATCTGGACTGCATTGTTGTGTTTTTTCTTTCCCCTCAAGGTACCTACAAAGTTCATTTTGTCTAATTTTACTTTAATAAAAATACTGAGAACAAGAAAAGAGAAGTGGGATTACATGATAAGTAGAGGAAGCAACATAGAACAGCAGTTAAAGTCAAGGATTCCACGGTCAGATTGTTCAGATCTTGGCGCTG
Source organism: Acinonyx jubatus (assembly GCF_027475565.1). Classification (NCBI taxonomy): domain Eukaryota; kingdom Metazoa; phylum Chordata; class Mammalia; order Carnivora; family Felidae; genus Acinonyx; species Acinonyx jubatus. Next base: position 68,326,185 of record NC_069388.1, read on the forward strand.
CTGCTTAGTTATTGTTTTCTCCTGGGTCAGTTACCTAAGTTCTCCTGTCTCCATGTCCTCTGCCAGGTAGGGATAATACTTATGTGCAACTATCGTCATGCTCAGAGTGTTACCTTTGAACATTCAAAGCACTGAAAAAAAATGATAGTGCACCCCATTATGGAATTTAATAATACAAGTGGTACTGAATATAAAATACCCTAAATCCACATATATACACAGAAATTTTATTTTTCTTCCATGATTCTCTTGCTGCTTTGCTTGAAATACTAAATATCAAATTATTTCACACAGTTTCATTTATTTTTTTAAAGTAAATTACTTTTGCTTGGTTGCTGATGCTCCCAGCACAAGCCAATTGGGTAACTCACCAAATGTTGTAGATACAATATGACAAGTAAAGAATGATTAACACCTTATTATTACTACTCTGGAATACATCAACTACCTTATCCTTTCAGTCATAGCTCTGACTTTTAATGTCCCTATGTAGAGTGCCTAGTCCAACCCTAGACACAATTAGGTACCACAGAGTTTGTATCACTGGAATTTATTTGGATGGTCTCATTCAGGCAATGCAATCTAACCAGCGAAAGTACTCAACTTACAGATGGAGTATCAGGGTCACGTCCAACCCTACCAGAGGCATGTGTTCTGCTGAGATCTCAAGATCTCAATATCTCTCATTGGCATAATGGGGATATTATTATTATTATTATTATTATTATTATCATCACTATTACTATTACCTCACATGGGTGCTTGGAAAGACATCATTAAAAGGAACAAGGGATTTTCTGACTTAAAAAAAGTTGTGGTCTGCTGTCCTGCAAATGAAATGAGGCCATGGTAATTGACCTGTTTGCATTTTAGTGCTGACACTTTGTTACAGCAGAAGAGTTAAAAACACTTCAGTATTTCCAAGATCTGGAAGAAATTAGGCAGGGCATGTAATAAATCAGGTTTATGGCACGTAAGATTTTGTCAAATTCTTTGACATTCCCAAAATTCTATCTCATTTTCTTGTAAATTGCCATCTTCTGCTGTTTAAATCTGATGGAGAAAACTTGTTTTCTTTCTAGACAAGAACGTCTGACCAGAACCCTGCAGGCCAATCTGCCTCCTTTCCTGTTGGACTAAACCAAGCTCTCTTGTGAGTCACTAAGCCAAGACCCTGCCTCTAGAAAGTCAGCCCCCAGAAAATTGGTGAGTCCTCGTGTTAGGAATAGGAATCCCTCTCTATTTTTTTTTTTTTTTTTTGCAGTCAATTATTTTGAGATCATTAGCAAAACCTAATTTTAAGTAATTCGTTCAAATGAGGACATTTTACCAAATATAATTAAGGTGGTATTATCCCCAGTTATATAATAATACAGTGAGTAAAATGTATTCAAATCTGAACGGAAAATGTCTAGGAAGAAGTGATAAGGGAATGCAAAACGCAGTTCCCTTCCTGAGAGAGTGAATGAGGCATGGGGAGAGGGCACTGTAAACCGTAAAATGCTACCTACCAAGGCACAGACTGGGACAGCACAGCAAGAGAGCAAAGGCAGAACTATGTATAGGTATCAGGGACCTGGGAGGAAATGAAAACCTGGGGAGAAATGTGTTGAATCATGACTTTGGAGCTCATATGAATAGGTCCTCCCAACTAAAGACGTCCTTCCTCTTCCCAAGTTGCATGATTTACAGACACGAGTGAAGACCTCTTTACTCTCCACATTCCTGCTAGGTCAAATTTCTACAAGAGGTCACAAAGCCTTCTCTTTCAAACTTGTTAAGATAACTTAAAAGCAAATTCTGCCATGGATCTTTCTTCTTACATGTAACTGACAGGCACTTCATTCTTCCCTGAGCAAAGAGGGAACTAAGAACAGAAGGACACCTGAGGACACACATTTGATGAGCTACTTCTACCACAAGGGTTTAAATTCAGAAACTTTCACAACTGTCTAAACGTCTCTGTTGTCCAAAAGAAGGAAGGTAGGAATTAAGAGGTATTTACACACAGGATACATAGTACCTCTTTCCCAGTGCTGACGCTGGCACCCATGGGAATTTCAGGGCTGCACTGTGAATGGCAGAGAGGACCATGCTGATTATGTGGAGGAATCAACTATTTTTTTAATGGGGTGGGGGGGATGCTTACATAAGAGGATATTTTCTGAATCTCATCCACCGCATAACAGCTTCCAAATTTTTAGCGCTAAAACTTCTCAGTGTAATTAAAGGCTGAGCTGATCTAATTAGTTTGATGAAACTTTCAGTAGGGATTTAATTCCCCCTAGCATTTCTCTAATTTTTTTTTTCTAGAATCCTTCTTTAGGCTTATCCCAAATCACTTAGTGGTGACATTCTAAATTGTCTCACATAGGTAGCATCTCCACTCAAACAAACTGATTGGAAAACTTCCAGCAGGTACATATGGCTAAAAACAAACTTCAAATAAAAGATTCTAAGTTGTTTTATTGAAGACAATCCTATCTTTCCTCCCTCTTCACTTTCATTTCCCTACCAACAAACTCTGTTAAATAATCTTCACCGCAGGAGGGAAATAGGTGTTTCAAAGCATTTTTGGAGGCACAAAGAGACTAAGAAATGCATAATAGCAGGGGTAGATTCCCAGGCAAGATTAATGAGGGAGTGGCATGATCCTTCCTTGTAAGTCATTTACTACAGAAGCCTTCATGGTCAAAATATTGGGATAGAAACAAGGATTAGTGAGATTTTCATCTATCTTTGAAGATTAAAAAAAAATTCTCTAATGAGCACCTTAGGAATCAACTGGGATACGTTTATACAGAAAAATAGTTTCCAAGTAGTTTAATGTGAATGGACAGGACTGTAGGTGTCTTCAGATAGACTGCAAGAATCTCACTCTGATACTGTGATTTGCCTTTCTGTAGGCTCCTCCAATTTCCTCTCCTATTGTAGCAATCACTCAAATATGGCTTGCTAGAAAAATTAAATTTAACTTAAAGTGATCACCAACTTTTTTTTAAATTTTTTTAACGTTTATTTATTTTTGAGACAGAGAGAGACAGAGCATGAACGGGGGAGGGTCAGAGAGAGAGAGGGAGACACAGAACCTGAAGCAGGCTCCAGGCTCTGAGCTGTCAGCACAGAGCCCAATGTGGGGCTCAAACTCACAGACCGCGAGATCATGACCTGGGCCGAAGCTGGATGCTTAACCGACTGAGCCACCCAGGTGCCCCAAGTGAGCACCAATTCTTAAGCAACATATAATTCAGCTTTACTCAGTGTTATAAAAAATGCAAAAATATAAACAAATGTTTCTGCCAAAGCACAGTTAGCATTGCTCTTGTAAAAGTCAGATTACAAAGCATATTTTTAAAGACCTATCACCCTCTAGGAATCTCATAGATGTGGGCTATATAATGGTAATTTATTACTTACAATTTTGTACTTTATTCTCAAATTTATATCCCTGAAAGTCATTTTCACTGAGCTCAAACATTTCTTTAAAGACATTTTTATTTACTTATGATGAAAATTTAAATATTTTTTAAAAATACTTTGATTGTCTTATTATAAATTCCTGGCCATTCAAGGTTTCTCTCTCTCTCTCTCTCTCTCTCTCTCTCTCTCTCTCAACAAACTAAGGTTAGGTTTTGCCAAATTATGTTAAGCTAATTTTACTTCAGTTTGAAATTTGATTGTCACTAAAGTATAACAACACTTTTCTTACTGAGGCTTGGTTGTCTTACGTGCAAGCTTAGTCTCATTTCAAATGCCATACAGGGAAAGCCCTAACTGCTTCGAATGAACATTAGATTATGGGTTGTTTCATCATGTTGAGTAATGTCTTTTTTTTTTCCACTTTAAAGAGTGAAGGTATGAATTAGTGAGTATGGTAGGCCATCTTTTTGTCTTGAGATCACTGTTTGCAATAAAACAGAGTCAGCCATTCAGATATTCTCTTTTATCTGACAGTACTTTGTGTTCTACTCCTGTTACCCCTTCATTGCTCTTGGGTAGGTCAGGTGACTACTCTAGGTCTGTTTCTCCATTTCCACAATAAGAAGACTGGACTTGGAGAATGATTTCCAGGATCTTTCTTATTCTAACCCTCCAAAATTTCTTCTATGACTTCAGACATGGTGTTACTAGTATATGCCCCAGGATTAGTCATCTTCAAAGGGTTGCACAACAGATCGAAAAACGAATTTTATGCGCCACATGCCCCAGGGCAGAATGCTTATGGAAACTTAAGGAAGGTTTACATGGGCTTACTGTTATCACATGTGGTGAGAATGAACATGGGCAGTTTCTCTCTTTTTAGTAACTCTACAAAGCTCATTTACCTGAAATGAAGTGATTTGACTCCAAATCTATGACAGTTGGTCACAATTTCATCTCAGAAGTAGGAAGAGCAGGGCATTCTAAATAGTAATTCAGACATGGATGGAAACTATGACCCATCCAAAAGCCCTCCAAGTAAAGTATGTTGTCATTTACAGGCTGATTATGCCTATACCCTTCTACCCTCTAGTATCTATAGTATGTCAGGAGGAAATGAAGGAAAGAGATAACATATCAAAAACAAAACAAAAACAAAAACAAACTGGCAGCACTTGCTCTATACACATCCCCCAGGTTATGGAAGTGAGAGACATGGGAGGTACCCAACCAATAAGGAGGAATGATATCAATCCAAAACCTGTAGAGATAATGACATGAGTGAACCTGCATTGCATGGACTCAGGAGGGGCTAATTAAATGTCATATGGAAGACTACTTGGCTTATTTTTGCTATAGTGATTTTTGTGATTGAAAAACCTATTAAAAATAGATGAGTTCTAAAGTGTATCTACTACTCATTAACATTTAAACATTACAGACATTAATCTGAAGTACAGTTTAATCTGAAACTATAATTTCAGATCACAGCAATCCATTGCAGCTTCCTACACTCAAAAAGTTGTCCTGCCACGCTGAACTGTCAGAAGACAATGAGACTCAGCTAAACCTGAGTGTTCACTACAGAAAACCTCATGTTTTTTACTGAATACCCCAAAGAGCTCTTTAGCTACATTCAAGCTTAGATCCCCTTAGATCTCCTTTCCTTTTTTCTAGCCCACAGCAGGACTGACTTTCCATAGATAAAGCAGAGCCTATGGACTGACTCTAGGTTGGCCTGTTCATAGTAACAGTGAGGAAATGGGGTGGGTGGGGGTGTGCTTCTGTGCACCCCTTTCACAGTCCTCTTAACCATAAAGGGATTTTAGGCATCTTATCATGAAATGTAGTTATTATTTTTTTTACCATGTTTCTCCCCAGTCTGGAACATATTCTCCGTTCCCTGTCTATACCAAACAGTCATCCATCAAGACTCTCATATTCTTACTCTTTTGTGTATCTTCCTTGTCTACTAGATCTCTTAATTATTTCATTCTCTTGGACTCCAAAGGGCATAACTCTGCCGCACAATTTGGTCCCTCATCACAGTCTATTATATATTTACAAAAGCTGTTTCTGTTTGTAAGAGACTCAAGGGTTTGCACAGTCTCCTATGGAAGGGACCCCAACAGACATTTCTTTTGGGACACCGTATTAGGTGGTTAAGAACACAACAGAGTCTGAAATCAGATTTCTTTGATTAAGCTCTAGGCTTTAATACTTGTTAGCTGTGAGACTTGCTCAAGAAACTTACCTGCTCCAAAACCTGATACCTTCTCTGAAAAATGCAGATAATAAAATTACTACTTGTACTGTGGAAATCCCTGTAAAACTCTTAGGAGAGCAGCAAGCACAAAATAAGAGTTCAGAATATGCCAGTACTATTATTATAATAATGAAAATAATAATTATTTTATTATGCCCACAGAACTTAGCAAAGTCCTGGGTCATGCTACATATTTATTAAGGGTAAAAGTTATTCTCTGGGAGGAAATCAATCCCTCTCACCACAAAGTACGGTTAAATTCAACTTTTCAGAAAACTGCACCTCCTTATATTTGTTAAGACTAGCATTTTCAAATCCCTCTTAGGATTCTTCTATATACATCCACATACTGGGCAAACCAGTATATATTCATAAATGGAAGAGAGGCAAGGATAACTTAAGCAGTGGCCGTTTTTCACTGATGTTTATCTGAATTGAGTTTATATGATTAGAATATTTTCCTTAGAATAAACCAAAGTATATAACTGCTTAGAAATAGCACCCATGGCAAATCATTCATAAATTCAAAGTTATTCAACTTTACATTTGGAGCTCTATACCATTAAACTGCAGCCATAGAATGCAACAGAAGTCTCTGATTCTAGCAGCCAAAAGAAACTGGGTTGTACCTGATTGAAAACAGGCAGCTTGTATGGAAAAAATATTAATATAAGTTGAAATTCAAGGACTTCCTGATCTTTCTCTCCCTGTACCCCGCCAAGTTCCAATTCTATCAAGAGTTATAATAGATAAGGGCAGCTGAGAATGAGGGATGAAATTACTGATATCTTTTAGTCTGATAGTTTGGCTCAGGTAAATATCAAGTATGCTTATCAGATAACAAATGAAGTAGCTTTACTTCTTTAGAACACATTTAAAACATAAGAACAAAATCATCTCATCATACAGACTCATTTGTTTTTGTTTTATGCAGCCTCTCTTGTAGCTGAATTTTTAATTTTTTTTTCCAAGTCACCACTGTATAAATAACACATAGACATTTAAGTAAAAATGAGCAAGGCATTTAACTTCACTCACACCCAATATTTTTTTGTGCTTGGCTTCCTTGTATAGCTAATACACAACTACCCATGCAGATCTTAATTG